>NC_012872.2:24625776-24936329 GCF_000003195.3 Sorghum bicolor
TACATCTCGTTAGCAGGACGGGTAGGTTATAGGTGCGGGTCGAACATCCTTTGTGTTGTCTAGATTCCGTGAGCCTCCCCAATAGAACAGTAGATCATCCTTACCAAGGTTAGAACGAGACTACGGTTGCAGTCTTCTCTATACATCACTCACATCGAGAGACATTCTTTGTAGCCTAAAGGGATAGTAGCAATAGATTTGGTTAGTCAGATGCACCCTTTCTCCCAGTGGTAAAAATATAAATACGATAACTCTGGATAACCTCCCGGGTGAAATGCTCACCGATATCCGTGTGCTTGCGGATCATTTTCTAATTGCGTTACCAAATATCAACAAGCATTTCTGGCGCCGTTGCCGGGGAGAAAGATGGTTTGCTGAGATAACTTTGAGTCTTGCTATTATCTTGTATTATACTTTTATACTTTTATTCTTTTATCTTTTTATTTTTATCTTTATGGATAACTTAAATTCCATACCTATTATTGAATTCTTTGCACCTTCGGAGACCAGCCATAGACCATGGGAGTCAACACGTTCTGCCCCTAATTATGATCTGTGTCCGGAGTTGATTGCAATAGGTCAAAACCAACCCTTTTCTATAGCCGAGGTCCTATCTTTTAATCAAGAAGATAATGCACTTTTAGCTACACCTAGGGGATCTGTTAATCTTTCTATAAACTGTGGTTTAGACCTAACCCTACAAGACCATGTTTTTCCTAGATATTTTCACATTGGTCTTAATCATATAACCTTTGGTAGAGTCTTTCTTTCTTTATCTATTAGTAAAGGAAGGTATGTCTTCATTGTGGACATCCTTCTTGTACTAGTCTTCATAGAAAAATCTTAGAGATAGAGAAGGAATCATCTCCCAGACGAGGAAAGGAAGTTTCAATAGCCAATTTCCAAACATTTCAATCCCATGATTCGGCTATCCACCCCTTCCTTGAGCTTAATAAATTCTACTATGCTATTTCTCTTGAACCTCCCGATAATCCTATAAATCTATCTAGACATCCCATGCATAAGAAGGAGGATCAAAAAGAGCAACATCAATGGCTAGAGGGCATTAAAAATCCATGTGCTATCACCATTGAATGGATAGATAAAACAAACTTGAGAGACAATCCTAGAGGAATTTTTAGCATTCATGAAGAATCATCCTTGGAGTTTGAGAATGAGAGAAACAACAGTGAGCATGGAAGTTATTTCATAAATACCTCACCAAGTCCTTGCTCATATAAAACATCTCCCCAATCAATTGGTCTCTCCATCCTTATCACATTTGAGATCTCCAACCTTCTCTTCTTTTCTATTTATAACAACTTTAAAAGAGCGGTTGTCGATGCATATGTCTATAATAAATATTGCAGATCTCGTTGAGTTGATCTTGATATAGATTGGTGTTGGAGGGGAAACCACTTCACCAACATAACTTGATGGTTTCCCAAGGATAAGCTTAGCGTCCTTAAACAAGCACTTATCAGATCATGAACTTCTAATTAAGCATGGTGCTTAGGTTAAATAGCCTTCCTTAATCTGATTAGACATGGAGTCTAGTTTGGTTACTGAACTAAAAACTGCTTGAGTAGGCATTGGTATATTTTGTCGGACTAATCCCTACAGGAAAACTTTCAATATCAACCTAGGAAGTCCTAAGATACAAACTCATTGGAAATAAAGGAGACACATAAAATTTAACATTTTGCACAAGAAGGACATAGCTCATTCATCATAAAGAGATGATCCATGGAGGGTGCCACAAACACGATGCACAACCGCTAAGAAAGGAAAGCTTCCACAAGGTGATACTATACCATCACTCTTCAAGTAAGGTAACATCTTAAGGTACTTGACTATCGCTTTTATAAGCTTCGCCTTGGTTCTGGGATTCACATAAATAAAGAGACAAACATGTATGATTTATAACTCCAAATTAACCAACTCAATTAATTCAACATGTTTAGTCCTTTAATCTTTGTTCTTAGTACTACCTTCATGATCCCACACTCCTAATCATATGAGCTAAAATGTTACACATTCAATCATTGAGAGATATAAACAAAACATAAATATAGATAGATTATCTTTCCATTAGGTTGAGCCATCTGATCTAACAAATGTTTTAAATGCTACACTCATGATCCATCAACTTTGTCTTGCTCAATATGCTTAAGGTTAGAGAAGAACAAATACACTTTTGGTTCTGTTGGTGTTTTCCACCAACAGGGCCCATGCACTTGATCTCTGCCTTGTCTCTATGAGCAGGACACATTTTGAGAAACGTGAAGGCGTTTTACAACTCTCAGATTCCATCAAGTGAAGAACCGAGATCTACGAGCACAAACACAATGGAGATCAGACACTCAGTTTCCCAAAGGAAATATTGAAGAACCTCTGCGTCCGAGTTGGTACCTTGTATGCTCTAGCAGACTTCATAGAGACTGGTACTGAGGAGAGGGCACCCATCATCTTAGGGAGGCCATTCCTAAACACTAGAGCTGTCATCTACGCTAATGCTGCCAATATCAGTCTCTACATCAAGGGGAAGAAGGAGACTTTCCTTCAAGAACAAGACTACACAAACTTCAGAGAAACCCCGACATGAACCAAGGAAGAGGACCAACAGGAGGAACAGGAACAAGCAAATATGGACCGAGTCAGCTAAGATGGTCACTGCAGTTCAAAGAGGTCAAGATCGTCGACTCAAGTCGCCATTCCTGATCAAGAAGGACAACCCTGGTGTTCCAAGAATCGAATGCACAAACAATGGATACTCTTTTTAGAAGACACTCTACGACACTGGATCTGACGACAACATAATGGCCGCAGTCACTTATCAGCTCCTGCATAGAACCATGCCCCTACAACCAAGATACATTCAGCTTCAGACAATTTTCAGGTCATTGACATGGGAGAAGACGAGTATGATCCACCCATCATCCTTGGAAGACCGTTCCTCAGCACTATCAAAGCCATTATCTATATTGGAACCGGAGAAGTCCACATGCACTTCCCCTCTGAGAAGGTACGCCACTACTTTAATGATTCTAACTATATAGTTGAAGATTCTAAGCAGGTCAGGACAAGAAGAAGACAAACCGCAACCAGAGGAGGCAAATCGGACGGATGGGTAGACTACGAAGGAGAAGTGATAAGGACTGAAGACATACAACTTGAACAGAACTGTCCTGAGGAGACCGTAGCACCGAGTCAGGTGTGGAAAGAGAAGATAACTATAAATGAAGAGGAGGCGCTGCCAGAAGTACCGACTACGGCACCCAACGAACCTCAGGACGATTAAGAAATGGAGAGTCCCGTTCGGAGGACTTAAAAACACCGAACGCCTTGCCAAGAGGTAAACTTGGTAGTTATCCTTTCCCTTTTAATTATTTCAAATAGTTTACTTAGTTAATCATGTTCGTATTATCCTAGAAAGAAAATAAAAATGTGAAAAAAACTGTAAGCCCCATGTGAGTATACGAGTGGCATAAAACCCATAAGTACATTCACTGTGGTGGCATAAAAATAAAATAAATATTTTTCTGCTTTATAAAATGAAAATATAAAAAACAGAGAGTAATAATTATTATGGAGTCTCAAGATGATAAAGGCTAGATATTTATGCTAACACTTAATCAGTTCCACAAGCTTTGTTGTCTATTTGAGCTCCACAGAATTTAAGAATCAAGAAGACTAGCAGACGGAGGACATTCTAATCGCTGTCAGAATGCTGCTGACTTTCAAAAAACACCTCTGCCACCTGCTAGCTACATCAAGAGAAATTACGTCAAAATCCAGCTTGGGGGAGAGCACCCCCATTTATCTCGATAAGTATTTCTATCTATCTATCTTTATACTTATATTATATTAGAATATTAAAATACATAAACTATGAAAAACCAAATAAAGATTTCATGCTTATTTGTCTTTCGCTTAGTGTGTTTAATAAATAAATAAAGTGGCTATGCTAATCTGTATCTAATAAAACTTAAGCATGGATATGATGAATAGTTGCTCTGCCTAATTTGCAAATTTGAAGTTCTCTCTCAAGTTTAGATATAACTGTTATAATTTAAGGCTTGCTCTAGACCTAAACTTGTGGGATGAAAACTTAATCTGAAGTCTAGGTTGTTAACGGATACGATATGGGAAGGTTGAACTGCTGTTTATCTGTTCCTAGAGATGCTAGAATTCTGGAGAATTTTATCTTTGAAAATCTTTAAAATGTTGCATGATGAGTTCCTGTATGATGAGAGTTTAAATTCCTACCACAGCCATATATACATGCTTGCTAGACCTTGAGCCACACATTTATTATTTACTGCTTATGAGCATTGAGTGTGGTTAAGCTGTGTAGACCCTTAGGAGCTTGTCATGTGGTTAAATCAAGATTTCACTTGCACGTCCACTCATATATGCTACTTCTACTCCGGAAGTACCATCCACATATATCCACTCATTTCCATCTCCAGAATCACCTAAAAATATTCTACTCCTAATCCGGGAGAGAATAACCAAAAATATTTCTGTTTCCCCTTGTGAAATAAATGCTCAAGTTATCTTGTTACTACCACTTGCTATATTATCTCAAGAGATGAATGCTCTAAAAAAAAGAAAAGAAAGATACGAGGAAATAAAAAGGAGCAAGTGCTCGGAACCTCGAAAGAAAAGAAAAAGTGAGACGAGAGGTAAAAATGGACAAGTGTCCGACAGTAGAATTAGGGGTACAAGATACCCACCTGAGAGAAAAGAAAAAAAATATATATATATATAGAGCATCTCATTCTCCTCATAAAGTTTCAAAAAGCAAGGAAGGTATGTATCCCCTCAAAAGAGCAAAGTAGAATTAGACTTCCACCACCATTGTTATCACCATTATCATCATACACCATTCATTCGCCACACATGCACATCTTGATTAAACTTATTGACTTGTTACTTTGGATCCATGGTTTGACCACACAATACATGTCTTGTAAGTATGTATATTTTATCTCCCACCTATGAGCTCCAGATATTAAAGCCTTATTAGAGTAGGGTGAGAGAGAAGGCAATGTCACTATGCTTCATACCACAAATACTACATATCTTGAGAGAAGGCATATACCATCAATGCCTTGGTAAGGATCCAAAAATACCACAAAAGAGAGACCTGAGAGAATCATACAAGGAATTTCTGAGTTTTAAAATCTGCAAAAACCCCAGAGCTATAGCTGATCAATAATAAGAGACATGGCACTTGACTAGACTGTTCTATCTTTTAACCACTCAAGACAGAAGTGACGGTTACAAGTCCCATGGTGAAGGTAAAGTAAGTAAGTTTTAAGTCTTGACAGTTTACTCTAACTCAGAGATGAGATCTTATTTAAAAAGCATGTGTACCGCCATTTTTTTTTTTAAAAAAATATATATATATATTGCAGCAACTTCTGATCCATAGCTAAGTCTATCCTTGCTCAGGGACGAGCAAGAGGTAAGCTTGGGGGAGTTTGTTGACGGTCCTTAAGTATCAAATTTAATTATCAAATAAACAAAGAAAAGGATCCAAATGAAATCAACATCTAGACTTAGGGTTTTATCTGACAGAATTCCACGAGTTTTGGTGTTTGTCTATTTCTGCAGGGGGTTATCAGGAAATAAGGAAGAAAGGCCCACAAGTCGGGATTACATAGAGATATCAACCCACCGCGCAATTTTCTACCATCTAGAAGACTCCAGAAGCCACGAGACCGAAGCGGAGGCGAAACGGGGCCAGGCCCAGGGCGCCCGCCCTGAGGACCTGGGCGCCCGCCCACCTGTCGGGCCCAAACAGGACTCTCTTCGCACACGACGTTCCACCGACCTATTGGATCCAGAATAACATAGTACCACCTCGCCTATTGACCCAAAAACGCATAGAAGGGGAGGACTATATAAGCAAGGCCCCCTGGCCCCTGGAGAAGACAAGAAATTATCATAGAGATTGAGGGGTGCCCTCGAAGGAAAACCTCTTCTCTAAATAATATTTCTTTTTAGGCTTAGCAACCAATGTAAGGTAGAAATAGATCTTCTAGTTTCTACTAGATTGAGAGAGATAGAGTGGAGGTGTGGATCGGAGGAAGGCCGGCCTGTCGGTGTCTACTCCGAGTTGTACCTACGGGATCAAGTCTCCTAACCCGAGGCTTGCTTCTAAGATTCTTCAGTAATTCGACTTCTAATACTAGTAAGTTCTTGTTTTATTGTTCTTTGGTTTATGAGTTTACTTTAATCCTCTTCCGGTTGAGTATTAGAGTAATCACTTGTTAGCGTAAACGTGGTGTTTAGGCTAGGGTACTCATAGATATCCCCTGACTAGCTGGACCGTGGTAGTAGCAAGGAACGTGACATTTCCGAGTTACCTTTGTAGATCACATCTCGTTAGCAGGACGGGTAGGTTTATAGGTGCGGGTCGAACATCCTTTGTGTTGTCTAGATTCCGTGAGCCTCCCTAATAGAACAGTAGATCATCCTTACCAAGGTTAGAACGAGACTACGGTTGCAGTCTTCTCTATACATCACTCACATCGAGAGACATTCTTTGTAGCCTAAAGGGATAGTAGCAATAGATTTGGTTAGTCAGATGCACCCTTTCTCCCAGTGGTAAAAATATAAATATGATAACTCTGGATAACCTCCCGGGTGAAATGCTCACCGATATCCGTGCGCTTGCGGATCATTTCCATATTGCGTTACCAAATATCAACAAAGTCTTATCAGAAATGCCTTCAATGCGAAGACAATCACATGTTTGCTCAAAATCTCTAATATGAAGGTAAGGGTTTCCGTCTTCCTTTCCCGAAAAAGATAGGTTTTGAATCATGGCAATCCACCTAGAACTTAACTTATACTGGGATGTTTGGATAGGCTGTGATGATTCCCATGGTAAAAGGTCAGTTGCTAAAGGGATTGCAGACTCATGGATCGATTTAGAATTTTGGTTTTCCATAAGGTAAGAATAAAGAAAATAAATAAAGAATATAAAAGATAAAAAAGATAAAAGTATAGATACAAGCTAGTAGCAAGACACAGGTTATCTCAGCAACCGTCTTTCTCCCCGGCAACGGCGCCAGAAATGCTTGTTGATATTTGGGAACGCAATAAGGAATTGATCCGCAAGCGCACGGATATCGGTGAGCACTTCAGCCGGGAAATTATCCAGAGTATCGTATTTATTTTTTTACCACTAGGAGAAAGAGTGCATCTGACTAACCGGTCTATTACTACTAACCTTTAGGCACAAAGAATGTCTTTCGATGTGAGTGATAAATAGAGAAGACTGCAACCATAGTCTCCTTCTAACCTTGGTAAGGATGATCTACTGTTCTAATGGGGAGGCTAACGGAATCTAGACACCACAAAGGATGTTCAACCCGCACCTATAAACCCTATCCTTCCTGCTAACGAGGTGTGATCTGCAAAGGTAACTCGGAATTGTCACGTTCCTCACTACTACCACGGTCCAGCTAGTCAGGGAATATCTATGAGTACCCCAGCCTAAACACCACGTTTACGCCAGCAATGATTACTCTAAACTCTACGCGAAGAGATTAAAGTAAACTCATAAACCATAAGAACAATAAAACAAGAACTTACTAGAATTTAGAAGTCGAATTACTGAAGAATCCTAGGAGCAAGCTTCGGGTTAGGAGAACTTGATCCCGCAGGTACAAGCTTGGAGTAGACACCGACAGGCCGGGCTTTCTCCAATCAACACCTCCACTCTATCTCTCTCAATCTAGTAGAAACTAGAAGATCTATTTCTACCTTACATTGATTGCTAAGCCTAAAAAGAAATATTAATTAGAGAAGAGGTTTTCCTTCGAGGGCACCCCTCAGTCTCTATGATAATTTCTCCATGTCTTCCAGGGGCCAGGGGGCCTCGCTTATATAGTCCTCCCCTTCTATGCGTTTTTGGGTCGATAGCCGAGGTGGTACTATGTTTTTCTTGATCCAATAGGTCGGTGGAATATCCCGAGTGAAGGAGTCCTGAATTGGCTCCAGCAGGGGGGCGGGCGCCCAGGCTTCCAGGGCGGGCGCCCTGGGCCTGGCCCAGCTTCGCCTCCGCTTCGGTCTCGTGGCTTCTGGAGTCTTCTAATGTAAAATTGCGCGGTGCGTTGATATCTCTATGTAATCCCGACATGTGGGCCTTTCTTCCTTATTTCCTGATAACCCCCTGCAGAAACAGATAAACAACAAAACTCGTGGAATTCTGTCAGATCAAACCCTAATTCTAGGTGATGGTTGCATATTGGTCCTTTCTCATGTTTATTTGATAATTAAAATTGATACTTAAGAACCGTCAACAAGCAACATGGCAAAGGATGTTTTTATGTAAAGTACTCCAACAAGCTTGAAATTTGCAAAATTCAAGTTTGGATGAGTTTAATTCAATGTTGTATGATGATTGGTTGGACATACCTTGTGCTTGTCATTCATCCGATCTTCTTGCTCCAATCCTGGAAAGGTTAGTGACAAGAATACCCGAAGGAATATTTTTACAATTATCCTTATATGCTCAACTCACAAGGTAATGTTGCAAATAATTAAAAGCTCATATTACAATCTGATCAGTGCTTGTTTTAGGACACTAAGCTTGTCCTTGGGAAACCATCAATTTATGTCTGCGAAGTGGTTTCCCCTCCAACGCTGACCTATATCAAGATCAACTCAACGAGATCTGCAATATTTAATATAGACATATGCATCGACAACCACCCTTTTAAAGTTTTTATAAATAGAAAAAAAGAGGGGGTTGGAGATCTCGAATGTGGTGATGTTGGAGAGACCAATGGATTGTGAAGATATTGCATATGAGCATGGAGTAAATGAAGTGGCTATAAAATAAATTCCATGCTCATTAATGCTTAGAGTGAAATCCATGTGGTGTGGTGAAAATGGTAAGGTGAATGTGGTAAAAAGAAAAGAAAAAGGATACACGGATGACTTGGTTCGAAACTAGCACAGCTACCGTTCCCCAGCAATGGCGCTAGAAAGCTTGTTGGGTATTTTAAACGCAAACAGAAAAATCCGCAAGCGCACGGATACTGATGTAGCTTTCACCCGGGAGTATTCCAGAGTATCGATTTTCCACAGAGAACGTGAGTGTACTAATTAAGATCCAAGATCGCCCAAGGATAACTATATAATTATTTTTGGTGGGAAGAGAGGAAGTTTCGTGAGAGTTCTCTAGTTGATCTAACAATCAAGAATTACTTCAAGATTATCTATTTCGGGACATCAGAACACTAACCATAGAAAGAGATGAGAAGGGGGCTAGGAAGCTCCGACTACGGTCCTACAAACACCGATCCGAACGTGGTGGAATACGTCGATCGTTAGGGCTGTCACTACCCTAAGGCTACCACAACAATCCGCAGGATTGGGTGCAATTCCAGGTAATTGCAAGACTAAACACCACGTCTAATCTATTAATTACTACTCTAGCGTTATAAAGACTAGAGCACTTGATGCAAGCGGGAATCCAATAAATAACTTGAATGTAAATAAAAGTAATTAAAGAACTCAGGAATTATGAATTGAAGAACATGGAGAACGATGAAGAACGAACCAGTTGCTGCAAAAGTATAATGTTGAGGAAGATCCGACAGACCCGGCTCCTCCTCCGCTCTCCTCTTCTCTCTCCCTATTTTCTAGATTACAACTAGAACTAACTAGAACTAGAACTAGAGAAACTAGAACTAGATCTAGATGAACTAGAACTAGAACTAGATGAACTAGAGGTAGAACTAGAAGAACTAGAGGGATCCTCTCTACTTGGATGAAGAATTGAAACCCTAGCTTTGATTCTGTAGAAGAGGTATGATCTCCAGGGGCCAGGGGGCCTGGTTTTATAGTCCCTTCAAGTGAATATGGGCCGTTGGATCAAACCGACATTAATTGAACGGTTATCCTTGATCCCTTAGGTCGGTGGAGCACGATCCGCGAGTTCGGACGTGATTGGGCAGAACTCCAGGGCGCGCGCCCTCAGGACTTGGGCGGGCGCCCTGTCCCTGAGCTCTCTCTGCCTCCGCTTCGGTCCCGTGGCTTCTGGAGTCTTCTAGATGATAGAAAATTGCGCAGCACGTTAATATCTCTATGTAAACCCGACGTGTGGGCCTTTCCTCCATATTTCCTGATAACCCTCCACAGAAATAGACAAACACCAAAACTCATGGAATTCTGTCAGATAAAACCCTAAGTCTAGGTGTTGGTTGCATTTGGATCATTTTCCATGATTAGTTGACGGTTAAATGTGAGCTTTAAGGACCGTCAACAACCATCAACACCCATAAACATGTCATATGCTACCACTAGATCAATTCAAGCATGAAAGCAATAGTGGTACCATACAAGCATCAAATTCATTTGATTTTCATGAATGAGCCTAAGACATGTAAGGAATGACTAGATGCACTAAACAAGGTCTTAGCATAGGATGAATGACATGTCAATCAATTGTACCTTGCTTTGCTCGAAGGAGGCGCACTGTCATATAATGGGGGTGCATCAACATTTATTTGAGAAGTTAAGTATGTTTAATTCATTCCTAAGCTTGCAAAATCTCTTCTCATCAAGTGGCTTGGTGAATATATCGGCAAGTTGATCTACCAAAGTTTTAGCCGAAGAATATCAGGTTATAAGCCAATAACTAATACAAGTTTATTTTCTTTTTTTCATTTGGACTAAACAAAATGATAAGCTGCCTAATCATCACAAAGCCAGCTGAAGAATATTACAACTTTTTTCATTTGGACTATACAAAAATGATAAGCTGGCTAATCATTGCCATATAACACAAAGCCCTGAATTTATGATGACTAAAAAATCATTGAATAAGACTTGAGAGAATAGAGAAGAACTCATGCACTAAGAAAAATTTCAGCTACAATAAAGATTGGATATAAAATCGTCCCTGAATTAAAATTGAGAAATTTTAATTAGAGTCACTAATTGTAGTGTGGTTTCATGTCTAGCTACTTAGACATCAGCAAGTGCATTTTTTAGCAAGCAAACCATCCTGAATAGGTGCTCAGCTCATTGGAACAAAATGTCCCTGAGGTCGCATTGTACTGGAACAACATGTGAGATAATATCAGGATTAAATGTCACTACTAATCAGCTAGCTAGGGTTTTAGTCCAGACTCGATAACAGGAATGGCAACAAAGCTTACAAATTCAGTAGAATGTAGGAAAAACATGTTGTGCTGCATAAGACAAGCGACCACATCAGCTATGAAAATGATAATGGCTGAGTAGTCTAAATATCGCTAGCTCAAAATGTGATACTTTTTCTGCTGAAATGTGTTATCAACAAAAAATCCAGTAAGTTAAAAATGTAGATACTTTGAAATGTGATGCAAAAATAAACTTAGTTATTGAATTAAGGTACTTTGAAATAAAAATAAGAATCTTGCTAATGCCACAACTTTTAATCTGTCCTTTGAGGACGCAAGAGGAGGTTCGATGCTGTGTCGAAATGCATATCTCCAATTCCTGTAGACACATTGGATAGATCAACTCAGAAAAAGAGAAGCACATCATAAACTTTTAGAAAAACATTGAATAATCTGTAACATGGTTCGGAAGCTATAGTTTTATTTAAATATAGAATTCATATGTATAAATCAATGCAGTTGCCCGGGGGCAAGTCATTAGCATCTAAAGAAATGGTGTACCTACATGCAAGCATAAAAATATACAAATACTAGAAGCATACCTCGCGCGTTGCTGTGAAAATTGCGGATTAATGGATTCTATAGTATGATGATGTGGACTATACTTATTTGTCTTACTGATGTGAACAATACACTTGTCATGTGTGCTATTGGATTTTAATTGTATATGTGGTAGTGCATTGCATGTTGAGATAAATAGTTATTAAGATTTTACTTAGTGGATTTTAATTGAATATGGTAGTTCATTGCTTAGGTGGATAGCTTGCATGCTTGGAGAAATAGTTAGTGGGGTTTAGGATTATAAGAGTTATAGATTGGTTAGCAAGTGGCACCTTTGAAGGAAGTCCGGTGACTGTAAGCTTTATAGCTTGCAATGAACTAAATATTTTAGATTAGCTAATGTATGCAAGGAAAATTATATAGACGAAGAAAATCAAATGCATCACCAGGTAGTACACAGAAGAGTAATCCTTTTAGAGAAGTTTGCCCTTGTTGACACCGTTTTTGGACACGTACCCGGGGATCAGTAAAGTATAGATCGGCAGATGGAGCAACGGTAACTAGTCTGCAGGGAAGTTACCGATGAGGGTGGTTGCCGATGAAGAGACAATTGAATGTGACTAAGTCTAGAGGTGGTGACGTGTTCATGCCGATGATCAGTATTAGTGTTTACCGATGGCCATAACAGGAGGTCTGCCGATGACTCTGAAGGAAAGCGTGGAGATTGCCGATTGATCTGCGGCGGTATCCCGGTCGGTCACAAGGGGATAGTTTTATGTTTTCCTTAGTTATTTAAATTCGTTTTGTATACGGATTCCGTTTAATTTAGAATTTGAGTCCTAGTCGTGTCTGATTGTAGCTCTTTGAGCAGGGTATAAATGTAGACCCTAGGGCCTTGTAATGAACAATCTATCAAACAATCAAACACAAGTTTTTACTCATATTCCAGCATCTACTTTTTCGACGACTTCGTCATATTTTCCTTTTTATTACGAGTTCTTAGTAATTCGTCGACTTAAGCTCGGCGTGTTCTCAAGTTCCGCGTGATCACCTCTTGGCCGTGACATCCAGGCGCATCGCTGTTGTCGGGACCAAAGTGGTCGAGTTACTACCTTTGTCGATTGTAAGGTCAAATCGGCTGGCACGCCTTAACGTTTGAATCGGGTATTAGCCCTTTGTGTTTGCAGATTAGTTTTGCATCAACACATCTTTTGGCATGCCCAGTGGGACGGATTCAAGATCAAGATCAACATGGCGAATACCGAGTTTGACTTGGAGAACGTCATTCCTGTGACGAAAGCCAATCTCAGAGATGAGCAGAAGCAAGCTATCGCAAAGGCCATGGAGGATTACAAGCAACAATGTTTGAAATCCTTTAGCATCAACAGGAGTGGCGAGGTGATCCAGAAAGAAGCACTGCCGGCACCTCGGCAGGTTACTTTTGAAGCCAATCTTGGTAAACTTCAAGACATGGTTGATAATGCTATTAACCGTGCCTTGATCAATCAAGCTGGTGTGCTGTCCAATATGGTTTTCAATGCCGTGGCTAGAACTTTCAAAGAAGGACAATTTCCACCAAATTATGTGGGCCCTATTTATCATCAGCCAGGATCACCGGTGGTTACAGCTCCATCACCTACTACAACCGCTGCGGGTGCGGAAACTACCGTTCCTCCAAGCACATTAGGAGTCACTAATGCGCAATCTACACCTATGATGACCAATCCATCAACATCAGATGAGCAAATCAAGCTTGCCACAGATCTATTGGCATCGGCAATGTCGGGAGCTGTTCCTCCCAACTGGTGGGGTTATGGTATGACCCAGAGATGATGCTGAAGGCGCCTGGCACATCTCAAACTGCTGACATGAGAGGCAAGGCTCCTATGGCATCAGCACCTCCAAATCTACCGATGAATCAGAGTCCCCAGTATACTACAACTATTACTGCAAGACCTTACACTGGGAATTCTCAAGCTCCAACGTTCCAGATGCTTAACGCATCGGCATACTCGATGCCGACGCAGCAGAGGTTCATGACACAGCCAGGGTACGTCAATTCAATGATGATGCCCAATTACCAATCATCGGCAGGGCTTATGCCGATGAATGCTAACAGTGGATGGAATAGACATCTAGTCTTTCCACAAATGCATCAGCAGAATCATTAGACTGCAGGGTTCAACAGGAAGAAATCCAACCTAGGTTTCAGAATCAAGGATTGGTTAACCAACGGATGAATCTTGGTCAGCAGATTGGTGGCCAGATGATCAACCCCATGTTCCATGCAGATCGAGCACCTCAGAGACACGTGGAAGCATATCAGCAGGTGCCAGATCCGCAACCGCCTCATCGGCAAGATGCCGATGCCTATTGGGCCAATAAGATAGCTGAAGTAATGAGAGACCAATTTGGGATAAAGCCCAAAGTCAATACTTACTCTTATCGGACACCGTATCCTCCTGCATATGATTTAATTCCACTTCCAAATCGGTACAAGGTACTAGATTTTACTAAGTTTTCTGGACAGGATGATACATCAACCATGGAGCATGTCAACAGATTCATCATTCAGTGTGGTGAAGCTGCTAACAGAGACGAGCTAAGGGTTCGTTTATTCTCGTCATCATTATCTGGATCGGCGTTCACTTGGTTTATATCGTTACCTCCCAACTCAGTGATCACTTGGGCCAATCTAGAGAAGCAGTTCCACAAGTACTTCTTCTCTGGAGTTCATGAGAAGAAAATTACCGATTTGGTTAGGTTGAAGCAACGCAATGACGAATCAGTTGAAAGCTTTGTGCAGAGATTGCGAGAAGTTAAGAACAAGTGCTATAGTCTGGTTCTGGACGATCGGCAGCTAGCCGATTTGGCTTTCCAGAGTTTGTTGCCACATATCAGAGACAAGTATGCTTCTCAAGAGTTCAAGAGCCTAATGTAACACCCAAAATTTGGCTCTTTTAAAAATAGATGAATTTGACTTTATTAAATAATTTTGTGAGCATTTTCAATATAGGAAAATAAATAAATTTGGGGAAATTAAAACTTAATATAAGTTTAGACTACTATTTTTGTTGCATGCATGCTGGTGCACTTCTTTTATGTGATGAGTGGTTTTGAACAAAGGAATTTGAATTCAAAAATTCATTGGGAAAAGAGTTTGAAAAATTTGTTTGGAAAATAAAAAGGAAAAAAGCTTTTCTCTCTCCCCCTTCCTTCTTTTCGACCATTTTGGCCCAAACCCCGTGCCCCCTTCCTGGGCCGCGGCCCAGCCGGCTCCCCCTCCCTTCCCCCTCTCTCTCTGTGGCGGCTGACGGGTGGGGCCCACCCGTTAGGTCTTTCCCCTTCCTCCAACCGCCTGCCCGATCTTCTCTCTCTCAGTTGAAAACCGCCAAGCCGCGCCCCGCTCCCCCACGATCCACTCCTCTACCCCGCGCCCAGATAAGTAGTGGGCTGAGAGCCGCGCGCCTCCTTCTCCTCCCCAGTTCCCCTCCCCTCGCCTCTGCTCCCAACCGCGAGCGCGCAGAGAGAACCGTCGCCGTGTCGCCGGAGAATTTCGTCGGCCGCGCGAAGCCGCTGCTCCGAGCCGTCTTCGTCTTCCTTCTTCGCGTCGGTGAGCGCGCCTCGTCCTCCTCTCCCTCTTCGGCCTTCTCCCGAGCGAGGTGGTGCTCTCTAGGGTCGTCCCCGCAAGCTTCGAAGGTGCCATCAATGGTGGCTCCGTCGGTCGCTTTGCGGGGGAGTTTTCGGGTCATTCCGAGGCCGGGAGCGAGATCGCCGCGACCTTCTCTCTCTCCCGGTGTATTTAGTTCGTGAAACCAAGCGTTGTAGCGTATTTTTGGGCGTCTCCGGCGAGCTCGAGCCGGTCAGCCATGGAGCGCCGCCGCCTCCTGCTTCATCTCCGGCGGCCGCGCCCCCCTGTTTCTCTCTATCTTTCTCATCTTGTAATCTGAGCCGTGGATCTCTAATCCGACGGCCCAGAGTGCTCCATACCCCTTCGGGCGCAATCTTGTTAAAGAGTCCCCCAAAAATATTGAAAATTGCACCGCAGTCCTCGGCTAGAGGGATTTTTTCCAGGATTTAATTCATTTATTTAAATTCGTTTAAACTCTGCTTTATTTACAGAATTGCCACCGCATTGTTTTAGCTACAAAATCGTCGTTTGAACTCCGAATCGATCCGTTCAAGTAGCGTTAGTTTCGTAATTTCATAAGCTTCGCTTTGGTACCACTGTTGTTTAGCTTTACCACTGTTAGATTTCCTAGTTAATTACAAGACCGTAGATTGCTGTTGAAATCCCGTTAAAAGCCTAACTTTCGCGTCGTAAGTCCGTTTTTCGTGAATTTCGCGTTGACGTGATCGTAGCAGCACGTAGATAATTTTGGAAAACTTTTATTTAATTTATTTACTACTGGTGTACTATTCTAACTTTAGGAATTGTTCTCTTGCATGTTTGTCTTGGTATGCGTGATGATTGTGATGTGTTGATCGAGCCCAGACGGTGAGGAGTATTTCGGGAGTGCGGAGCTCTTTGGGGACCAGCAGGACCAGCAAGACCAGCAGGAGTACGTGAACCAAGGCAAGTATAGCATGGGCCTACCTTGTTCTCCATCTCATTTTTAAGCATTTCACCCTGCATGTGTATAATATTGCAAACGATAAGGACATCCTAGCTGTTGATGACAATTATCTTGTTCCCGAGGGTTTTTATTGCATATGGGTAGAAGTGCTAGTGCTCTAGCTCCAATTATATATGATCTGAAATCAGTGATGGAACCATGGTTAATTGATTAAACATGATTATGATAAATGGAACATAGGGCTATGATACAAAAGACCGTTGGTCATGTTGTCCTAGACCCTCCATAAAGACTTATCTGTCGGCAAAAGCTGAGACTTACAGTGCAACCGGGAGAGTCACATGGCTCTGACTTTAGTTCAGTAGTAGGATCTTTTTCTAACTCGTTAGAGGTTACCCGAAAAGGCGCAAGAGGGGCTTGCCACTTTGGGTGTAGTGCTGCCCCTGTTTCTATGAGTATAGCCGCAATGGAAATGTGCCATAGAAAAGGGGGGTTTTCTACATCTGCCTGCCGAGGAAACCTCGCGGCCCTAACTGGTTAGAATAGGCCTATGGAAGGCTTCATAGTGTACCCTACCCGCTCACCTTGGTAGTCTTTGGGGGTCGACGGACCCCGGGCATATGGGCAACACGACTCACGGTGAAAGTGCACAACCTCTGCAGAGTGTATAACTGTTGTAACAGCCGTGCTCACGGTCACGAGCGGACTGGAAAACTCATAGAATAACTGGTTACTGATGGCTTTATGGTACATGATGATGTATAATTATGCTTTAATGTGACTTAATGACTTAGTATGGTTCTAATAAGTGATCATATGGGATATTGGGAGCTTAAGCATAAACTAATAATTATCAAAGATAAAATACTGACCTACTAAAAGGCTGATGCAGTAAACCTAGTCTAGCTTGTTTGAGTCTCATAAATCCTCATGCTATGCTTGTGGAGTACGAGATGTACTCACGCTTGCATATTTCTTTTCTTCGGATAAAAATCCTGGATGGGTAACAGATGGTGGTAGCTATGAGGACTACCCGGAGGACTATTAGGCTTGTGCTTCACCAGTCAACCTCTCTGTGCGAGGGCCAGGAGATAGTTATCTCAGATTATCTTATTTATATTTCCGCTGTTGTACCAGACTTTGTGATGTAATAACTACCTTTGTTGTAAACACTGCGATGATGGTATTTAATTTGTTACTTATGTGTGTGATTGATCTCTGGGCGCACATAAGTTTATGCATTCAATTTCTTCCTTGAAATTGTGTGTGACAAATTGTATCAGAGCCGTGTTGACTGTAGGACTCAAGCCTAGGTAGCAATGGTCGATATAGTATCTTTGTTTTGTTTATTTAATGCTTTCTACCTTACTTTTTGTTATTTTATAAAATTTATTATGCTTATATCACTTATTCTATTGCCAAAATGTTGATCTAATCTTAAAATAAAATTTATAGATGCCGCCTGTCACGAGGTCTCGCCGCGCCAGCACTAGGAGCTACATCTCTCAGTTCACGCCCCAGTCGTCCCAGCCAGTGGTGGACATCTTCGATGACGAGACTGTCCCTATGGATGAAGAGGATCCAGCGATGGTGACAGAGGTGAATGATGACGATGAAAACTGGATGGACTCTCCTATAGCAGCTGCACCTGTTCCACCCACTGCACCCACTCCACCAGTTGTTCTAGTGGCACCTGTTCCACCTACACCACGAGCTCCACCAGTTGCACCTGCTGCCCCTGCTGTAGCAGAGGTGGTGTCTCCAGATGGTCCTAAGGAAGAAGACCCAGGATGGACTACCACCATCCACTACAAGTATCCTTCAAAGACAGCCTACTTTCACAACTTGCTTAGGGAGATGTTGGATACTTACTATGCTGATAAGGAGATTGGCATCAGGTATTGTTGTGTAGAGTACACACACCCCTATGAGGCCACATATTGGAGGTCGGATCTTACCATCACAGTGGGGAATGAGACACATGATAGTTATATGGTAGAGAGCATTCATGGTCACATTGCTAGGCAAGCTGAGGCACAGGACAGCATGGAGGACGCCGCCCAGATGACTTACACTCACTACCATGGCCTTCACTATGAGGCCATGAGAGCAGACCAGTACAAGTTCCTCCCTCGCCATGATTCTACTATTGGTACTTGGTCCATCGAGAACCCGCAGGAGGTTGACACGCCCTTGGATGCCACTGTTAGGCATATGCATGTCCTGCAGATGGCCAATGAAGATCTACAGGAGGATCTACGTGACCAGCAGGATTCCCTGGATCGCTTCCAGGAGATGGTTGACAGCCTTAGAGAGCAGCTTGACTTGCCACCGCTCTACAAGAAGAAGACCGCACCTCCTAGCATCTCCGGCGACGCACCATAGGCCTAGGATGCCATAGTTGTTTTATTTTGTAGTCCCGTTGTGTCAGTTGAGTTTGGAGTGTTTGTGAACAATTGATGTGTCCGTTGAATTTGTTTATGTCTTTGCATGATTTGAATCTTTGTAATGACTTCTGGAAGGTTGTGGATTTATCTACAAACTTCTGTTATGTTAAGTTTAATTATCAAATGCTTAGTTGGGTTGGTATATTCTGCTGTTGCTGTGCTGTTTTTCTGGAGCAGCTTGTGATGTTTAACTTTCATCTCTGAAGTGGTACGTCCAAAACTTCTGAAATTTTTGTGGAGGAAACTAGACTGTGGTATCTGTCTTTTGCAACTGGAACCAAGTCAAAACCTACTCGGGTCTGGGAGATATCCTTGTTACAATCTGGGACTATTGCGCAGACTAGAACACAGAAAAGATTCGCTTTACCCCTGTTTTTGATCAAGATAATATCAGAACCTGTAAAAGTGGTCTGAACAAACGATGTAACAAATTTCATAAGCTTTCCAAACATGTATGGCATACCTCAGTTGGATCTCAGAAACTCGAGTTATGTGTTAAATACTGCACTGCTGATTTTGCATCTTGTCCAGAAAAATTTCAGCAAAGCTTAATTGATATTATAATCAATTTATAATTATGGAAAGACCTCTAAAAGCTTATTCCTTTGTTGGCAACAGATGGCTGATGAAGGAGGAAGAGGCCGTTGTCGAGGTCGAGGCCGTGGCCGTGGACGTGGCCATGGCGCACCGGTGGATCCACCGCCACCACCACAGCCTATGACAGTGGAGCAGCTCATGCTGATGCAAGCTCAATTGATGCAAACTATGATGGATCGCCTGGATCACCAGCCCGCCGTCGTACCACCACTGGTCCAGGTTCGTGATAAGAGGGGAGAGTACATGAAGGGACGTCCCCCTATTTTTACACATGCTAGTGACCCTTTAGAAGCTGATGATTGGTTAAGAGCCGTGGAGAAGCAGCTGAATATTGCTCAGTGCAATGAGATGGACAAGGTGTTGTATGCCTCCGGACAACTGCAAGGGGCTGCACAGGAGTGGTGGGAGTCCTACCAATATGGGTGCCCAAACAATGCACCACCTATCACTTGGAGGGAATTCACCGAGAGTTTAAGGTCTTACGACATTCCAGAGGGGCTCATCGAGCTCAAACAAGAGGAGTTCCGTGCTCTCAAGCAAGGCTCCATGACTGTCGCTGAGTACCGTGACAAGTTCGCTCAATTGTCACGTTACGCTCCGGGTGAAGTAGCCAAGGATTCTGACAAGCAACGTCGTTTCCTAAAAGGACTATATGATGGCCTGCAACTGCAGTTGATGTCCAATGTTTACCCTAGCTTCCAGGAACTTGTGAACCGCGCTATTGTCATCGACAATAAGCGCAAAGAGATGGATGCTAAGAAGAGGAAGATTCAGGGGCAGGCATCTAGCAGCAACACTCGTCCGCGCATGTTTCCTCAGCAGGGCTTTCCTCCCAGGAACCAGAGCCCCCCTAGTCAATGGAATCAGGGCCAGTACCCTCCGCGCAACCAAAACCAGAATCAGCAGCGTCCCCAGTACCAACAGTAGTTTGGTAATCAACGCCCTCAGCAGCAAGCTAACCCCCAGGAACCACGTCCAGGCGTGCCCAACAATGCTCCAGTGAAGACAGCAGTGGCAAACAACCCCAATGCTTGCTACCGTTGTGGTGAAGTGGGTCACTATGCCCATCAGTGCCCGAAGAAGCAGAACCCCTCAGCTCCACAGAATCAGAATAACAATCAGAGGCCCAGTGCTGGACCACCCCACACTGGAAGGGTGAACCATGTGTCTACTGAATCAGCTCAGGAGGCACCCGAGGTCATGCTGGGTACGTTCAGTATCAACTCCATCCCTGCTGTTGACGGTCCTTAAGTACCAAATATAATCATCAAATAAATAAAGAAAAGGATCCAAATGCAACCAACACCCAGACTTAGGGTTTTATCTAACAGAATTCCACGAGTTTTGGTGTATGTCTATTTCTGCAGGGGGTTATCAGGAAATACGGAAGAAAGGCCCACATGTCAAGATTACATAGAAATATCAACACACCGTGCAATTTTCTACCATCTAGAAGACTCCAGAAGCCACGGGGAGAAAGCAGAGGCCGAAAGGGGCCAGGTCCAGGGCGCCCGCCCTCCTTCCGTGGGCGCCCGCCCTGTCCTGGACTTCGTTCGGGACTCTCTTCGCACATGATGTTCCACCGACCTAAAGGATCAAGGATAACGTAGTACCACATCGCCTACCGACCCAAAAATGCATAGAGGAGGAGGACTATATAAGGAGACCCCCCTGGCCCCTGGAGAAGACAAGAAGTTATCATAGAGATTGAGGGGTGCCCTCGAAGGAAAACCTCTTCTCTAAATAAAATTTTTTTTTAGGCTTAGCAACCAATGTAAGTAGAAATAGATCTTCTAGTTTCTACTAGATTGAGAGAGATAGAGTGGAGGTGTAGATCGGAGGAAGGCCGGCCTGTCGGTGTCTACTCCGAGTTGTACTTGCGGGATCAAGTCTTCTAACCCGAGGCTTGCTCCTAAGATTCTTCAGTAATTCGACTTCTAATTCTAGTAAGTTCTTGTTTTATTATTCTTTGGTTTATGAGTTTACTTTAATCCTCTTCCGGTTGAGTATTAGAGTAATCATTGCTAGCGTAAATGTGGTGTTTAGGCTAGGGTACTCATAGATATCCCCTGACTAGCTGGACCGTGGTAGTAGCGAGGAACGTGACATTTCTGAGTTACCTTTGTATCCCATATCTTGTTAGCAGGACGGGTAGGTTTATAGGTGCGGGTCGAACATCCTTTGTGGTGTCTAGATTCCGTAAGCTTCCCCAATAGAACAATAGATCATCCTTACCAAGGTTAGAACGAGACTACGGTTGCAGTCTTCTCTATACATCACTCACATCGAGAAACATTCTTTGTAGCCTAAAGGGATAGTAGCAATAGATTTGGTTAGTCAGATGCACCCTTTCTCCCAGTGATAAAAATATAAATACGATACTCTGGATAACCTCCCGGGTGAAATGCTCACCGATATCCGTGCGCTTGCGGATCATTTCCTGATTGCGTTACCAAATATGAACAAGCATTTCTGGCGCCGCTGCCGGGGAGAAAGACGGTTTGCTGAGATAACTTTGAGTCTTGCTATTATCTTGTATTATACTTTTATACTTTTATTCTTTTATCTTTTTATTTTTTTATCTCTATGTATAACTCAAATTCCATACCTATTATTGAATTCTTTGCACCTTCGGAGACCAGCCATAGACCATGGGAGTCAACAAGTCCTGCCCCTAATTATGATCTGTGTCTAGAGTTGATTGAAATAGGTCAAAACCAACCCTTTTCTATAGCTGAGGTCCTATCTTTTAATCAAGAAGATAATGCACTTTTAGCTACAACTAGGGAATCTTTTAAATTTTCTATAAATTCTGGTTTAAACCTAGCCCAACAAGACCATGTTTTTTCTCGATATTTTACATTGGTCTTAATTATATACCCTTTGGTAGAGTCTTTCTTTCTTTATCTATCAGTAAAGGAAGGTATGTCTTCATTCATGGACATCCTTCTTGTACTAGTCTTCATTGAAAAATCTTAGAGATAGAGAAGGAATCATCTCCCAGACAAGGAAAGGAAGTTTCAATAGCCAATTTCCAAACATTTCAATCCCATGATTCGGCTATCCATCCCATCCTTGAGCCTAATAATTTCTACTATGCTCTTTCTTTTGAACCTCCCGATAAGCCTATGAATTTCTCTAGACATCCCGCTCATAAGAGTCACCAAGACCACAAGGAGGATCGAGAAGAGCAACATCAATGGCTAGAGGGCATTAAAAATCCATGTGCTATCACCACATTTGAGATCTCCAACCCTCTCTTCCTTTCTATTTATAACAACTTTAAAAGAGCGGTTGTCGATGCATATGTCTATAATAAATATTGCAGATCTCATTGAGTTGATTTTGATATAGGTCGGCGCTGGAGGGGAAACCACGTTGCTGACATAAATTTATGGTTTCCCAAAGCTTAGTGTCCTAAAACAAGCATTGATCATGAACTTCTAATTATTTGCAACATTGCCTTGTGTATTGAGCATATAAAGATAATTGTAGAAATATTCCTTCGGGTATTCTTGCACTAACCTTTCCATGATTGGAGAAAAAAGATCCGAGGAATGACAAGCGCAAGGTATGACCAACCAATCATCATGCAATATTGAATTAAATTCATCCAATCTTGAATTTTGCAAAATTCAAGCTTGGGGGAGTACTTTACATAAACACATCATTTGCCATGTTGCTATGTTGGTTGTCCTTACCTTTGAGACATGCTCAATTTGTTAAACACTAATCACACTACTTCATCTCCACTTGAGTAGATCTCTATAAATGCCATCATGCTACCTTTGTTTATCCTAGTAAGTGTTGGTTTGGAAGTACTCGACATACTTCCATTGGCATTTAAATTAAGCATGGTGCTTAGGTTAAATAGCCTTCCTTAATCTGATTAGACATGGAGTCTAGTTTGGTTACTGAACTAAAAACTGCTTGAGTAGGCATTGGTATATTTTGTCGGACTAATCCCTATAGGAAAACTTTCAATATTAACCTGGGAAGTCCTGAGCTACAAGCTCATTGGAGATAAAAGAGACACATGAAATTTAACGACTTGCACAAGGAAGACATAGCTCATTCATCATAAAGAGATGATCCATGGAGGGTGCCACAAACACAATGCACAACCGCTAAGAAAGGAAAGCTTCCACAAGGTGATACTATACCATCACTCTTCAAGTAAGGTAACACCTTAAGGTACTTGACTATCACTTTTATAAACTTCTCCTTGGTTCTGGCATTCACACAAAATAAAGTGACAAACATGTATGATCTGTAACTCCAAATTAACCAACTCAATTAATTCAACATGTTTAGTCCTTTAATCTTTGTTCTTAGTACTACCTTCGTGATCCCACACTCCTAATCATATAAGCTAAAGTATTGCACATTGAATCTTTGGAAGATATAAACAAAATATATATAGATAGATTATCTTTCCATTAGGTCAAGCAATATGATCTGGCAAATGTTTTAAATGCTACACTCATGATCCATCAACTTTGTCTTGCTCACTATGCTTAAGGTTAGAGAAGAACAATTATACTTCTGGTTCTGTTGGTGTTTTCCACCAATAGGGCCCATGCACTTGATCTCTGCCTTGTCTTTATGAACAGGTACACTTCAAGTAAAACATGGAGGAGTTTTACAACTCCCAGACTCCACCAAGTGAAGGACCTGGATCTATGAGCACAAACACACTGAGCAGGATATTGCCAACACCGCACTTCGAACTGCTAGGCAATCAAAGACAGTGAGAAGTCTTGTCCAGAAGATTTAAAACTTTGGATCCTTGTCAGAGGAGGTCAAGATCGTCGACTCAAGTTACCTTTCTTGATCAAGAAGGACGACCCTGGTGTTCCAAGCATTGAGTGCACAATCAACAGATACTCTTTTTAGAAGACACTCTACGACACCGGATCTAACGTCAACATAATGGCCGCAGTCACTTATCAGCTCCTGCATGGAACCATGCCCCTACAACCAATATATATTCAGCTCCAGATGACTTTCAGATCATTGACATAGGAGAAGACGAGTACGATCCACCCATCATCCTTGGAAGACCATTCCTCAACACTATCAAAGTTATCATCTACATTGGAATCGGAGAAGTCCACGTGTACTTCGCCTCTGAGAAGGTACACCGCTATTTTACTGACCCTAACTATATAGTTGAAGACTCTAAGCAGGTCAGGACAAGAAGAAGACAACACAACCGCAACCAGAGGAGGCAAATCATCAAGGACAGATGGGTAGACTACGAGGGAGAAGTGATAAGGTCTAAAGACATATAGCTTGAACAAAACTGTCCTGAGGAGACCGTAGCACCGAGTCAGGTGTGGAGAGAGAAGATAGTTATACACGAAGAGGAGGCGCCACCGGAATCACTGACTATGCCACCCAGCGAATCCCAGCACGACTGAGAAAACAGAGAGTCCCGTTCGGAGGACTTAAAAACACCGACCGCCTTGCCAAGAGGTAAACTTGGTAGTTATCCTTTTCCCTTCAATTATTTTGTTTAGTTTATTAGGTTCATATCATCTCGAAAAGAAAATAAAAATGTTAAAAATAGTAAGCCCCATGTGAGTAGACTTGTGGTTTAAAAACCCATAGGTATATTGACTGTGGTGGCATAAAATAAATATGTTTTCATCTTACAATAAAAAAATATAAATAATAAGTGCATGATCTTGCTAAATAAATAATAATTATTAAGGAGTCTCAACATGATAAAGGCTAGATATTTATGCTAACACTTAATCAGTTCCACAAGCTTTGTTGTCTATTTGAGCTCCACAGGATTTAAGAATCAAGAAGACTAGCAGACGGAGGACATTTTAATCGCTGTGAGAATGCTGCTGACTTTCAAATACACCTCTGCCACCTGCTAACTACCTCAAGAGAAATTACGTCAAAATTCATCTTGGGGGAGAGCACCCCCATTTATCCCGATAAGTATTTCTATCTATCTATCTATCTATCTATCTATCTTTATACTTATACTATATTAAAATATAAATATACATAAACCAGGAAAAACCAAATAAAGATTTTATGCTTATATATATATCTTTGCTTAGTTTGCTAAATAAATAAATAAATAAAGTTTGCTATGAACCCTCATGATAAGCTCTCACATGGAAATGATAAATAGTTGCTCTGCCATGACTAGTTCTTAAAATTGAAATATCTCTCAAGTTTAGGCATAATTGTTATAATTTAAACCTGCTCTAAACCTAACTTGTGGGAAGAGTACTTGATCTAAAGTCTAAGTCGTTAACGGATATGATATGGGAAGGTTGAGCTACTGTTTATTTGTTCCTAGAGATGCTAGAATTCTGGAGAATTTTATCTTCGAAAATCTTTAAAATAACACATGATGAGTTCCTGTATGATGAGAGTTTAAATTCCTACCACAGCCATATATACATGCTTGCTAGACTTTGAGCCACACATTTACTTTTTACTGCTTATGAGCATTGAGTATGGTCAAGCTGTGTAGACCCTTAGGAGCTTGTCATGTAGTTAAAATCAAGACTCACTTGCATGTTCACTCGTATATGCTGCTTCTATTCCGGAAGTACGCATCCACATACATCCACTCATTTCCATCTCTAGATTCACCCAAAATTATTCTACTCCTAATCCGAGAGAGAATAGCCAAAAACAATTTCCTATCCCTGTTATTCCCTGCGAAATAAATGCTCCAGTTATTTTGGTTACTACCACTTGCTACATTATTTCAGGAGATGAGTGCTCTAAAAAAAAGAAGAAAAAAAATAATATACGAGGAAATAAAAAGGGGCAAGTGCCCGGAACCTCGAAGAAAAGAAAAAGTGAGACGAGAGGTAAAAATGGACAAGTGTCCGACAGTAGAATTAGGGGTACAAGATACCCACCTGAGAGGAAGAAAAAGAAAATATAGAGCATCTCATTCTCCTAAAAAAGCTTCAAAGTGCAAGAAAGGTATGTATCCCCTTAAAAGAGCAAAAGTAGAATTAGACTTTCACCATTGTTATCACCATCATCACCATACACCATTCACTCGCCACACATGCACATCTTGATTTGACTTATTGACTTGTTTCTCTGGATCCATGGTTTGACTATGCAATAAATGTCTTTTAAGTATGTATTAGCTGTCTCCCACCTATGAGCTCCAGATATCAAAACCTTATTAGAGAGAAGGCAATATCACTATACCTCATACCACAAATACTACATACTTTGAGAGAAGGCATATACCATTACTGCCTTGGTAAGGATCCAGAAATACCACAAAAGAGAGATCTAAGAGAGTCATACAAGGAATCTCTGTGTTTTATTTGAAAATCTGCAAAAACTCCAGAGCTATAGCTGATCAAGAATAAGAGACATGGCGCTTGACTTGACCGTTCTATCTTTTAACTACTCAAGACACAAGACGGTTACAAGCCCCATGGTGAAAGGTAAAATGAGTAAGTTTTAAGTCTTAACAGTTTATTCTAACTCAGAGATGAGATCTTGCTTGAATGCGTGTGTACTTTTAAGGCATGAAACCACTGCAGAAACTCTTGAGTTCATCCTTGCTCAGGGACGAGCAAGAGGTAAGCTTGGGGGAGTTGTTGACGGTCCTTAAGTACCAAATATAATCATCAAATAAATAAAGAAAAGGAAACAAATGCAACCAACACCCAGACTTAGGGTTTTATCTAATAGAATTCAAAGAGTTTTGGTGTTTGTCTATTTCTGCAGGGGGTTATCAGGAAATACGGAGGAAAGGCCCACATGTCAGGATTACAGAGAAATATCAACACACCGTGCAATTTTCTACCATCTAGAAGACTCCAGAAGCCACGGGGAGAAAGCAGAGGCCGAAAGGGGCCAGGCCCAGGGCGCCCGCCCTCCTTCCCTGGGCGCCCGCCCTGTCCTGGACTTCGTTCGGGACTCTCTTCGCACATGATGTTCCACCGACCTAAAGGATCAAGGATAATGTAGTACCACATCGCCTACCGACCCAAAAACGCATAAAGGAGGAGGACTATATAAGGAGACCCCCCTGGCCCCTGGAGAAGACAAGAAGTTATCATAGAGATTGAGGGGTGCCCTCGAAGGAAAACCTCTTCTCTAAATAAAATTTCTTTTTAGGCTTAGCAACCAATGTAAGTAGAAATAGATCTTCTAGTTTCTACTAGATTGAGAGAGATAGAGTGGAGGTGTAGATCGGATGAAGGCCGGCCTGTCGGTGTCTACTCCGAGTTGTACCTGCGGGATCAAGTCTTCTAACCCGAGGCTTGCTCCTAAGATTCTTCAGTAATTCGACTTCTAATTCTAGTAAGTTCTTGTTTTATTGTTCTTTGGTTTATGAGTTTACTTTAATCCTCTTCCGGTTGAGTATTAGAGTAATCATTGCTAGCGTAAACGTGGTGTTTAGGCTAGGGTACTCATAGATATCCCCTGACTAGCTGGACCGTGGTAGTAGCGAGGAACGTGACATTTCCGAGTTACCTTTGTATCCCATATCTTGTTAGCAGGACGGGTAGGTTTATAGGTGCGGGTCGAACATCCTTTGTGGTGTCTAGATTCCGTAAGCTTCCCCAATAGAACAGTAGATCATCCATACCAAGGTTAGAACGAGACTACGGTTGCAGTCTTCTCTATACATCACTCACATTGAGAAACATTCTTTGTAGCCTAAAGGGATAGTAGCAATAGATTTGGTTAGTCAGATGCACCCTTTCTCCCAGTGGTAAAAATATAAATACGATACTCTGGATAACCTCCCGGGTGAAATGCTCACCGATATCCGTGCGCTTGCGGATCATTTCCTGATTGCGTTACCAAATATCAACACCTGCTACTGTACGTTTTGATTCCAGAGCTTCGTATTCTTTCATCTCACAAGCTTTTGTTAGAGTACATAGCATAGCTTTATGTGCCATGAAAAACTCAATGCTAGTGAATTCACCGGGGGGTACTATGCCAGCTAAGTATTGGAGTCCCTCCACTAGTGTTTCTCTAAGGGGGGTAGAGTTCAAAGTAAACCCCATTGTGCTAAGAACTTCTGGTATTGACCTTATCCTTGGGATGGATTGGATGAAGCAACATCGGGCAGTGATTCAATGCCAGGAGAAGTTTGTGGTAGTAACATCACCTAAAGGGGATAGAATTTGTGTAGAAGTGGCAGTGCAAGCGCCTCCAACTGCTACCGTGAACCAGTTGACTGATGAGGTCAATGAGGAGAACCAAGTGGTGGATGACTTCCCTAATGTGTTCCCTGATGAATTGCCAGGTATGCCACCTGACCGAGACATCGAATTCCTTATTGAACTTTTACCTGGAACTGCACCTATAGCTAAAAGACCTTATAGAATGGTAGTGAATGAACTAGAGGAACTTAAGAAACAAATTAAGGAGTTGTTAGAGAAGGGTTTTATTCGTCCTAGTTCATCACCTTGGCGAGCACCCGTTATCTTTGTCGATAAGAAAGATGGTACCAGGAGAATGTGTGTGGATTACCGGTCACTAAATGAAGTAACCATAAAAAACAAGTACCCTTTGCCTAGAATTGATGACATGTTTGATTAGTTAAAAGGTGCTTGTGTGTTCTCAAAAATAGACCTTCGATCCGGTTATTACCAGCTGAAAATCCGTGCATCGGATGTACCTAAGACAGCTTTTACTACCAGGTATGGCCTGTATGAGTACACAGTTATGTCTTTTGGGCTGACCAATGCACCCGCATATTTCATGTACCTCATGAACAAGGTGTTCATGGAGTTCTTGGATAAGTTTGTAGTGGTGTTCATTGATGACATACTTATCTTTTCCAAAACTATAGAGGAACATGCGGAGCATCTGAGGCTAGTCTTACAAAAGCTTAGATAACATAAGCTATATGCCAAAAGAAGCAAGTGTGAGTTTTGGCTAAAGGAGGTCTCCTTTCTAGGACATGTGGTTTCTAATGGAGGGATAGCCGTGGACCCTAGCTAGGTGCAAGATGTGTTGAATTGGAAACCGCCGACCAATGTGAGTGAAATCCATAGCTTTCTAGGATTGGCCGGATATTATAGGAGATTCATTGAAGGATTCTCTAAACTTGCTAAGCCCATGACGGCCTTATTAGAGAAGAGTGCTAAGTTTGTTTGGTCAGACAAATGCCAGGCTAACTTTGAGGAGTTAAAGAAGAGGTTGACCACAACTCCAGTGTTGACCTTACCTGACTTAAGCAAGAGCTTCTCCGTCTATTGTGATGCTTCTCGCTTAGGTTTAGGTTGTGTGCTCATGCAAGAAGGAAGAGTAGTGGCCTATGCATCTAGGCAGTTGAGGAAACATGAGTTGAATTACCCTACTCATGATATGGATCTAGCCGCAGTGGTCCATGCCTTAAAAATCTGGAGGCATTACTTGATTGGTCATAAGTGTGAAATTTACACAGACCATAGGAGCCTAAAGTATATTTTCACCCAGTCAGACCTGAATCTGAAGCAACGTCGTTGGTTAGAGCTGATCAAGGATTACGACCTGGAAGTGCATTATCACCCTGGGAAAGCAAATGTAGTTGCAGATGCACTTAGTAGGAAAAGCTATGTCAACAGAGTTCAGCTAACATTTATTCCAGCTGAGTTGCAAGCCAAAATAGAACACCTCAACATAGGCTTTGTGAATCATACCATGGGTCTAGAGATAGAGCCAACATTAGAACAAGAGATACGTAAGAGTCAGTTGGAGGATGAGAAATTAAAAGAGATAGCAGATAATGTAGTGCTTGGAAAGGCACCAGGCTTCAGGATAGATGAGAATGGTACCCTATGGTTTGGGAAAAGGATATGTGTGCCTGAAGTGAAGGCTATCCGAGACACAATTCTACGTGAGGCGCATGACTCTGCTTATTCAATACACCCTGGGAGTACCAAGATGTATTTGGACCTAAAGGAGAGATATTGGTGGTATGTATTGAAAAGGGATGTAGCAGACTATATTGCTCTGTGTGACACCTGTCAGAGGGTGAAAGCTGAGCACCAACGACCTGCAGGGTTGTTGCAACCAATGCAGATACTCGAATGGAAATGGGAAGAAGTCGGTATGGACTTTATTCCTGGGATGCCATGTACTCAACGTGGGTATGACTCGATTTGTGTAATAGTAGACCGACTCACTAAGGTTGCACATTTCTTACCAGTCAAAACCAACTACAAAGGGGCAAGGTTAGCCGAGCTGTACATGGAAAGGATTGTGTGCTTACACGGAGTTCCAAAGAAGATCATGTCTGATCGAGGAACTCAGTTTACATCGCACTTTTGGCACAAAGTACGTAGATCCTTGGGAACTAAGCTGAACTTCAGTTCTGCTTATCATCCCCAGACTGATGGACAGACAGAGAGAATTAATCAAATCTTGGAGGACATGCTGAGAGCTTGTGCTCTGTAGTATGGCACTAGTTGGGACAAAAGTCTGCCGTATGCTGAGTTTTCCTATAACAACAGCTACCAGAAGAGTCTCAAGATTGCACCATTTGAAGCTTTGTATGGTCGCAAGTGTAGGACACCTTTATTCTGGAATCAAACTGGTGAGACACAGGTGTTTGGACCAGACGTCCTAAGAAGTGCTGAAGAACAAGTGAGGATGATTAGGGACAATCTAAGAGTGGCTCAGTCCAGACAGAAAAGTTATGCCGACACCCGAAGAAGGGATTTGAGCTTCAAAGAGGGTGATTTTGTATATCTGAAGGTATCTCCAATGAGGAGTGTGAAGAGATTCAATGTGAAGGGTAAGCTAGCACCGAGATACGTCGGACCTTTCAGGATTCTTGCAAGACATGGAGAAGTAGCCTATCTGTTAGAACTTCGTGAGAGCTTGTCAGGTGTACATGATGTATTCCATGTTTCTCAGTGGAAGAAGTGTTTGCGGGTACCTGAAGAGCAGATTCCTATAGAAGAGTTGACCGTTAAAGAAGATCTCACATATGAAGAGTACCCGATAAAGATCTTGGAAACTGCAGACAGAGTTACAAGAAGCAGAACTATAAAGATGTGTAAAGTACAGTGGAACCATTATACCGAAGATGAAGCCACCTGGGAAAGAGAAGAGGATTTGAGAAAGTCGTATCCACAACTGTTTGAGTAAGCATCACCCAATCTCGAGGACGAGATTATTTTTTAAGGGGGTAGAATTGTAACACCTAAAATTTGGCTCTTTTAAAAATAGATGAATTTGACTTTATTAAATAATTTTGTGAGCATTTTCAATATAGAAAATAAATAAATTTGGGGAAATTAAAACTTAATATAAGTTTAGACTAATATTTTTGTTGAATGCATGATGGTGCACTTCTTTTATGTGATGAGTGGTTTTGAACAAAGGAATTTGAATTCAAAAATTCATTTGGAAAAGAGTTTGAAAATTTTGTTTGGAAAATAAAAAGGAAAAAAGCTTTTCTCTCTCCCCCTTCCTTCTTTTCGGCCATTTTGGCCCAAACCCCGCGCCCCCTTCCTGGGCCGCGGCCCAGCCGGCTCCCCCTCCCTTCCCCCTCTCTCTCTCTGGCGGCTGACGGGTGGGGCCCACCCGTTAGGTCTTTCCCCTTCCTCCTACCGCCCGCCCGATCTTCTCTCTCTCAGTTGAAAACCGCCAAGCCGCGCCCCGCTCCCCCACGATCCTCTCCTCTACCCCGCGCCCAGATAAGTAGTGGGCTGAGAGCCGCGCGCCTCCTTCTCCTGCCCAGTTCCCCTCCCCTCGCCTCTGCTCCCAACCGCGAGCGCGCAGAGAGAACCGTCGCCGGGTCGCCGGAGAATTTCGTCGGTCGCGCGAAGCCGCTGCTCTGAGCCGTCTTCGTCTTCCTTCTTCGCGTCGGTGAGTGCGCCTCGTCCTCCTCTCCCTCTTCGGCCTTCTCCCGAGCGAGGTGGTGCTCTCTAGGGTCGTCCCCGCATGCTTCGAAGGTGCCATCAATGGCGGCTCTGTCGGTCGCTTTGCGGGGGAGTTTTCGGGTCATTCCGAGGCCGGGAGCGAGTTCGCCGCGACCTCCTCTCTCTCTCCCAGTGTATTTAGTTCGCGAAACCGAGTGTTGTAGCATGTTTTTGGGTGTCTCCGGCGAGCTCGGGCCGGTCGGCCATGGACCGCCTCCTGCTTCATCTCCGGCGGCCGCGCCCCCCTGTTTCTCTCTCTCTTTCTCATCTTGTAATCTGAGCCGTGGATCTCTAATCCGATGGCCCAGAGTGCTCCATACCCCTTCGGGGGCAATCTTGTTAAAGAGTCCCCCAAAAATATTGAAAATCGCACCGCAGTCCTCGGCCAGAGGGATTTTTTCCAGGATTTAATTCATTTATTTAAATTTGTTTAAACTCTGCTTTATTTACAGAATTGCCGCCGCATTGTTTTAGCTACAAAATCATCGTTTGAACTCCGAATCGATCCGTTCAAGTTGCGTTAGTTTCGTAATTTCATAAGCTTCGCGTTGGTACTACTGTTGTTTAGCTTTACCACTGTTAGATTTCCTAGTTAATTATAGGACCGTAGATTGCTGTTGAAATCCCGTTAAAAGCGTAACTTTCGCGTCGTGAATTTCGCGTTGACGTGATCGTAGCAGCACGTAGATAATTTTGGAAAACTTTTATTTAATTTATTTACTGCTGGTGTACTGTTCTAACTTTCAGAATTGTTCTCTTGCATGTTTGTCTTGGTATGCGTGATGATTGTGATGTGTTGATCGAGCCCAGACGGTGAGGAGTATTTCGGGAGTCCGGAGCTCTTTGGGGACCAGCAGGACTAGCTAGACCAGCAGGAGTACGTGAACCAAGGCAAGTATAGCATGGGCCTACCTTGTTGTCCTATTCATTTTTAAGCATTTCACCCTACATGTGTATAATATTGCAAACTATAAGGACATCCTAGCTGTTGATGACAATTATCTTGTTCCCGAGGGTTTTTATTGCATATGGGTAGAAGTGCTAGTGCTCTAACTCCAATTATATATGATCTGAAATCAGTGATGGAACCATGGTTAATTGATTAAATATGATTATGATAAATGGAACATAGGGCTATGGTACAAAAGACCATTGGTCATGTTGTCCTAGACCCTCCGTAAGGACTTATCTGTCAGCAAAAGCTGGGACTTACAGTGCAACTGGGAGAGTCACATGGCTCTGACTTTAGTTCAGTAATAGGATCTTTTTCTAACTCGTTAGAGGTTACCCGAAAGGGCGCAAGAGGGGCTTGCCACTTTGGGTGTAGTGCTACCCCTGTTTCTATGAGTATAGTCGCGATGGAAATGTGCCATAGAAAAGGGGGGTTTTCTACATCTGCCTGCCAAGAAAACCTCATGGCTCTAACTGGTTAGAATAGGCCTATGAAAGGCTTCATAATGTACCCTGCCCGCTCACCTTGGTAGTGTTTGGGGGTCGACGGACCCCGGGCATATGGGCAACACGACTCACGGTGAAAGTGCACAACCTCTGCAGAGTGTATAACTGTTATAACAGTCGTGCTCACGGTCACGAGCGGCCCGGAAAACTCACAGAATAACTGGTTACTGATGGCTTTATGGTACATGATGATGTATAATTATGCTTTAATGTCACTTAATGACTTAGTATGGTTCTAATAACTGATCATATGGGATATTAGGAGCTTAAGCATAAACTAATAATAATTAAAGATAAAATACTGACCTACTAAAAAGCTAATGCAGTAAACCTAGTCTAGCCTGTTTGAGCCTCATAAATCCTCATGCTATGCTTGTGGAGTACGAGATGTACTCAAGCTTGTATATTTCTTTTCTTTGGATAAAAATCCCGGATGGGTAACAGATGGTGGTAGCTATGAGGACTACCCGGAGGACTATTAGGCTTGTGCTTCACCAATCGACCTTCCCTGTGTGAGGGCCAGGAGATAGTTATCTTAGATTATCTTATTTATATTTCCACTGTTGTACCAGACTTTGTGATGTAATAACTATGTTTGTTGTAAACACTGCGATGATGGTATTTAATTTGTGACTTATTTGTGTGATTGATCTCTGGGCACACATAAGTTTATGCATTCAATTTCTTCCTTGAAATTGGGTGTGACAAATTGGTATCAGAGCCGTGTTGACCGCAGGACGCAAGCCTAGGTAGCAATGGTCGATAGAGTATCTTTATTTTGTTTATTTAATGCTTTCTACCTTACTTTTTGTTATTTTATAAAATTTATTATGCTTATATCACTTATTCTATTGCCAAAATGTTGATCTAATCTTAAATTAAAATTTATAGATGCCACCTGTCACGAGGTCTCGCCGCGCCAGCACCAGGAGCTACATCTCTTAGTTCACGCCCCAGTCGTCCCAACCAGTGGTGGACATCTCCAACGACGAGACTGTCCCTATGGATGAAGAGGATCCAGCGATGGTGACAGAGGTGGATGATGACGATGAAAACTGGATGGACTCTCCTGTAGCAGCTGCACCTGTTCCACCCACTGCACCCACTCCACCAGTTGTTCCAGTGGCACCTGTTGCACCTACACCACCAGCTCCACCAGTTGCACCTGCTGCCCCTGCTGTACCAGAGGTTGTGTCTCCAGATTGTCCTGAGGAAGAAGACCCAGGATGGACTACCACCATCCACTACAAGTATCCTTCACAGACAGCCTACTTCCACAACTTGCTTAGGGAGATGTTGGATACTTACTATGCTGATAAGGAGATTGGCATCAGGTATTGTTTGTTGTGCAGAGTACACACACCCCTATGAGGCCACATATTGGAGGTCGAATCTTACCATCACAGTGGGGAATGAGACACATCACAGTTATATGGTAGAGAGCATTCATGGTCACATTGCTAGGCGAGCTTAGGCACAGGACAGCATGGAGGACGCCGCCCAGATGGCTTACACTCACTACCATGGCCTTCGCTATGAGACCATGAGAGCAGACCAGAACAAGTTCCTCCCTCGCCATGATTCTACTATTCGTACTTGGTCCATCGAGAACCCGCAGGAGGTTGACACGCCCTTGGATGCCACTATTAGGCATATGCATGTCCTGCAGATGGCCAATGCACTGGTGCATGATCGGGCATTAGCACCGGTCGGGAAGGGCCTGTTGCCCCGGTTCCCGAGCCGGTGCTGCCCTTCCGGGACTAAAGGCCCACCCTTTAGTCCCGGTTCTGGCAACCGGGGCTAAAGCCCCCCCTTTAACACCGGTTGGTAATACCAACCGGTGTTAATGGTCCTGCCAGGGCTGCCACGTTGCAGGACCCTTTAACACTGGTTGGTATTACCAACCGGTGTTAAAGGGTTTCTTTTTCTTTTTTTTTGGTTTACTTCTTCGGTACTGTTTATTGTTTATATATAATATATAATAATAGGTTTTTCAATACATGTTTTGCTGATACAATAATATATTTATATTACACGCATATTAAGCATATATAAATGAAAATTATAGGCTTAGCGGAATAATTAAGCTTTGCCTATAATAAAATGAATAGACCACATCAAAAATTAAATAGATATGTAAAAAGCTTTATATATATATATAGTTTTATATGTACAAAATTCGTAACACATATATACATAGAGTTTTTTCTCCCAATGTCTACAAACGATACAAATGATCATCGTTGTTTGGAATAAGAGTTTCGTTGTCGTTGAAGTGAAACTCGCCGTTTGGATTGATCACTTGGTCGCGGAGAAATCCTGCTATCGTCTCTTGGATAGCTTTGATTCGGTCTTGTTGTAGGACCTTTTCCCTCAACCATTCTGTCTTTAATTTGAAATAAATAAAAAAGGTATTAGTTATCTAAGTTATTCAATATAATTCAGGAGATAATGAAAAGAGACATGTAACGTACTCTGAGCGTCTCTGTGGGTGTTTGATTGACTTGTGCCATCATGAATTTGCATACGTAATATGCACATAGATTGTTCCCCTCTTCTTGTCTTAAACACCACTGTACGATATATATATATAAATATTCACGACCACGACAATAAGAAGGCTAAAAGTTAGCGAAAGTTTGTTAGCTAGTAGAACTTACTTGTGGATGTATTATGTTAAGCGGCGCTTTACATCCACTGAGATGTTCACGGTCAATGAATCTTTCCCAAACCCTATACACCGCCATTGTGGATCGTGAACTAATAATTACAGAGTCATATTATGATATTTTTGTAGCTGAGATCGACATTACGTACCTTTGAATAATGTTTACCATTTGTTGATAATTTTCTTGTGGTTTTCTCATTGAGTCAAAGATTATCAACCAGTTCTTGGGAATTTCAATGACCATGAGTATCCAGTGAAAGCTGTTTACACACATATATATAGTCAGTCCTATAATGTAAAATAAAATATGCATGCACTTAATAACTATATAACTCACTCGAAGTTGAAGGGGAAGAGTATTTTTTGTTTTTCTTTTTGGTTCACAAAGAACCTCATAAGATTGGTGCAGACTTCTATCTCATGATCTGCTGTCCACACTGTCTGCGGAGCCTTGAAAACAATATAAGGGTCAACGAACCCAATACTATTGTCATTTCACATTCTGAGCTCTCTCATTTGGTGCCTGCATATATACATACAAATCCTAAGTGTGTAAGGATTATATACATGTAATTAAAGAAGTTAGAAGTATAATAAAAAGAAAAAAATACTTACAGACAAAAGCAGCTGACAAGAGATTTGTCAAGAGCGTCGAGGTGGCATAATTGGTGCAATTCTTCGAACTGCACGTATATGAGGTCATCTCCACGGAAGTAGTGATGTTGTCTAATACGAACAGAAATCCAATTCTCTCCCCTTTTAGATGCCTCAATGCACCATTTGTTTATTGCAAACATTTGTGTGCCGAGCTCATGTGAACGCTTAGGGTCGAATAGACTCCTGCCCGGTTCATATCTTGCCCTCCATTGATCAACTACCTCGGCTTTTTCAAATGTTTGGCATCCAAGAATGACGGCAATTTCTTCCATATTTAAACCGCTCTGTCCAAAGTAACGCTCAAGCGAGTCTAGCTCAGACAACGCTAAGGATTTCTTTGGCATCAAGTCTTCATTTGAGTCGTATTGATTTGGCACAATCAAAGGGGGCACCAGTTTTGATACTTCTCCGAGCTGTGGGACCCCCTTTCCTAGTCTCTTCTTAGTAGGCTGTGAAGACTTGACCAGAGACCGCTCATAGTCCGAAAGTGCTGGCTTTTTCTGAGCTTCGCGTTGCTTCTTTTGATGGTCCGCCACCTTCTGCCTCAGTTCCGATGGCTTCACATAAAAATACGGCTTTTCTGGGTTAAGCCGTTTTTTCCTATCCTCCTTTATTTTATCAAAAAATTGTTGGACCTCAGCTTTGGATGTAGCAATTACCTCCTCTTCACTCTTTTCGTAAGGTAATTTTTCTGGCGTCTTAGCTCTCTTTGCTGAGGCAGCCTTCTTTGGAGGTGGGACCGATGACTTCGGTCCTTCTTGGGCGGCCCGCTTCTTACTACCTCGCTTTGGAGGCGAGGGGACCGACCGTGCACTCTTTGGAGAGGGCGGTGCAGGCGGTGGAGGTGGTGGGGCCGATCTTTTTGGCGTTGGAGAACGCGGTGGAGGAGTTGGAGACCTCGGTGGAGGAGTTGGAGACCTCGGTGGAGGAGGTGGAGACCGTGGTGGAGGCGGTGGCGGGGTCGGTGTGGCCACCGCAGGTGTTGGAGGAGATCCAGCATTGTCACCGCCCGCAGCACTATGATGCACTGGGGAGAGAACTGGACTTAGGCTCGAGGAGTCCCTGCAAAGAAAACAATTACAAGTTTTGTGAGCAAATTTTTTTTTAATTTCAATACATAATAAATAATATAAGAAGTAAAATCACACACAAACCTATGCTGAGGAATAATTATGAAGCGCTTGCGCCAACAAATAAATGCCTTCTCAGCTTCACCTAAGGTCTTCTCTCCGTCTCCCCCTTCTATGTCTAGTGGCACATTGCCACAACCTTTCTCAACCCTATCAACCGAGACGCTAGCATATCCACTAGGTACTGGTCGATTATGGATTCTTGGAGTTCTCGTTCGGTCGATAGGGTTGACAACAGCGATAGCCACCTTTTTGGTGGCATTCCCATCTGGTACATGTAGCTCACAGGTAGTAAAAGCCTCTGTGACATCATCCACGGGGAAGTGTAGCTTCGTGTCATCCTGAATGGTTGGTACTTCCGTGGATGCACAGCTGCTTTTCAACTGGCCTGGGGGGCTAACATTGACCTTAGGCTGTGATGTACCTTGACCTTTCGTCATTTGACTAAGTGCTGCTTGCACTTGCCTTTGAATCTCTGCCTGCATCCATTCTTCACGAGCTTTCTCGCGCTCTTGTGACTGCAGAACAAAAGCTTCCAGGCGGCGGATCCGCTCTGCCTCCTCATCCTTCTTTCTCTGGCGGCTTTTGTAGGTATCTTGATCGGCTTGGAATGATTGCAGCCACGGAACTGCACCATAGCCTCTCGTACGCCCACCATGCTCAGGATTTTCAAGCGCATAGGTGAGTTCATCCTTCTCCCTGTTAGGCCTGAACTCACCAGACTAAACCGCCTCTCGTGCACGGACTAGTCTCTCTGCTGCTCTAGAGATTTCTTGGCCCCAAACTAGCGCCCCGGTGTCTGGGTCCACGCTTTCCCCATGACCGTAGAACCAATGCTTGGAGCGCTCGCTCCAATTCTTTGCTATTGTCTCGGGTGTGACCCCCCTAGCAAGCATCTCCTGTTCCATTCGGTCCCACTTGGGAACAACACTCTTATAACCACCTGATCCCATATGATGGTGGTATGTCTTTTTACTGGCATTCTCTTTGTTTCTATTGGCTCGTTCCTCGCCCTCTTCTGATGTTTTGTACTGCACAAAGTCATCCCAGAAGGCCCTCAGCTTTACATATTGCTTGAGGTTGAAATTTGGAGTCTCGTTTTTCTTGACATATTTATTGTACAAAGACTTCTTCCAATTCTGGAAGAGTACTGCCATCTTCTTCATAGTCCAGTCATAAATTCGCACCTTCAACTCTTCATCGTTGGTGTCGAAGGTGAAAACGTCTGTGACGGCTTTCCAAACTAACTCCTTGTCACGATCAGAGACAAAACTGATCTCAGGAGCACCTCGCTTCTCTTTCCATTCACGAGCACTGATCGGTATTTGATCTCTCACAAGATATCCACAGTGACTAACATATTTATTTGCATGCTCACCAAGTGGTCTGCCTGTAGCTATCTCAAACTCAGAGATTACATAGCGGCCCTCCAACGGCTTCTTTGGCCCTCGTGGAGGTACGCTTCTCCCCGTACAGGTCGATCCAGAAGGCTACACGTAGATATAGAAACAAAAATACTAAATTAATAACCAAGTAAGTCTAAAACCTAATGTAAGAGATGCATTAATTATATATATTTACATTTACATACCTCGCCAGTAGGATGGCCCTCTTGTTGCTCAGTAGGATGGCCCTCTTGTTGCTCAGTAGGATTGCCTTGCATGATATCGTGGTAATCAATAAAGTACTGACTACCGTCATCGATTATATTTTGAATGGCATCTTCCATATATTCACGATCATCATGAGCGCGGTCAGCCATTTCTATGTCTGCAATCATACATATATATATATATATATATATATATATATATATATATATATATAAAAATATATATATATATATGTGTGTGTGTGTGTCTGACTATATATATATACAAAAAAAAAAATATAGACAAAAACACTAGAATAATATACTAGCACACAATATATTTCATAACAATTCAAAACACTACAATTCATAATATACTAGAATAACATACTAAAAAGTCTTTTAAGCCAAGTAATATACTAGAATAATATACTAAAAAATAATACTATAATAATAGTATAAACTAATAGTATATGTTTTAAGCCAAGTAATACACTTGCACATAGAATAATGTACTAAAAAATTAATACTACTACAAATTGATACAAGAATAATATAAGTGCATATATATACATAATAAGAAATACACTAGAATAATATAAGTGCTAGAGTGCTCCAAACTAAAAAGTAATACTAAAAAAATAATACGGACAATAACATTAGAATAATATACTAGCACACAATATATTTCATAACAATTCAAAACACTAGCACACAATATATTTCATAACAATTCAAAACACTACAATTCATAATATACTAGAATAACATACTAAAAAGTCTTTTAAGCCAAGTAATATACTAGAATAATATACTAAAATATAATACTAAAAAACAATACTAAAATAATAGTATAAACTAATAGTATATGTTTTAAGCCAAGTAATACACTTGCACATATATAGAATAATGTACTAAAAAATTAATACTACTACAAAATGATACAAGAATAATATAAGTGCATATATATACATAATAATACAAAATAATATATAAACTGTTCGGTATGAAATATAAGTGCATATATAATGATACAAAATAATAGTACATAATTAAGTGCATATAAAATAATAGTATATATACATAATGATACAAAATAATAATATAGAATAATGATACAAGAACAAAATGATACAAGAATAATAGTATATATATATATATCTCTTATATATATATATATGTATGTGTATGTATGTATATATATATATATATAAACTGTTTGTATTCATATATATCTATACAATTCATATATACAATTTTAGTCTATACATATAAACTGTTTTGACATTCATCCATATATATATATATACACACGAGCGATCGATGAAGAAATATACGTAGGATCTGGTGGAGAGCCGCTGCAGCGGCGCTGGAGATGAACGGCGGCGCTGGGGAGACAAACGGGCGGCGCTGGAGATGGCGGCGGCGGCGCTGGAGACAAACGGCGGTGCTGGGGAGACGAACGGGCGGCGCTGGACGACGGCAGCGCGGAGGTCTCTGCTCGACGAAGACGAAGACGAAGGGAACTGCCCAGATCCAGGGCGCCGGCGGCTTATATAGGGGCGGACCCTTTAGCACCAGTCTGTGGCTGGAACCGGTGCTAAAGGGTCTTTAACACCGGCTGGTAACACGCGCCGGTGCTAAAGGGTGACCCTTTAACACTGGCGCGTGTTACCAGCCGGTGTTAAAGCGATCCTTTAGACTATCTCCAACAATCGTCACCCAAAATATAAGACCCATTTGTCCTTTGGGTAGCGCTACAGGTAAAAGGTTCCATACATATTTTTAGTCTTCTCCAACAACAAGACCTAAAAGACAACACTCTCTGCAAATAGGTCTCGAGGAGAGAGGATACCCAAATTTGGGTTATGCCTCTCCTGATACCCAAAATAGGTCTTCTGTATGGGTACTTTGTTGGAGACTATAGGTATTGTGTTGGAGACCCATTTTAGGTTTGGGTTTTCAAATGAGTCTCCTGTTGGAGACAGCCTTAGCACCGGTTCCAGCCACGGACCGGTGCTAAAGGGTCCTGCGCGCGCTAGGGCGGGCTCCTGAAATTTTCAGGACCCTTTAGCACCGGTTCCCACTATGGGCCGGTGCTAAAGGCCCATTTTTTTAGTTTAGGGTTTTTCAATTGTTTTATATATACAGTTTATATTATAAATTGTATAATAAATTAAATATTTTGCATAATGTTTTTTAAACAGTGACATATATTGTAATTTGTTTTAATGTACACATGAAAATTTTTAAACTTAAATATCTTATTGTATTTTTATAATTTACAATGATTTTGTAAGAAATGTTTAGTATTTTGTTAATGCAAAAATATATTATTCCAATAAATTTACAAAAACTATATCCAATGAACTGGAAATTTATTTTCACATCATATTGACGTAAAACTTTTTATTTTTGTTATTTATTACTAGGAATGCTAGTTGGGTATAATTTTCATCAAATAAAAAATCATATAAAAATATATATCTTGATGAACACACCCTTTGACCGAACCCTAGATTGTCCCAAATGGAAAAGTCATGAATACAAAATTTGCTACACTCATCAAGTTCTACATTTTGCCTAATGGTCAACTTTTCATTTGGAAAAGTTTGAACCACTGAATTTTGAATTTTCATAGAACTCATAGCCACGCAGCGGTTTCGGAACCCTAGATGGTCTCGAATGGAAAAGTCATGAATACCAATATTGTTCCACTCATCAAAATCTACATTTCATATATAGACCATTTTTGCATTTGACAAAGTTTTGGGAAGCTGTAGTTGAAAATCCACAATTGACACATATAGTTTCATATAGTTTGTGTGAGATTCAAGATTTGGTGGGTATTGTTAACTTAGACTTTCTCAAATGGAAAAGTTGTGTACATAAAAAGTTTAGATCTTGATGATATCTAACAACTTGGTATTCAAAAGTTTTTCATTTGAAGTAATTTAGTTTGTCATTTGACCAAGTTTGACCAAAACCCGTCTTGGATTTTATAGAAATATAATTAGGATTGCCTCAAAATTATCCAAATGGAAAAATGGACAATATATAAAATATAGATCTTGATGATCTCTAACAACTTTGTATTCAAACTTTTTTCATTTGAAGTCATCAAATGGGACATTTGACCAAGTTTGACCAAAGTCAAAGCATTGGTTTTTACAAACACACCCTTTGACCGAACCCTAGATTGTCCCAAATGGAAAAGTCATGAATACAAAGTTTGCTACACTCATCAAGTTCTACATTTTGTCTAATGGTCAACTTTTCATTTGGAAAAGTTTGAACCACTGAATTTTGAATTATCATAGAACTCATAGCCACGCAGCGGTTTCGGAACCCTAGATGGTCTCGAATGGAAAAGTCATGAATACTAATATTGTTCCACTCATCAAAATCTACATTTCATATATAGACCATTTTTGCATTTGACAAAGTTTTGGGAAGCTGTAGTTGAAAATCCACAATTGACACATATAGTTTCATATACTTTGTGTGAGATTCAAGATTTGGTGGGTATTGTTAACTTAGACTTTCTCAAATGGAAAAGTTGTATACATAAAAATTTTAGATCTTGATGATATCTAACAACTTGGTATTCAAAAGTTTTTCATTTGAAGTAATTTAGTTTGTCATTTGACCAAGTTTGACCAAAACCCGTCTTGGATTTTATAGAAATGTAATTAGGATTGGCTCAAAATTATCCAAATGGAAAAATGGACAATATATAAAATATAGATCTTGATGATCTCTAACAACTTTGTATTCAAACTTTTTCCATTTGAAGTCATCAAATGGGCCATTTGACCAAGTTTGACCAAAGTCAAAGCACTGGTTTTTACAAACACACCCTTTGACCGAACCCTAGATTGTCCCAAATGGAAAAGTCATGAATACAAAGTTTGATACACTCATCAAGTTCTACATTTTGTCTAATGGTCAACTTTTCATTTGGAAAAGTTTGAACCACTGAATTTTGAATTTTCATAGAACTCATAGCCACGCAGCGGTTTCGAAACCCTAGATGGTCTCGAATGGAAAAGTCATGAATACCAATATTGTTCCACTCATCAAAATCTACATTTCATATATACACCATTTTTGCATTTGACAAAGGTTTGGGAAGCTGTAGTTGAAAATCCACATTTGACACATATAGTCATGACCATTTTTGCATTAGATGATCTCTAACAATTGGAAAAGTCATGAATACAAAGTTTGTTATACACATCAAAATTCACAAATCTCAAATATAGTTTCATACAAAGTCAAGCCGACACAACAGTGAACTTCTTCTTGACGTATGACCCTTGGTTATGATCCTGGCGTAACAATGGAGTATCCTCATTGTTTAACAGAATGCTTGGGTCTTTGTTGACTATGAAGGGCGGAATTCGATCATCCCTTTCGTAATCGCCTGACATGTCTGACTTGTCCTCAATTCCGACAATGTTTCTTTTCCCAGAAAGGACAATGTGGCGCTTTGGCTCATTGATGATTGAGTGGTCATCATTTTTTCCTCTCTTTGGTTTCGTAGACATATCTTTGACATAGAACACCTGACTCACGTCTGCAGCAAGGACAAATGGTTCGTCTTTGAACGCACTATTGTTAAGGTCCACGGTTGTCATCCCATACTCCTTGTCGACTGTTACCCCACCTCCGGTCATCTTCACCCATTGGCACCGGAACAAAGGAACTTTAAAATTAGCTGCATAGACTAGTTCCCATATGTCTTCTATGCGTCCATAATATATTTGTCTGCTCCCATTTGGATCCGTGGCATCCACGCGTACACCACTATTTTGGTTGGTGCTCCTTTTATCTTGGCCAACTGTGTAAAATGTGTTACCATTTATCTCGTACCCTTTGTATGTGAGGACATGCCATGATGGTTGCCTGGCCAACAAATATAGCTGCTCATCAATGTTTTCATCACCTTGACATTTTTTGCGCAACCAATCGCCAAAAGTTTCCATGTGCTGACGCATTATCCAAGCTTCATTCTTCCCGGGCCACTGGGACCGTAGGAAATCTTTGTGTACCTCAACATATGGTTCCACCAATGAGGAGTTCTGGAGAACTGTGTAGTGTGCTTTATTGAAGTAATCGTCTCCCGTACCAATATATGTTTTCTTCCCAAGTGTTCCCTTTCCGCTAAGTCTGCCCTCGTGTCGAGATTTAGGAATGCCAATTGGGTCAAGGTCTGGAATAAAGTCAACACAGAACTCTATGACCTTCTCTGTTCCGTAGCCCTTGGCAATGCTTCCTTCCGGCCGGGAACGACTATGGACATATTTCTTTAGGACACCCATGAATCTCTCGAAGGGGAACATGTTGTGTAGGAACACAGGACCGAGAATACGAATCTCTTTGACCAGATGAACTAGGAGGTGTGTCATGATATCGAAGAAGGTTGGAGGGAACACCAACTCAAAGCTGACGGGACATTGAGCGACATCATTCTGTAGAGTAGCTAGTTGCTCTGGATTGATTGCCTTCTGAGAAATTGCATTGAGGAATGCACATAGCTTTACGGTGGCTAGACGTACGTGTGGAGGTAGAATTCCTCTTAAAACGACCGGCAACAATTGCGTCATTAGAACGTGACAGTCATGGGACTTCAAGTTCAGGAATTTCTTCTCTGGCACATTAATTATTCCCTTGATATTGGAGGAGAATCCAGATGGGACCTTGATGCTGCTAAGACATTCAAACATGCTTTCCTTCTCTTCTTTGCTCAGAGTGTAGCTAGCAGGGCTTAAGTAATGACGTCCATCATCTGTCTTTTCTGGATGCAGGTTGTCTCATTCTTTCATGCGCTGCAAGTCTTGTCGTGCTTCAAGTGAATCCTTAGACTTCCCGTAGACACCCATGAATCCGAGCAAGTTCACACAAAGATTCTTTGTTAGGTGCATCACGTCGATCGCATTGCGGACCTCTAGGACATTCCAGTAAGGTAGCTCCCAAAATATGGATTTCTTCTTCCACATGGGTACGTGTCCCTTAGCATCCTTGGGAATAGGTTCGCTGCCTCGTCCCTTTCCAAATACCACTTTTATATCCTTGACCATTTCGAGTACATCATCCCCGGTTCGATTGAGAGGTTTGGTCCGGTGGTCTGCCTTGCCTTTAAAATGCTTGCCTTTCTTTCGTACTAGGTGGTTCACAGGAAGAAACCGACGGTGGCCAAGGTACACGACCTCTCGACATTTTTTCAAAAATACACAGTCAAGGTCTTCATAACAATGTGTGCATGCATTATATCCCTTGTTTGACTAGTCTGAAAGATTACTCAGAGCTGGCCAATCATTGATTGTTACAAACAGCAATGCTCGCAGGTCAAAGTGCTCTTGTTTGTTCTCATCCCACACGCGAACTCCTGGTTTGCTCCATAAAAGTTAAGTTCCTCAACTAATGGCCTTAGGTAGACATCTATGTCATTGCCAGGTTGCTTCGGTCCTTGGATAAGCACCGACATCATAATAAACTTCTGCTTCATGCATAGTCATGGAGGAAGGTTGTAGATACATAGAGTAACTGGCCAAGTGCTGTGACTACTGCTCTGCTCACCGAAAGGATTCATACCATCTGTACTTAAGGCAAACCGCAAGTTTCTAGCATCATCTGCAAAATCTAGGAATTCTCTGTCTATCGCTCCCCACTGGGATCCATCGGCAGGGTGTCTCAGCATATTGTCTATCTTACAGTCTTCTTTATGCCACCGCAACAACTTTGCATTGTCCTTATTTCTGAACAGACGTTTTAATCGTGGTATTATAGGAGCATACCACATAACCTTGGCTAGAATTTTCTTCCTATGACGTTCTTCACCCTCAACATCACCAGGATCATCTCGTCTAATCTTATACCGTGATGCCTTACATACTGGACATGCATACAAATTCTCGTATTCCTCCCCACGGTAGAGGATGCAGTCATTAGGACATGCGTGTATCTTCTGGATTTCTAATCCTAAAGGACAGACAACCTGTTTTGCTTCATACGTAGTGGTGGGCAATTCGTTGTCTTTTGGAAGCATCTTTTTTATGATCTTCAATAACTGCCCAAATGCCTTGTCAGATGTACCATTCTTTGCCTTCCATTGCAGCAATTCTAGTGTGGTACCCAGCTTTTTTGCCCCTCTTCAGCGGTGGGATATAGCGATTTCCTGTGGTCCTCTAGCATGCGCTCGAACTTGGCTTTCTCTTTATCACTTTCACATTCTCTTTGTGCATCACGGATGGCATCACCAAAAGCATCATCGCCCCGATCATCTTCTGCCGCCACCTCTTCTTCATTATCTCCCCCCATTGCAACATCATTGAAGCCACCGTACCGAGCAATAATATTGGCATGGTCCAATTCTTCTTCTTCTTCACCTTCATCCATTATAATCCCGCTTTCTCCATGTTTGGTCCAACAAATGTAGTTTTGTACGAAACCTGACTTTAATAAGTGTGAATGAAGAGTTCTTGAGTTAGAATATTTCGTCAAATTCTTGCACACGGCACATGGACAGCACATGAAACCGTCCCTCTTATTTGACTCGGCCACACTTAAGAAATAGTGCACGCCATTAATGAACTCTTCGGAGCGCCGATCGGCATTATACATCCAATTACGTGTTACCATCTGCATTAAATATAATATATATATTATGAAAAAAATGCACACATATAGTTTCTCATCTTATTGCACAACATGTCTAAGATACATAGTTGATTAATTTAGGAAAGCTTGGCTACAACAAATACAATCGCAACTAGCACTAAAAAAACCAAAACTAAAATGCACTTAAGCAACATAATTAGTTCGCGTCCAATCCCAACTATAATAGATAGATCATTCGCTTGATCAATATCATTGAACTCCTTTCGTCGGCTCACTGCCTCACCACCTTTAGCCTCAACCACCTGTGCAAAAGATTTCTTAATGTGTTCAATGTATTCTTCCTCCCAGTACCAACCTGTACATCCGCCGGTACCGTCCCACTGAAATTAAAAGAGAGAATCAAAAGTTTAATTAATAACATTTAAAAAAATATGCACATATATAAGAAAATGTCTGGAAATAACTCACATTACGATCTGGATACTTGTAGAATATACGACCCTTGTTTACTCCCTCTTTCGATACTTTGTACTCCATCAAAATCTTCTGCCCACACTTGCCACAAGTAATGAGAGGGAGTTCCGGACGGTATCGCTTTTGAACCCGTTGAGAGACCGAAGACCCGGTCACGGTTGCCATCTACTATCCATACTCAATTTTTAAACAATTATAAATTCCACATTTACTAGTAAACATGTATGATACAATGGACATTATATGTAGTAATAAAAATAAATCAAGTGATATTAACAAACCAATTAATTTGAACTATCCTACTTTCTAAGATCATAAAAATATACTATAATTCATTCTTGCAAACTACATTAATACTAGGTCAACCATGAAATATGATATATATATATATGGATACTAATTAATGTGAATGATTCAAAATAACAACGTGGATTTGAGCTAAAAATAATGCGAACATCACAAGCCAAAAACAACATGAAAAGACAAGAAAGACAAAAGTTAGTCACCTCCGAGCACGAAGAGACGATGACGGAGTCGAAGAAGATCAACGATGAGCGTTGGAGATGAAGAACAAATGAAGAACAAGCAAGAAGAAGCTCCAAGAACAACAATGGTGCTCTCGGTTTCAAATGGGCAGAGGGGAGGAGGGACCGGCCTATAAACCGGAACTTTAGCACCGGTTCAGGGGAAAAACCGGTTCTAAAGGGTTACCCTTTAGCACCGGTTTGTGTTACGAACCAGTGCTTAAGGGTTTGCCTCGGCCCGTGGCTCTGGCCGGTGCTAAAGGGTCCCTGTCCCGACAACACCTGTCAGTAGCCGTTGGGCAGGACCCTTTAGCACCGGTTCGTGTTACGAACCGGTGTTAAAGGGGTCTTTAACCCCGGGCCGCAAAAAGGCCGAGGTTTTTGGCCATTTTGGGCATCGACCAAGGCCTCATTCTGTAGTAGTGATGATGATCTACAGGAGGAGCTACGTGACCAGCAGGATTCCTTGGATCGCTTCCAGGAGATGGTTGACAGCCTTAGAGAGCAGCTTGACTTGCCACCGCTCTACAAGAAGAAGACCGCACCTCCTAGCATCTCCGGCGACGCACCATAGGCCTAGGATGCCATAGTTGTTTTATTTTGTAGTCCCGTTGTGTCAGTTGAGTTTGAAGTGTTTTTGAACAATTGATGTGTCCGTTGAATTTGTTTATGACTTTGCATGATTTGAATCTTTGTAATTACTGCTGGAAGGTTGTGGATTTATCTACAAACTTCTGTTATCTTAAGTTTAATTATCGAATGCTTAGTTGGGTTGGTATATTCTGCTGTTGCTGTGCTGTTTTTCTGGAGCAGCCTGTGATGTTTAACTTTCATCTCTGAAGTGGTACGTCCAAAACTTCTGAAATTTTTGTGGAGGAAACTAGACTGCGGTATCTCTCTTTTGCAACCGGAACCAAGTCAAAACCTGCTCGGGTCTGGGAGATATCCTTGTTACAATCTGGGACTATTGCGCAGACTAGAACACAGAACAGATTCACTTTACCCCTGATTTTGATCAAGATAATGTCAGAACCTGTAAAAGTGGTCTGAACAAAAGTTGTAACAAATTTCATAAGCTTTCCAAACATGTATGGCATGCCTCAGTTGGATCTCAGAAACTCGAGTCATGAGTTAAATACTGCACTGCTGATTTTGCATCTTGTCCAGAAAAATTTCAGCAAAGCTTAATTGATATTATAATCAGTTTATAATTATGGAAAGACCTCTAAAAGCTTATTCCTTTGTTGGAAACAGATGGCTGATGAAGGAGGAAGAGGCCGTGGTCGAGGTCGAGGCCGTGGCCGTGGACGTGGCCATGCGCACCGGTGGATCCACCGCCACCACCACAGCCTGTGACAGTGGAGCAGCTCATGCTGGTGCAAGCTCAATTGATGCAAACTATGATGGATCGCCTGGATCACCAGCCCGCCGTCGTACCACCACCGGTCCAGGTTCGCGATAAGAGGGGAGAGTTCATGAAGGGATGTCCCCCTATTTTTACACATGCTAGTGACCCTTTAGAAGCTGATGATTGGTTAAGAGCCGTGGAGAAGCAGCTGAACATTGCTCAGTGCAATGAGATGGAGAAGGTGTTGTATGCCTCCGGACAACTGCAAGGGGCTGTACAGGAATGGTGGGAGTCCTACCAATATGGATGCCCAAACAATGCACCACCTGTCACTTGGAGGGAATTCACCGAGAGTTTCCGGTCTTACCACATTCCAGAGGGGCTCATCGAGCTCAAACAAGAGGAGTTCCGTGCTCTCAAGCAAGGCTCTATGACTGTCGCTGAGTACCATGACAAGTTCGCTCAATTGTCACGTTACGCTCCGGGTGAAGTAGCCAAGGATTCTGACAAGCAACGTCGTTTCCTGAAAGGACTGTATGATGGCCTGCAACTGCAGTTGATGTCCAATGTTTACCCTAGCTTCCAGGAACTTGTCAACCGTGCTATTGTGATCGACAATAAGTGCAAAGAGATGGATGCTAAGAAGAGGAAGATTCAGGGGCAGCCATCTAGCAGCAACACTCGTCCGCGCGTGTTTCCTCAGCAGGGCTTTCCTCCCAGGAACCAGAGGCCCCCTAGTCAATGGAATCAGGGCCAGTACCCTCCGCGCAACCAAAACCAGAATCAGCAGTGTCCTCAGTACCAGCAACAGTTTGGTAATCAACGCCCTCAGCAGCAAGCTAACCCCTAGGCACCACGTCCAGGTGTGCCCAACAATGCTCCAATGAAGACAGCAGTGGCAAACAACCCCAATGCTTGCTACCGTTGTGGTGAAGTGGGTCACTATGCCCATCAGTGCCCGAAGAAGCAGAACCCCTCAGCTCCACAGAATCAGAATAACAATCAGAGGCCTAGTGCTGGACCACCCCACACTAGAAGGGTGAACCATGTGTCTACTGAATCAGCTTAGGAGGCACCCGAGGTCATGCTGGGTACGTTCCGTATCAACTCCATCCCTGCTACTGTACTTTTTGATTCCGGAGCTTCGCATTCTTTCATCTCGCAAGTTTTTGTTAGAGTACATAGCATAGCTTTATGTGCCATGAAAAACTCAATGCTAGTGAATTCACCGGGGGGTACTATGCCAGCTAACTATTGGAGTCCCTCCACTAGTGTTTCTCTAAGGGGGGTAGAGTTCAAAGTAAACCCCGTTGTGCTAAGAACTTCTGGTATTGACCTTATCCTTGGGATGGATTGGAGGAAGCAACATCGGGTAGTGATTCAATGCCAGGAGAAGTCTGTGCTAGTAACATCACCTAAAGGGGATAGAATTTGTGTAGAAGTGGCAGTGCAAGCGCCTCCAACTGCTACCGTGAACTTGTTGACTGATGAGGTCAATGAGGAGAACCAAGTGGTGGATGACTTCCCTGATGTGTTCCCTGATGAATTGCAAGGTATGCCACCTGACCGAGACATCGAATTCCTTATTGAACTTTTACCTAGAACTGCACCTATAGCTAAAAGACCTTATAGAATGGGAGTGAATGAACTAGAGGAACTTAAGAAACAAATTAAGGAGTTGTTAGAGAAGGGTTTTATTCATCCTAGTTCATCACCTTGGGGAGCACCCGTTATCTTTGGCGATAAGAAAGATGGTACCAGGAGAATGTGTGTGGATTACCGGTCACTAAATGAAGTAACCATAAAAAACAAGTACCTTTTGCCTAGAATTGATGACATGTTTGATCAGTTCAAAGGTGCTTGTGTGTTCTCAAAAATAGACCTTCGATCCGGATATCACCAACTGAAAATCCGTGCATCGAATGTACCTAAGACAGCCTTTACTACCAGGTATGGCTTGTATGAGTACACAATTATGTCTTTTGGGCAGACCAATGCACCCGCATATTTCATGTACCTCATGAACAAGGTGTTCATGGAGTTCTTGGATAAGTTTGTAGTGGTGTTCATTGATGACATACTTATCTTTTCCAAAACTATAGAGGAACATGCGGAGCATCTGAGGCTAGTCTTACAAAAGCTTAGAGAACATAAGCTATATGCGAAAAGAAGCAAGTGTGAGTTTTGGCTAAAGGAGGTCTCCTTTCTAGGACATGGTTTCTAATGGAGGGTTAGCCGTGGACCCCAGCAAGGTGCAAGATGTGTTGAATTGGAAAGCCCCGACCAATGTGAGTGAAATCCGTAGCTTTCTGGGATTGGCCGGATATTATAGGAGATTCATTGAAGGATTCTCTAAACTTGCTAAGCCCATGACGGCCTTATTAGAGAAGAGTGCTAAGTTTGTTTGGTCAGACAAATGCCATGCTAACTTTGAGGAGTTAAAGAAGAGGTTGACCACTGCTCTGGTGTTGACCTTACCTAACTTAAGCAAGAGCTTCTCCATCTATTGTGATGCTTCTCGCTTAGGTTTAGGTTGTGTGCTCATGCAAGAAGGAAGAGTAGTGGCCTATGCATCTAGGCAGTTGAGGAAACATGAGTTGAATTACCCTACTCATGATCTGGAGCTAGCCGCAGTGGTCCATGCCTTAAAAATCTAGAGGCATTACTTGATTGGTCATAAGTGTGAAATTTACACAGACCATAAGAGCCTAAAGTATATTTTCACCCAGTCAGACCTGAATCTGAAGCAACGTCATTGGTTAGAGTTGATCAAGGATTATGACCTGGAAGTGCATTATCACCCTGGGAAAGCAAATGTAGTTGCAGATGCACTTAGTAGGAAAAGCTATGTCAACAGACTTCAGCTGACATTTATTCCAGCTGAGTTGCGAGCCAAAATAGAACACCTCAACATAGGCTTTGTGAATCATACCATGGGTCTAGAGATAGAGCCAACATTAGAACAAGAGATACGTAAGAGTCAGTTGGAGGATGAGAAATTAAAAGAGATAGCAGATAATGTAGTGCTTGGAAAGGCACCAAGCTTCAAGATAGATGAGAATGGTACCCTATGGTTTGGGAAAAGGATATGTGTGCCTGAAGTGAAGGCTATCCGAGACACAATTCTACGTGAGGCGCATGACTCTGCTTATTCAATACACCCTGGGAGTACCAAGATGTATTTGGACCTAAAGGAGAGATATTGGTGGTATGGATTGAAAAGGGATGTAGCGGAGTATGTTGCTCTGTGTGACACCTGTCAGAGTGTGAAAGCTGAGCACCAATGACCTGTAGAGTTGTTGCAACCAATGCAGATACCCGAATGGAAATGGGAAGAAGTCGGTATGGACTTTATTCCCGGGTTGCCATGTACTCAACGTGGGTATGACTCGATTTGTGTAATAGTAGACCGACTCACTAAGGTTGCACATTTCTTACCAGTCAAAACCAACTACAATGGGGCAAGGTTAGCCGAGCTGTACATGGAAAGGATAGTGTGCTTACACGGAGTTCCAAAGAAGATCATGTCCGATCGAGGAACTCAGTTTACATCGCACTTTTGGCACAAAGTACATAGATCCTTGGGAACTAAGCTGAACTTCAGTTCTGCTTATCATCCCCAGACTGATGGACAGACAGAGAGAATTAATCAAATCTTGGAGGACATGCTGAGAGCTTGTGCTCTACAGTATGGCACTAGTTGGGACAAAAGTCTGCCGTATGCTGAGTTTTCCTATAACAACAGCTACCAGAAGAGACTCAAGATGGCACCATTTGAAGCTTTGTATGGTCGCAAGTGTAGGACACCTTTATTCTGGAATCAAACTGGTGAGACACAGGTGTTTGGACCAGACGTCCTAAGAAGTGCTGAAGAACAAGTGAGGATGATTAGGGACAATCTAAGAGTGGCTCAGTCCAGACAGAAAAGTTATGCCGACACCCGAAGAAGGGATTTGAGCTTCAAAGAGGGTGATTTTGTATATCTGAAGGTATCTCCAATGAGGAGTGTGAAGAGATTCAATGTGAAGGGTAAGCTAGCACTGAGATACGTCGGACCTTTCAGGATTCTTGCAAGACGTGGAGAAGTAGCCTATCAGTTAGAACTTCCTGAGAGCTTGTCAGGTGTACATGATGTATTCCATGTTTCTCAGTTGAAGAAGTGTTTGCGGGTACCTGAAGAGCAGATTCCTATAGAAGAGTTGACCGTTAAAGAAGATCTCACATATGAAGAGTACCCGATAAAGATCTTCGAAACTGCAGACAGAGTTACAAGAAGCAGAACTATAAAGATGTGTAAAGTACAGTGGAACCGTTATACCAAAGATGAAGCCACCTGGGAAAGAGAAGAGGATTTGAGAAAGTCGTATCCACAACTGTTTGAGTAAGCATCACCCATTCTCGAGGATGAGATTATTTTTAAGGGGGTAGAATTGTAACACCCAAAATTTGGCTCTTTTAAAAATAGATGAATTTGACTTTATTAAATAATTTTGTGAGCATTTTTAATATAGTAAAATAAATAAATTTGGGGAATTAAAACTTAATATAAGTTTAGACTAATATTTTTGTTGCATGCATGCTGGTGCACTTCTTTTATGTGATGAGTGGTTTTGAACAAAGGAATTTGAATTAAAAAATTCATTTGGGAAAAAGTTTGAAAATTTTGTTTGGAAAATAAAAAGGAAAAAAGCTTTTCTCTCTCCCCCTTCCTTCTTTTCGGCCATTTTGGCCCAAACCCCACGCCCCCTTCCTAGGCCACGGCCCAGCTGGATCCCCCTCCCTTCCCCCTCTCTCTCTGGCGGCTGACGGATGGGGCCCACCCGTCAGGTCTTTCCCCTTCCTCCAACCGCCCGCCCAATCTTCTCTCTCTCAGTTGAAAACCGCCAAGCCGCGCCCCTCTCCCCCACGATCCTCTCCTCTACCCCGCGCCCAGATAAGTAGTGGGCTGAGAGCCGCGCGCCTCCTTCTCCTCCCCAGTTCCCCTCCCCTCGCCTCTGCTCCCAACCGTGAGCGCGCAGAGAGAACCGTCGCCGGGTCGCCGGAGAATTTCGTCGGCCGCACGAAGCCGCTGCTCCGAGCCGTCTTCGTCTTCCTTCTTCGCGTCGGTGAGCGCGCCTCATCCTCCTCTCCCTCTTTGGCCTTCTCCCGAGCGAGGTGGTGCTCTCTAGGATCGTCCCCGCAAGCTTCGAAGGTGCCATCAATGGCGGCTCCGTCGGTCGCTTTGCGGGGGAGTTTTCGGGTCATTCCGAGGCCGGGAGCGAGTTCGCCGCGACCTCCTCTCTCTCCCGGTGTATTTAGTTTCGCGAAACTGAGCGTTGTAGCGTGTTTTTAGGCGTCTCCAGCGAGCTCGGGCCGGTCAGCCATGGACCGCCGCCGCCTCCTGCTGCATCTTCGGCGGCCGCGCCCCCTGTTTCTCTCTCTCTTTCTCATCTTATAATCTGAGCCGTGGATCTCTAATCCAACGGCCCAAAGTGCTCCATACCCCTTCGGGGGCAATCTTGTTAAAGAATCCCCCAAAAATATTGAAAATTGCACCGTAGTCCTCGGCCAGAGGGATTTTTTCCAGGATTTAATTCATTTATTTAAATTCATTTAAACTCTGCTTTATTTACAGAATTGCCACCGTATTGTTTTAGCTACAAAATCGTCGTTTGAACTCTGAATCGATCCGTTCAAGTTGCGTTAGTTTCGTAATTTCATAAGCTTCGCGTTGGTACCACTGTTGTTTAGGTTTACTACTGTTAGATTTCCTAGTTAATTACAAGACCCTAGATTGCTGTTGAAATCCCGTTAAAAGCGTAACTTTCGCGTCGTAAGTCCGTTTTCGTGAATTTCGTGTTGACGTGATCGTAGCAGCACGTAGATAATTTTGGAAAACTTTTATTTAATTTATTTACTGCTGGTGTACTGTTCTAACTTTAGGAATTGTTCTCTTGCATGTTTGTCTTGGTATGTGTTGACGGTCCTTAATGCTCACATTTAACCATCAACTAATCATGTAAAAGGATCCAAATGCAACCAACACCCAGACTTAGGGTTTTATCTGACAGAATTCCACGAGTTTTGGTGTTTGTCTATTTCTGCAGGGGGTTATCAGGAAATACGGAAGAAAGGCCCACACGTCGGTTTTACATAGAGATATTAATGTGCCGCGCAATTTTCTATCATCTAGAAGACTCCAGAAGCCACAGAAAGGATGCGGAGGCCGAGAGGACTCAGGGACAGGGTGCCCGCCCTCCTTTCCTGGGCACCCGCCCTCAACCAGAGTCCAATCAGGACTCTCTTTCGGGATATTGCTTCACCGACCTAAAGCATCAAGGATAACCGTTCAATCAATGTTGGTTTGATCCAACGGCCCAGATTCACTTGAAGGGACTATAAAACCAGACCCCCTGGCCCCTGGAGATCATACCTCTTCTACAGAATCAAAGCTAGGGTTTCAATTCTTCATCCAAGTAGAGAGGATCTCTCTAGTTCTTCTAGTTCTACCTCTAGTTCATCTAGATCTAGTTCTAGTTCATCTAGTTCTAGTTCTAGTTCCTCTAGTTCTAGTTCTAGTTAGTTCTAGTTGTAATCTAGAAAATAGGGAGAGAGAAGAGGAGAGCGGAGGAGGAGCCGGATCTGTCGGATCTTCCTCAACATTATACTTTTGCAGCATCTGGTTCGTTCTTCATCGTTCTCTAGGTTCTTCAATTCATAATTCCTGAGTTCTTTAATTACTTTTATTTACATTCAAGTTATTTATTGGATTCCCGCTTGCATCAAGTACTCTAGTCTTTATAACGCTAGAGTAGTAATTAATAGATTAGACGTGGTGTTTAGTCTTGCAATTACCTGGAATTGCACCCAATCCAACGGATTGTTGTGGTAGCCTTAGGGTAGTGACAGCCCTAACGGTCGACATATTCCACCACGTTCGGATCGGTGTTTGTAGGACCGTAGTTAGACCTTCCTAGCCCTCTTCTCATCTCTTTCTGTGGTTAGTGCTCTGATGTCCCGATATAGATAATCTTGAAGTAACTCTTGATTCTTAGATCAACTAGAGAACTCTCAGGAAACTTCCTCTCTTCCCACCAAAAATAATTATATAGTTATCCTTGGGCGATCTTGGATCTTAATTAGTACACTCACGTTCTCTGTGGAAAATCGATACTCTGGAATACTCCCAGGTGAAGGCTACATCGGTATCCGTGCGCTTGCGGATTTTTCTGTTTGCGTTTAAAATACCCAACAAGCTTTCTGGCGCCGTTGCCGGGGAATGGTAGCTATGCTAGTTTCGAACCAAGTCGTCCGTGTATCCTTTTTCTTTTCCTTTTTTACCACACTCACCTTACCATTTTCACCACACCACATGGATTTCACTCTAAGCATTAATGAGCATGGAATTTATTTCATAGCCACTTCATTTACTCCATGCTCATATGCAACATCTTCCCAATCCATTGGTTTTTCCAACATCACCACATTCGAGATCTCCAACCCTCACAGCCTTTCTATTTATAAAAACTTTAAAAGGGCGGTTGTCGATGCATATGTCTATATTAAATATTGCAGATCTCGTTGAGTTGATCTTGATATAGGTCAGCGTTGGAGGGGAAACCACTTCGCCGACATAAATTGATGGTTTCCCAAGGACAAGCTTAGTGTCCTAAAACAAGCACTGATCAGCTTGTAACATGAGCTTTTAATTATTTGCAACATTACCTTGTGTGTTGAGCATATAAGGATAATTGTAAAAATATTCCTTCGGGTATTCTTGTCACTAACCTTTCTAGGATTGGAGCAAGAAGATCGGATGAATGACAAGCACAAGGTATGTCCAACCAATCATCATACAACATTGAATTAAATTCATCCAAACTTGAATTTTGCAAAATTCAAGCTTGGGGGAGTACTTTACATAAAAACATCCTTTGCCATGTTGTTGTGTTGGTTGTCCCTACCTTTGAGACATGCTCAATTTGTTAAATACTAATCACACTACTTCATCTCCATTTGAGAAGATCTCTATAAATGCTCTCATGCTACCTTTATTTGCTTTAGTATATGTCTAGGTTTGGAGTAGTTTCATTTATCTCATAATTAAGCATGGTGCTTAGTTAGGAATGTTGATCTTACTTCCAAGGGAGTTTAAATTAAGCATGATGCTTAGGTTAAAATGCCCTCCTAAATCAAATTAGACATGGTGTCAAGGTTGATCTTTGAGCCGATGGTATGCTATAGTAGATATTGGATATTTTGTTGGACTAACCCCTGCAGGAAAACTTTCAATATCAACATGGGAGGTCCTCAGATAAACTCACATTGGAGACAAAGAGAGAGACACATGAAGTTTAACAATTTACACAAGGAAGGCATAGCTCACAAGAGATGATCCATGGAGGGTGCTACAAACACGATGCACAACCACTAAGAAAGGAAAGCTTCCACAAGGTAATACTGTACCATCACTCTTCAAGTAAGGTAATATCTTAAGGTACTTGACTATCACTTTTATAAAGCTTCTCTTTGGTTCTGGCGTTCACATGAATAAAAAAGACAAACATGTATGATTTACAACACTAGATTAACCAACCCAATCGATTCAATATGTTTAGTCCTTCTACCTTTGTGAGCCCACACTCCTAATCATATGACCTAAAATGTTGCACACTCAATCTTTGGAAGATATATTTTATAAAAAAAACAACATAAATATAGATAGATTATCTTTCCATTAGGTTGAGCGATCGGATCTGACAAATGTTTTAAATGCTACACTCATGATTTTATTATCCATCAATTTTGTCTTGCTCACTATGCTTAAGGTTAGAGATGAACAAATACACTTTTGGTTCTGTTGGTGTTTTCCACCAACAGGGCCCATGCACTTGATCTCTGCCTTGTTTCTATGAGCAGGTACACTTCGAGCAAAATATGAAGGACTTTTACAACTCCCACACTCCACCAAGTGAAGAACCTAGATCTACGAGCTCAAACACACTGGGGATACTGGACACTCAGGCAATCACTGCCCTGAGATGCTTGAGGACGTAACTACTGGAGTAACCCCATTGTGGAAGTAATTACTGACCTTCTGCCGGTCAAGAGAGACAACCCAGGACGCCCCGTCATCCCGATCTCCATGGGCATGGTGGACTTCCTAGAAGCACTCTGCGACTTTGGCTCCAGCGTCAACATTATGCCCAAGGTACTCTATGAAAAAATTGTTTACACATCCTTTACTAGAAACAACCGTGTGCTTGCAGCCTACAGATCAGACACTAAGTTTCCCAAAGGGAATATTGAAGAACCTCTACGTCTGAGTTGGTACCTTGTACGCCCCAGCAAACTTCATGGTGATAGAGACTGGTACTGATGAGAGGGCACACATCTTACGGAGGCCATTCCTGAACACCTCGGGAGCTGTCATCTACGCTAGTGCTGCCAAGATCAGTTTCTACATCAAAGGGAGAAATGAGACGTTTTCCTTCAAGAACAAGACTACACAAATCTCAGAGCATTCCCGACATGGACCAAGGAAGAGGACCAACAGGAGGAACAGGAACAAGCAAGTGTGGACCGAGTCAGCTAAGATGGTCACAGCAGTTCAAGGAGGTCAAGATCATCTATTTAAGTCACAAGTTCCTGACCAAAAAGGACGACCCAGGCATGCCAAGCATCCAGTGCTCCATTAATGGATACAACTTCCAGAAGACGCTTTGCGACACCGGGTCAGGCATCAACATAATGGCCGCAGTCACCTATCAACTCCTGTTCGGAACCATACCCCTAAAACCGACATACATTTAGCTCCAGATGGAAGATCAGACATTCCGAAAGGTTGAAGGTTATTGACATGGGAGAAGACGAGCACGATCCACCCATCATCCTTGGAAGACCGTTCCTCAGCACTGTTAAAGCAATCATCTAGATTGGAACCAGAGAAGTCCACATGCACTTCCCCTCTAACAAGGTACGCCGCTACTTTACTGACCTTAATTATATAGTTGAAGACTCTAAGCAGGTCAGGACAAGAAGAAGATGACGCAACCGTAACCAGAGAAGGCAAAATCATCAAGGACGGATGGGTAGACTATGAAGGAGAAGTTGTAAGGTCTGAAGACATACAACTTGAATAGAACTGTCCTGAGGAGACCGTAGCACCGAGTCAGGTGTGGAGAGAGAAGATAGTTATACATGAAGAGGAGGCGCCGCCGGAACCACCGACTACGCCATCCAGCGAATCCCAGGACGAATGAGAAAAACGGAGAGTCCCGTTCGGAGGACGTCAAAACACCGAACGCCTTGCCAAAAGGTAAACTTGATAGTTATCTTTTTCCTTTCAATTATTTAAAATAGTTTGGTTAGTTAATCAGGTTCATATCATCTTGAAAAGAAAATAAAAATGTTGAAAATAGTAAGCCCCATGTGAGTATGCTCATGACATAAAACCCATAAGTACATTCACGGTGGTGGTGTAAAAATGAAATAAATATATTCCTGTCCTATAAAAATAAAAATACAAAAATAAATTTATGATCCTACTAAAGATAGTAACATTTATTGAGGAGGCTCAACATGATAAAGGCTAGATTTTATGCTAACACTTAACCAGTTCCACAAAGCTTTGTTGTCTATTTGAGCTCCACAGAATTCAAGGATCAAAGAAGACTAGCAGACGGAGGACATCCTAATCACTGTCACGTTGCTGCTGACATTCAAATACACCTCCACCACTTGCTAGCTACATCAGAAGGAATTATGTCAAAATCCAGCTTGGGGGAGAGCACCCCCATTTATCCAGCTAAGTGTTCTACTCATGTATATATTTTACTCAAATAATAAAAAGATGCATAATCATAAAAACCCAAATAAAGATTTTGTGCTTATATATATATCTCTCTTCTTAGTTTGCTAAATAAATAAATAAATAAATAAAGTTTGCTATGAACCCTCATGATAAGCTCTCACATGGAAAAGATGAATAGTTGCTCTACCATGACTAGTTCTTAAAATTGAAATCTCTCTCAAGTTTAGGCATGACTGGTATTAATTAAGATTTGCTCAAAACCTGAACTTGTGGGGAGAGTACTTGATCTAAAGTCTAAGTCGTTAACGGATATGATATGGGAAAGTTGAGCTGCTGTTTATCTATTCCTAGAGATGCTAGAATTTTGGAGAATTTTATCTTTGAAAATCTTTAAAATATCACATGATGAGTTCCTGTATGATGAGAGTTTAAATTCCTACCACAGCCATATATACATGCTTGCTAGACTTTGAGCCACACATTTACTTTTTACTGCTTATGAGCATTGAGTGTGGTCAAGCTGTGTAGACCCTTAGGAGCCTGTCATGTGGTTAAATCAAGATTCACTTGCACGTTCACTCAGACATGCTGCTTCTACTCTGGAAGTACGCATCCACATATATCCACCCATTTCCATCTCCAGAATCACCTAAAAATATTCTACTCCTAATCTGGGAGAGAATAGCCAAAAACATTTTTGTTTTTCACTGTGAAATAAATGCTCAAGTTATCCTTGTTACTACCACTTGCTATATTATTTCAGGAGATGAGTGCTCTAAAAAAAAGAAAAAAAAGTATACGAGGAAATAAAAAGGGGCAAGTGCCCGGAACCTCAAAAGAAAAGAAAAAGTGAGACGAGAGGTAAAAATGGACAAGTGTCCGACAGTAGAATTAGGGGTACAAGATACCCACCTGAGAGAAAAGAAAAAAGAAAATATAGAGCATCTCATTCTCCTCAAAAAGTTTCAAAAGAGCAAGAAAGGTATGTATCCCCTCAAAAGAGCACAAGTAGAATTAGACTTTCACCATTGTTATCACCATTACTTTCACCATTATCACCATTCATTCGCCACACATGCACATCTTGATTTGACTTATTGACTTGTTCTTCTGGATCCATGGTTTGACTATGCAATAAATGTCTTGTAAGTATGTATTAGCTGTCTCCCACCTATGAGCTCCAGATATCAAAACCTTATTAGAGTAGGGTGAGAGAGAAGGCAATGCCACTATGCCTCATACCAAAAATACCACATACTTTGAGAGAAGGCATACACCATCACTGCCTTGGTAAGGATCCAGAAATACCACAAAAGAGAGACTAGAGAGAGTCGTACAAGGAATCTCTGAGTTTTATTTGAAAATCTGCAAAAACTCTAGAGCTATATTTAATCGAAGAACAAGAGACATGGCGCTTGACTAGACCGTTCTATCTTTTAACTACTCAAGACACAAGTGACGGTTGCAAGCCCCATGGTGGAAGGTAAAATGAGTAAGTTTAAATCTTAACAGTTTACCCTAACCCAGAGATGAGATCTTGTTTAAACGCATGTGTATCTTTAAGGTATGAAACCAATGTAGAAACTCTTGAGTTCATCTTTGCTCAGGGACGAGCAAAGGTTAAGCTTGGGGGAGCTTGTTGACGGTCCTTAATGCTCACATTTAACCATCAACTAATCATGTAAAAGGATCCAAATGCAACCAACACCCAGACTTAGGGTTTTATCTGACAAAATTCCACGAGTTTTGGTGTTTGTCTATTTCTACAGGGGGTTATCAGGAAATACAGAAGAAAGGCCCACACGTCGGGTTTACATAGAGATATTAACGTACCACGCAATTTTCTATCATCTAGAAGACTCCAGAAGCCACAGGAAGGAAGCGGAGGCCGAGAGGACTCAGGGACAGGGCGCCCGCCCTCCTTTCCTGGGCGCCCGCCCTCAACCAGAGTCCAATCAGGACTCTCTTTCGGGATATTGCTCCACCGACCTAAAGGATCAAGGATAACCGTTCAATCAATGTCGGTTTGATCCAACGGCCCAGATTCACTTGAAGGGACTATAAAACCAGACCCCCTGGCCCCTGGAGATCATACCTCTTCTACAGAATCAAAGCTAGGGTTTAGGGTTTAGGATCCCTCTAGTTCTTCTAGTTCTACCTCTAGTTCATCTAGATCTAGTTCTAGTTCATCTAGTTCTAGTTCTAGTTCCTCTAGTTCTAGTTCTAGTTAGTTCTAGTTGTAATCTTGAAAATAGGGAGAGAGAAGAGGAGAGCGGAGGAGGAGCCGGATCTGTCGGATCTTCCTCAACATTATACTTTTGCAGCATCTGGTTCGTTCTTCATCGTTCTCCAGGTTCTTCAATTCATAATTCCTGAGTTCTTTAATTACTTTTATTTACATTCAAGTTATTTATTGGATTCCCACTTGCATCAAGTACTCTAGTCTTTATAACGCTAGAGTAGTAATTAATAGATTAGACGTGGTGTTTAGTCTTGCAATTACCTGGAATTGCACCCAATCCTACGGATTGTTGTGGTAGCCTTAGGGTAGTGACAGCCCTAACGGTCGACGTATTCTACCACGTTCGGATTGGTGTTTGTAGGACCGTAGTTAGACATTCCTAGCCCCATTCTCATCTCTTTCTGTGGTTAGTGCTCTGATGTCCTGATATAGATAATCTTGAAGTAATTCTTGATTCTTAGATCAACTAGAGAACTCTCAGGAAACTTCCTCTCTTCCCACCAAAAATAATTATATAGTTATCCTTGGGCGATCTTGGATCTTAATTAGTACACTCACGTTCCCTGTGGAAAATCGATACTCTAGAATACTCTCGGGTGAAGGCTACATCAGTATCCGTGCGCTTGCGGATTTTTCTGTTTGCGTTTAAAATACCCAACAGTATGCGTCATGATTGTGATGTGTTGATCGAGCCCAGACGGTGAGGAGTATTTTGGCAGTCCGGAGCTCTTTGGGGACCAGCAGGACCAGCAAGACCAGCAGGAGTACGTGAACCAAGGCAAGTATAGCATGGGCCTACCTTGTTGTCCTACTCATTTTTAAGCATTTCACCCTACATGTGTATAATATTGCAAACTATAAGGACATCCTAGCTATTGATGACAATTATCTTGTTCCCAAGGGTTTTTATTGCATATGGGTAGAAGTGCTAGTGCTCTAACTCCAATTATATATGATTTGAAATCAGTGATGGAACCATGGTTGATTGATTAAACATGATTATGATAAATGGAACATAGGGCTATGGTACAAAAGACCGTTGGTCATGTTGTCCTAGACCCTCCGTAAGGACTTATCTGTCGGCAAAAGCTGGGACTTACAGTGCAACTGGAAGAGTCACATGGCTCTGACTTTAGCTCAGTAATAGGATCTTTTTCTAACTCGTTAGAGGTTACTCGAAAGGGCGCAAGAGGGGCTTGCCACTTTGGGTGTAGTGCTGCCCCTATTTCTATGAGTATAGCCGCGATGGAAATGTGCCATAGAAAAGGGCGGTTTTCTACATCTGCCTACCGAGGAAACCTCGTGGCCCTAACTGGTTAGAATAGGCCTATGGAAGGCTTCATAGTGTACCCTGCCCGCTCACCTTGGTAGTGTTTGGGGGTCGATGGACCCCGGGCATATGGGCAACACGACTCACGGTGAAAGTGCTCAACCTCTGCAGAGTGTATAACTGTTATAACAGCCGTGCTCACGGTCACGAGTGGCCCGGAAAACTCACAGAATATCTGGTTACTGATGGCTTTATGGTACATGATGATGTATAATTATGCTTTAATGTGACTTAATGACTTACTATGGTTCTAATAACTGATCATATGGGATATTGGGAGCTTAAGCATAAACTAATAATAATTAAAGATAAAATACTGACCTACTAAAAAGCTGATGTAGTAAACCTAGTCTAGCCTGTTTGAGCCTCATAAATCCTCATGCTATGCTTGTGGAGTATGAGATGTACTCACGCTTGTATATTTCTTTTCTTTGGATAAAAATCCCGGATGGGTAACACATGGTGGTAGCTATGAGGACTACCCGGAGGACTATTAGGCTTGTGCTTCACCAGTTGACCTTCCCTGTGTGAGGGCCAGGAGATAGTTATCTTAGATTATCTTATTTATATTTCCGCTGTTGTACCAGACTTTGTGATGTAATAACTACGTTTGTTGTAAACACTACGATGATGGTATTTAATTTGTGACTTATGTGTGTGATTGATCTCTGGGTGCACATAAGTTTATGCATTCAATTTCTTCCTTGAAATTGGGTGTGACACCTAAGTCACTTGGTGCAGAGGATTTCCGACCAGGATATCAAACCCTTTGAACCCAAGAGAGCATGGAACAAAAAGGTGTCATTTGTTGATGAGGCAGCAAGCTCGGATTCTGATGAAGAGCCAGTCATCGGCTTGGCAGAGTGGGTGAAAAATAAGAAGCCGATGTCTTGCCCTTTTGGACATAAAGAGCCAGAGAAGTTCGCATTTGATATCACCAAAGCCGATAGGATATTTGACTTTCTACTTCAGGAAGGCCAGATCAAGTTGTCACCCAATCATGTGATTCCATCGGCTGAGGAATTGAAGAAGATGAAATATTTCAAGTGGCACAACACGACTTCTCACAACACCAATGAGTGCAAAGTTTTCAAGCAACAGCTGCAATCGGCTATAGAATCTAGAAGAATCAAGTTTGATAGTTCTAAAGCGCAGAAGCCGATGAAAATTGATCAACACCCTTTTTCGACAAACATGTTGGATGCTAAGGGGAAAACCAAGGTTTTGACATAGAAGCCGCTGAAAGAAGTGCATCGGTCGATCCTCAACATCAGATTACTGTTGCAGATGCCAAAGGAAAAGGTTTGTTCCAGGAGGGAACTAACTCGGGAAGGCCTCCCTGATCCGGTATTGTGATAACTCATAGAAGGCCTCGGGAGACTTGGCAGCAACGTGAGGATCAGTATCGGCACCAGCAAGAAGGCTATCGTCGGGAAGAAGAAAGACGCCAACAAGAGTGGAATCAGCATAGGGATCATTGGAATTGTCCGTTCTTTATCCATTGTTGGGAACAAAATATGAAGCTTCCTACTGTCAGAGACTGCTCTGAATGCAATGGTTATGATCGGTATGACAGATCGGATCGGCAGTATCAGAACAATGACCGCCGATTTGATGGGCCGAATAGGGGGAAAACTTCAGCGCATAATCGGCTGGGGGCAGACTCAGTGTACAAGATAGGCTTGGTGATCGTGTTGAATATTTTCCTAGGAACCAAGAAGAGCTTGAAGGGATGGCCGATGCACGAGTTCCCGATGAGTTCATATTTTGTAGGGATGCTAATACTTATCGGATGGAGTCAAGAGAAAATCGTCACCCATCGGCAAGGCAGCCACAACTTCCTCCATGGTGTCCAGAAGGGTTGACTAGGACACAGAAAAGAAGGTTGCAGCGCGAAAGACGAGAAGATTTGATCAAGGGAGAGAATTCTGGCCAATCTGGGGATCAGCAGCAACCGGATCCTAAGGGAAAAGGGCCATCGGCAGATGTTAACATGGTATTTATGTTGCCGATGGAGTTCCTTGCGCCAACCAGTGATGATGAGGAGCTGGATTTTTCCGACCAGATAGCTCAGTTGGCTCTGGATCCGATGACGGCTATCTTTGAAAAGCCTGCCGATAAAGAAAGGCAGCATCTTAAAGCTCTATTTGTCAAAGGAAGAGTTGATGGTCAGCCGATGACCAAGATATTAGTTGATGGAGGGGCTGCTATTAATATCATGCCATATGTAGTCTATCGGAAACTTGGGAAAGGAGATCAAGATTTGACCAAGACCGATATGATGCTAAAAGACTTTGAAGGAAATGTGTCTCCAATTAAGGGGGCAATATGCGTCGAGTTGACCATCGGCAGCAAAACCTTGCCGACAACTTTCTTCGTGATCAGTGGAAAAGGTGCTTATAATCTGCTACTGGGGAGAGACTGGATCCATGCCAATTGTTGTATCCCATCGACAATGCACCAATGCTTGGTTCAGTGTGTAGGTGACAAGATTGAGATTGTCCCGGGAGATTCTTCTTATGTCATTGCATCGGCAGAAGTAGACACCTATGAAAGGACTAGGTGTATCTCGGGAGAATTTTGGGAGAAGGATTTCATCAAGGTTGCCGATTATGAAATTCCACCGATCTAAGCAGTCGGTTCTGATGAAGAGTTTTAATGGATAGGTTCGCCGATGATGGAAAATTAGGCCAGGGGTTTACATCGACCGATGATTTAGTGGAGGTAGATATAGGTAGTGGAGATAAACCTAGGTCTACTTTTATTAGTGCTAAGTTAAATTCTGAGTGTAAGCAGCAGTTAACTGATTTGTTAAAAGAATATAAAGATTGCTTTGCTTGGGATTATACCGAGATGCCTGGTTTAGACCGATCTATTGATGACGTGGTGGTTAAGTCTGGAGATTTCACAAGCATCTTGCCGATTTGCGAAAGGTGTTGGAATGCACAAGGAAACATGGTTTAAAGATGAATCCCAATAAGTGTGCCTTTGGTGTATCGTCAGGGCAGTTCCTTGGTTTCATGGTGCATCAGAGAGGAATTAAAATTAGTAGATGATCTATTGATGCTATCAACAAAATTGTTGCCCCTACTAACAAGACTGAGCTCCAATCCTTGATCGGCAAGGTAAATTTTATCAGGCGGTTTATATCTAATTTGTTTGGTAAAATTCGTGCTTTCATTCCTTTACTTAAATTGAAAGTCGATCAAGAGTTCATATGGGAGAAAGAGCAACAGTTGGCTTTAGATGAAATCAAGAATTATTTGATAAATCCTCCAGTTCTGATTCCACCTCAGCAAGGAAAGCCCTTTAGATTATATTTATCTACCGATAGGATGGTCATCGGTTCGGCTTTAATTCAAGAATCTAAAGGGAAGGAGCGTGTGATCTACTATTTAAGCAAAAGATTGATTGATGCTGAGACCAGGTATCCGGCTATTGAAAAATTATGTTTATGCCTATATTTCTCCTGCATTAAGTTGAGGCACTATTTACTATCGGCCGAATGCACTATTACATGCAAAGATGATGTGGTCCGGTATATGCTATATATGCCGATCATGAGCGGCAGGATCGGTAAGTGGATTTTGGCACTGTCGGAATTCGATCCGCGTTACGAATCGGCTAAAGCGGTTAAAGGACAGGTTATGGCCGATTTTGTGACTCAACATCGCGGTGCAGTGGAAACTTTGGAAATTGTGCCTTGGACGCTCTTCTTCGATGGATCCACGTGTGACCGGGGGCAGGAATCAGCATAGTATTAATTTCCCCTTAGGGAAGGAAGTATGAGTTCTCTTTGCCGATTGTTGCCACGTCGACAAATAATCAAGCCGAATATCAAGCTTTAATCAAGGGGTTGGAGTTGTTAAAAGGAGTTCATGCTGATGTGTTGAAATCTTAAGGGGTTCTATGCTGGTTATAAATCAATTAGCTGGAAGTTATGAATGCCAAAGTAACGTATTACGAAAAGAGTATGCAACTGTTAAAGGAATTCAAAGATTTCCGATTAGAGCATGTTCCTCGATTGCATAATGAGGAAGCTAATCGATTGGCTCAGCATGCCTCGGGATATCAGCCCATATTAAATACAATATCGGCAATTAGTGCCGATGATTGGAGAAAAGAAATCATTGATTATTTAAAGGATCCATCTAAGAGGCTTGAGAGGCGTGTTCGGTTTCAAGCTACCAAATATGTACTCCTCAAGGATGAATTGTATTATCGAACAATTAATGGAGTTCTTCTTAGGTGCTTGGGTGATGATGAAGCTAAGAGTTTGATGGGGGAAATCCATGAAGGAGTGTGTGGAGCACATCAGTCGGCTTTTAATATGAAATGGATGATTAGGAAAAACGGGTATTATTGGCCAACTATACTTGAGGATTGTTTTAAATATTTCAAAGGGTGCCAAGGATGTCAGAAGTTTGGCAATATTCAAAGAGCGCCCGCATCGGCCATGAATCCCAGTATTAAACCTTGGCCGTTCCGGGGATGGGCTATTGATCTGATCGGACAGATTTATCCACCTTCTAGCAAAGGGCACAAATTCATCTTGGTTGCTACTGATTATTTCACCAAGTGGGTTGAAGCTATTCGTTTGAAGAAAGTCACATCGGCCAATATGATCGATTTTGTAAAGGAGCATATTATTTACCGATTTGGTATTCCTCAAACGATTACTACCGATCAGGGTACTATGTTTACATCGGGCGAGTTTGATGAATTTGCAATCGGTATGGGGATTAAAGGGTTGAATTCTTCTCCTTATTATGCTCAAGCTAATGGGTAGGCCGAGGTATCGAACAAAGGGATTATCAAACTTATTAAACGGAAGATTGAGGAGAATCCTAGGAGGTGGTATACATTGTTAAATGAAGCTTTATGGTCATATCGGATGGATTGTCATGGATCGACCAAAGTTTCACCTTATCAGTTGGTGTATGGACATGATGCAGTGCTACCTTGGGAAATTAAGACCAGATCTAGGTGGCTATCTTTTCAAGATCAATTGATTGCCGATGACTATGCTACTTTGATGAAAGACGAGTTGGATGATTTAGTAGAGCATCGGCTGAGAGCTTTGATAAATATAGAAGAAAATAAGAAGAGAGTTGCCAGATGGTATGACAAGAAGGTAAAGGCTAAGGAGTTTGCCGATGGAGACTTAGTATGGAAACTAATCTTACCGATTGGGACTAAAAGTTCAAAATTTGAGAAGTGGTCTCCCAATTGGGAAGGTCCCTATCGGATAAATCGATCTGCTCCTGGCAATGCTTATATTTTAGAAACTCTCGAAGGAGTTGAATTTCCCAGGGCATTGAATGGCAAATATTTAAAGAAATGTTATCCTAGCATATGGATTGATGCATGAAAGTTTAAGTGCCGATAACATTCCTATCGGCTGGATCAAAGTGTATCTGGGGCCGGACTCAATGTTTTAAAAGGATGCCGATAACAGTCCTATCGGCTAGACTAAAATAATCAGGAGTTTTTAAAGAACGAGACATGCTGCCAATGAAGAGTTCACATGTTTAACAGAGCCTGGATCGTTGATATGGCGCGCAGACGAATCTGATCGGCTTCTTCTATCTCCTTCATGTCATCGTCGGCAGAGCCCTCCACTAGCTTCAGTTTCTTCTTCATCTGCAGTGCCTTGCGGGCTTGAACGTTTCGCTCTTGTTCAAGAGTCTTGATCGCTTCAGGCAGCTGGCTTTCTTCCTGTTGAGCTTGGGACAGAGCTTCTTCCACTTGTCTGAGTTCTGCCAACAGGGCTTCCCTTTTCGCCGATAGATCAGAAATCTTTTGCTTCAGGACATCTCTTGAGGAGTTCAGGATGCCGATACTCTTATGCTTCTCATCGGCAAGAAGCTTTAACTTCATCACCTCCTCTGAAAGATGGGCATAAGTAGCCCTATCGGCAAGGCGCTGAGTGGTCTTTTGGTACTGAAGCTGTCGACTCTCTAACTGTGCAGCCTTGAAGAGGATTTCCTTGACATCGGCAGGGATCTAGCTTCTGAGAGTTTTGAATAGAGCCTTGGCTGAATCAGAATCATCAACTAGTTGGGCTGTATCTTGATGGAGGATGGCTGACAGATCTTCCAGCTTTGCTCTATGCTCTGCCGATGAAATTCCAACTGCTTGAGTAGAGCTTGCTTCCTCTCCTTCATCCTCAGAAATTTCAATAGCAAAGGAGAACAGGCTATGAGAAGAATCTTGTTCGTGAAAGAAAAAGGAGATGAGTTATTTAATAATGAAATATTAATAAAGTAAAGAATGATAGTCAAATAACTTACTTGTTTCAGAGCTATCTCTCGCCTCTAGCTGGTTGAAGCTAGTGGTACCGCCGGTTGATCGACTGGAGCTGCCGATGGGACTATGTCAGCTGAAAGATTGACAGAGAGAATTATAAAGTGGAAAAATAGGTCAATCGGCAATGATTTCATTGACATTACTTTACCTTGAGGGGGTGCAGTACTTGTCTGAATCGAGGAGACCACCGATGCTATGATTAAGCTTGCTGGATCGGCGGTCTGCTCGTGCACATCAGCCGATGTTTCTTCTGGCTGAGGTTGTTCTAGATGAAGTTCTTCTGTTTGGGGTTCTTCTTGTGGCTGAGGAGGAGACGGTGCTTGTTGTATCTGAGCTTCTATAGAAGAGGGAGACAATTCCATCGGGATCGGTGACCTTGGAGGAGGGGGAGGCGTTGTTGTCCTTTGACGCTTCGCTTGTGTTCTGGTACTCTTGGAACCTTTTCTCTTTGGTTGGCTGGACTGGGGGGCATCGGCAGTTGTACTTCTTGTCTTTGCCAATGTGTCAGTATGCTGATACAATAATAAAAGTTTTATAAGTACAAGTGTAACAGGGTATTGAGGTTCTGAAAAATTTGAGAGTTTACCCTGAAAGCCTGTGCCAAAGTAGTGGCAGCTACCGCCGGGGATGTTTTCGTTCGCTTGGTGGTGATCTTCTTGAGACGCACACCCCGGTGCATTAAAGCAGCCAAGGTTGGAGCGTTGTTGCCGATCAAAGAGATCGGGCCCGATGGGAGGAGTTCGATCGACCTACCACTTCTGCTAACTAATGGTGGCGTGTCATCGACCTGAATAAAATATGGAAAGTGAGTTGCCGATAGAAGATAAAAGTGAAAGGATTGAAACATCGGTTAAAATACTTACAGTATTATCGGGGACCTTGTATTTGGGGTCGATCATGCCACGATATGTGAGTGCCGATCTGTAGAATAGATGCTCTTTCCACTCTTCCCACCACTGTTTGTATGCCTAGGTGATGAAGAGAGCTGGGATCCAAGCTGATAAGTCGACATCTGTATCAGCGTTTGGCGAGAGCTGAGCTATTCTGATCCATTCAAGATTGCTGGTGATGGTCTCCCTCGGCTTTACCACATCGGCGTAGCAAAGTGCAATCGGCAGTTGGCCGAAAGCCAGTTGGCGAGCTAGTGCCGATGGGTTATAAAACTCATAGGTCATGTTGGAAGCCTTCCCACTACCAAAGAAATTCACTGGTATGGCTCTTGGGGTGATAATTGCCATCATGACATCACGGTCCTTGTTGAGAGCATCGTTGAAGGGGTGGAAGGTGAGGGGAAATCTGGTGTCTGGATCTTCATAAGGCATCCATGCCCTCTGTTCACTGGTGAGACCTTCATAGAGAGTCTGAAAGAATCGGCTAACCTGGTCTTCATTACCACCAGTGCCAGGTAAGACTATGGCAGTTTCGCCAAAGTTCAGAGGGGAGCGAGTTGCCGATTATTCTTCGTCTAGTTCCTAATCCTCGGCTATGTCCCTGGGGAAGCGCTGTGCAAAAAGTTTGAATTCAAGGCGCTTGTGCATGTGGAGACTGAGCCACATGTTGATGAACCACCAAGGAACCCCTAAATTGCCGATGGGTTGGCCGAGCAGAAGTTTCCTGGCTACTTGGTGGAGGAGGCGATAAACCGAGCCGAGCAGGTATTGGCCAAGAGGAAATCGGCCGCCATCGGCTAGTCTTTCTGCTGTCGATAAGTAAACAGAAGTTGGTCCTACCGATCGGCCACAGAATACAAACTTATCCAGCCACATATTCAGGAAAGTAGTCTGCTCCTTTGCATTAACAGGTCCTCTTCTACTGTATTTCTGAATGTACCCAGACCAACTGCCGATAGCGCGAGTTTCCACTTTAACGCTAGGTTTGGTGTCAAATAAATGACTGTTATCGGCAGTGGATATATCTAAGTCGGTAAGCATGAGTACATCGGCAAGTGTAGGAGAAGCAGGGCCATGGCCAAGCACAAAAGCGTTGAGCGTATCTGACCAAAAGTATGAGGCAGCAATTAGCAGTGACTCATTCGTCTCCATATAGGCAAGGGATAACCTAATGCACTGGTCCAATTTTCGCTCGCCCCATTGAACCTCATTTGAGTGGCTGACTCTCAAGAACCAATCCTTCCATCCCTTGGTAGGACTGGGCCAGGAACGGAAAGCATCCTTCCATAGATCTAGGAAGAAGTTTCGGCTCTAAAAGGAACTCTGTTTGTCTATGCGTTCATCAGATCGGTGGGATCTGGGTTTCCTAGCGGGCCAAGACATTGGAGGTGAAGTTGATCGGTAGGAATAACGATCTTATCGGCCAAATCCTAGAAGTTTTTAAGGGTAAAAAGAAGAACAAAAAGAAAAAGGAATATTTAGTAAGACAAATTGCAGATGAACAGGAGTACAGTAAAAGTGCAGGAGAAAGGGTGGTAAGCTGACCTCAGGAACGACGAAGTTGATGGCCATCTCCTCGCGGGGAAGAAGATCGAAGATTTGAGGGTTGGTGAAGAAAGGCCTTTGTTGAAGTTCTTGGAGTCCTCGGGTAATGCCGCCGCCGTGAAAGTGGATTTTGGGCTGTAGAATGACAAGATGGAGAAGGAGTACCGGAGAAGGAAGTATTTATAGGACAAAACGGATAGGGGCAAATCTGACTTATCTCTTCGCCGCATCCGTAAAGTCCGAGGGTGCTCAGGTGGATATGGTAACTGTTCGCACGGTAATCAAGAGATTGCGTAGGTGATTTGACAGTATGCGGTCATGATTTTGGAGATATTTCACTGTACAAGATCACCTGGTCGGTCCATCGGCAGTTCCCTCCAACGATAATATTGCCGATGGGTGCATAAAGTGGAGGGATTCGGTTCGGGAGGTTGAGGAATTCGAGAAATATGCGAGAGGATCGGTCCAAGGTTGTTCGGATTTGACGAACAGTTACCAAATTGGGAGAATTAATTGCGGAAAGGCATCATTACTGCAGAGAATTTCGGAGCATTAATGATTTTATACTCCAAAATTGGGGGGCATGTGTTGACACTGTTTTTGGACATGTACCCGGGGATCAGTAAAGTATAGATCGGCAGATGGAGCAACGGTAACTAGTCTGCCGGGATGTTACCGATGAGGGTGGTTGCCGATGAAGAGAAAATTGAATGTGACTAAGTCCAGAGGTGGCGACGTGTTCGTGCCGATGATCAGTATTAGTGTTTGCCGATGGCCATAACAGGAGGTCTGCCGATGACTCTGAAGGAAAGCGTGGAGATTGCCGATTGATCTGCGGCGGTATCCCGGTCGGTCACAAGGGGATAGTTTTATGTTTTCCTTAGTTATTTAAAATCGTTTTGTATACGGATTCCGTTTAATTTGCAATTTGAGTCCTAGTCGTGTCTGATTGTAGCTCTTTGAGCAGGGTATAAATGTAGACCCTAGGGCCTTGTAATGAACAATCTATCAATCAATCAAACACAAGTTTTTACTCATATTCCAGCATCTACTTTTTCGACGACTTCGTCATATTTTCCTTTTTATTACAAGTTCTTAGGAATTCGTCGACTTAAGCTCGGCGTGTTCTCAAGTTCCGCCTGATCACCTCTTGGCCGTGACATCCAGGCGCATCGCTATTGTCGGGACCAAAGTGGTCGAGTTACTACCTTTGTCGATTGTAAGGTCAAATCGGCTGGCACGCCTTAACGTTTGAATCGGGTATTAGCCCTTTGTGTTTGCAGATCAGTTTTGCATCAACAACCCTACAGTTTGTGTTATAATACTACATGTAATCGCAGGCAGGCTAATCAATTGTTGTCAATGATTTCAGTAAAACATCTTTCTAATAATTGCAACAACCACCCTCATATCATAGGGAAATAGCTACCTGTAGTTCAGCACAAGTATAACCTCATTGCAAAAATATTGCCAATTGCATGAGAACAACACCACAGGGGGGACAGGAACTTGCCTGCACAAATGATATGGCAAAGAAGCAAAGCACAAGGAGAGGCTTTAAAGAAGCGTCTCTGTGCAAACAAAAATGATAAGGTTTGAAAGGCATCAAAGCTTATTAGGATGATGAGGCAACAAACGAACCTCATAATGTTCTTATGGTCAAACCAAATTCATGCAATAGAAAAGAAGTGGAAACGAAAGCAAGATATAGAGGATCATATGTAGCCAGATGGTTCCGATGAGCCAAAAGTTAACAAATTATTTGCTGCCTGCCAAGCAAAAAATTAGTAAACCCAGGTAATATTCGGGATGACTGAACTAAAGCTCCAAAACTAAATAGTTAATGTTTGCTGCCTGACAAGGAAAAAAATAGTATACCCAATTAACATTAGGGATGATGGTTGAACTAAAGCTCCAAATATGAATAGTTAATGATTGTAAAATCTATAAAAATTATGAAGCATTGATTTTTTAGATAAAGGATAATAAATATCCGGCTTCATCTATCCAAAGATAGAATCAGGCCAATTATTACAAACTCCAAACAAAGCTCAAAGGGCGATGTATTTCCATGCCAGTTACGCTTGACCAAATTGTCTTTGGTTAGAATTACACCTCTCTTTAAGTACCACATGAACACTTTAATTTTCATGGGAAGTTTTGTTTGCCAAATATCTCGTGACACTCTCACCCCATTGTTAATTAACGCAACATACATAGACTTGACTGTAAAAAGTCCTGAGGCTTTCAAACCCCATACAAACACATCTCTTTCCTCTGTTAAATTAACTTGTTGTAAAGAAGCCACAATGCGGTTCCAGTTCATTAAATTCTGACCCACCAAAGTTCTTCGAAAAGAAATATTATGTAGGGGGGAACTTAGAACTTTTGCAACAGTATCATGTTTTCTCCTTACAATGTTAAACAGAGCAGGGAATTTGGTTTTTAGTGGTTTGTTTCCCAACCAAATGTCCTCCCAAAATCTAATTTGAGTTCCGTCATTAACCTTAAAATGACCCAAATTCACGAATGAATCTTTAACATTCATGAGACTTTTCCAAAAATGAGAATCCATCGGTTTTTTAGCACAACCACTAAATGTCTTATCTTTGATGTATTTATTTCTCAAAAGATCCTGCCACATTCCATTCTCATTGAGTAGTTTAAAAAGCCACTTGCTTAATAAACATTTATTTTGTAACTCTAAATTTTGGATCCCTAGACCCCCTTGGTCCCTAGGTTGACACATAACTTCCCATCTTACAAGCCTATATTTCTTCTTATGCTGGTCATTTTGCCAATAAAACCGTGATCTAAAACAATCTATTTTTTCCAAAACTCCCTTTGGCAATTCAAAGAAGGACATCATGAACATCGGTAAGCTAGAAAGCACCGAGTTTATGAGGACCAACCTTCTGCCAACAGTTAGAATTTTGCCTTTCCACCCGCTAAGTCTTTTTTCTATTCTTTCTTCAATAATTTTCCAATCTTTATTGTTTAATTTACGAAAATGCATAGGTAGACCCAAATAACGGAACGGGAATTTACCAATGGAACAACCAAACAACTGCGAATAACACTCATCGTGATATTTAGCTTGTCCAAAACAAAAGACCTTGCTCGTGTGGAAATTTATTTTTAAGCCAGACAGTTGCTCAAAAGTGCTTAGCAGTAATTTCATATTATCTGCTTTGTCAATGTCATGGCTCATAAAGATCACTGTGTCATCCGCATACTAGAGAATTGATAGGCCATTGTCTATCAGATGGGGAACTACCCCCGCTACTTGTCCCGCTTCCTTGTAGCGTGCGATTAAAATGGCCAACATATCTACTACTATATTAAACAAAATAGGAGACATAGGGTCACCTTGCCTTAAACCTTTCTTAGTCTGGAAAAATGATCCTAACTGATCATTGACTTTGATATTAACATTGCCCCCTTCTGTAAAGTGTTGTATCCATTCACACCATTTTTGTGAGAACCCTTTCATACGTAAGGTTTGCTGGAGAAAGCCCCACTTTACTTTATCATAAGCTTTCTCAAAATCAATTTTGAAAATTACCCCACTTTGTTTTTTTGTATGAAGCTCATGAATAGTTTCATGTAAAATGACTGCACCCTCCATTATATTTCTACCCGGTAAAAAAGCAGATTGAGTCGGTCTTATTAATTTCTGGGCTACGATAGTCAATCTATTAGTTGCCACTTTAGTAAAGATTTTGAAAGAGACATTCAACAAATAGATAGGTCTATATTGTTGAATGGCTGTTGCATCTTTCTTTTTGGGCAACAATATTATGTTACCAAAGTTAAGACGATTTAGAGGTAGCACCCCCTGATGAAAATCAGTGAACATGGACATCAAATCATCCTTAATCACACCCCAGAAGACCTGATAAAACTCAGGTGGAAATCCATCTGGTCCAGGTGCTTTATTGTGATTCATTTGGAAAATGGCTTCTCTGACTTCCTCTTGAGAAAAGGGTGCAACTAAAAACTCATTCTCCAACTCCGAAACTTGAGGAATGTCCTCCGTCTGAGATTAGACTCCTCAGATGGACCAAACAGGTTTTTGTAATAGCTAGTAATATGCTCTTTAAGCTGAGCATCACCAGTTATTATCCCAATACCGTCCTCTAGTTGGAAAATACGAGTCTTCCTATGCCTACCATTGGCTAATAAGTGATAGTATTTTGTATTGGCATCACCTTCCAATAAATGCTTCACCTTAGCCCTTTGGTACCATTTGAGCTCCTCTTCTCTAAGTAACTCAGCCAATCTTTCATTTAGGATATGTTTTAGATCCTGCTCAGCTTCGCTCAGCACACCAGTTTCTGCCTTTTTATCTAATTCGTCTAGTCTATTGAGAAATGTGATTTTTTCTTTTTTATAGGCACCGCTTACATTTTTTGCCCACCCTCTCAAATGTTGCCGCAACCTCCTAATTTTACACTGCCACCTCTCAATAGGTGCACCGGTTGCTATGGTATTATGCCATATATCGGCCACCATCTCAACAACCAGCCCAATTCAAACTTGAATTGTGGCTGATAAGTTGTGGATGTATCATTAGTAGAGAAAAGTAGAGGGGTATGGTCAGAGATTTCTCTAGGTAGAGCATAGACTGTGGAATGGGTATATTTAGATTCAAAATCTGTGCAACATAAAACCCTATCTAGCTTCTCGAATGTTTGGTTTGGCAAATTGTTAGCCCTGGTAAATTTCCTACCCAACAAGTCTAACACTCTCAAATTCAACGCATCAATAACCGCATTGAAAAGGAAAGGCCATCTGTCACTGTAATTATCATTGTTTTTCTCATCTGGTTTGCGGATGATGTTAAAATCACCACCTATAATAATAGGTACGGTTTCTTTTGAACATACCTGAACCATCTCTGATAAAAAGGAGGACTTATGTTCAGCCTGAGCCGGCCCATAAACAGAAATTAAATTGAATTTAAAATCATCTTCTCGGTGTCTTAGCTTGAAACGAATAAAGAAATCTCCTTCCTCAATTTCCCCAATATCAAACGTTGACAGAAGAACCCCTAGAACCATGCCACCGGATCTACCACGTGGAGCTGTACAATGCCAAATATAATCTCTGCCCGCACAAATAGTGTTTCAGAGTGCTCTGTGGAAAGTTAGCTCTACCAGTTTCCGATAAGGCAATAAAATCTAAGTTTTTCTCCTTAGTGAGGTCTGATAAAAATCTATATTTCTTGTTATCTGCAAACCCATTACAATTCCAAAAGATGCCTTTCATTTTGAACCACTTTTAATTTTATTTTTATTTTTGTTTCTACTATTTTTCTTATGACGAGTGTGTGTCGAACTTTTAAGAGATATAGGGGTCTGTAGAATCAACGGATCACAGCCCCCATGTCCTAAACCCTCTGAAATCTCTGAACAAATAAGGTTAAGAGCTTCTAAATCGACACTGTCATCCAAAGAACAAGTACTGGAAGCATCCTCAACTAGAACAACATTGTCTGAAAGTTTATTAGTACCAGACTTTAATCTATTAAATTCAACATCTCGTAACTTCTTCAAAGCATTAAAATCATCTGTCTCATTATTTCCCAACACTACACCTAGAGAGCCTACTGTAGAGCTTAAAGAATTATCATTGCGATCAATAAAAGAGGATGGGATTTTTAAATTGCCTTTCTGGCAAGCAGCATCTAGGTTCGTACTTGCCTTGAGCTTTGCCGCTTTCTCTGTGGAGTCTTCATCCACAGAAGATGCATTCCTCTTGCTGATCGTCCCTTCAGATGATGCCCCCTCAATGCTATTTTTCATTAGAATCTTAGAGTCAATCTGTGGTATAATTTTTGCTACTTTAGCCTGGGGCAGTAGCGCAATTGGCTTTGTCAGGGTCTTCTCGCCCTGATCAGTACACTGCTGGCCGCCCATGGGGGCGCCATTTGCAGGATGATGCCCCCCTTCACCATCTACATCCATTCTCTGTTCATGTAATTTTTTATTTTCATCATTTAGATCACCCCCTTCATTTTCTTTCTCCTTCAGATCCTCCTCCTTAGAAGTATCATGTCAATTACCTGTGGCTCACCATTAGAATTATCCTCTTCAACTTTGAATTGTAAACTATAAACTTGGTCACCAATAACCACATCAGCATAGTCTGGTATAAGGTTAGGTGCAAGCACAGCTATTTTCATTCTGCATCTACCGGATTCATTGGTGAAGGCCATGTCTACAGCTTTTGGCACACCTAAAATAGTTCCAACTCCCCAAATAATTGGAAAAGTTTTAAACTCTTTAGGTAGTCCCCTGAACTGTACCCACACTTTATTAATTTCAGAAGTGTACACATGAGGATCAGTTCCTTTTTCAAATCGGATTCTACCTTTGACCACTTTACCGTCCATAGCTCCAAAATTCACCATATTATCCAGTAGGCTAGATTCAGGAAAATTAATAGTAAAAGAGTCAGGACCCTTTAACTAAATTTCCCAATTATGATTCTTGTGGACTGGTAGTAGTTTCTCTAGTTCCACTGCTAGTTCATCAACAGTAAAGGCACCTTCCAAAACTCTCACCAGAGCCATTTTCCCCCTAACATTCACATTATTTTTCTTAGCCACTGGAATATAATAGAAGCCTAAGCCTTCAACCGCATAGCCACACGGGATTGCATTAGCGCTTGTTTTCTTTATATTCTGACAAAGTTTAGTCACATGATCACCAAAACAAATTTCGCAGCATAAAACCACAGTGCGTTCATGAATAGTATGACCCTTAGTGCAACAACGATAACAATAGGGCTTGCCCTTACTTTTGTGGCCACCCTTAGATGACTCTGGAATATCTAATGTGGAGCACAAAAGAAACATGAACTGTACCGGCATAACTCCAATCTTCAAATGAATCGTTGCAGAGTAACACTTGCACATGCAGCTTCATGGGCAAAAACTTGGGACTGCTAGATGCACGAATCATGATGGTAAAATAAAATTATGTTGAAGCAGAGAGCCTAAATTAGACATGTCTCGGCAACCAAGGAGGCACCAGACCGTTTGAATTTTGTTGCACGGGTCTCCATCATTTCCACCCCACCGTGAGCAGCTTCGACCGATAGCCCAATGGATGGATCTCCGCTCTGCTCGACCGGTCGAGCGGCAGCGCCACGGCTGGTGCACGGAGGATCCGATGGGCACAGGGTGTGAGGTGCCAGCGTGGAGCAGGACAAGACAAGGATGAGTCGGTGGAGTCACGCTCGGCTGCGTGCGTCGTCGCATCCGTGGTCGGATGAGGCTGGGCGTTCGTCCTGGATGCGCAGGACTTGGTGGCCGTCGGTGCGTGGCGGTGTCGACGAAAACTGGTCGGCAGTCTATTTTGTGGTATACCCATCGTAGTAGTTTATCGGCAGACAGGTGTGCAAGCTACGAACTTAATGGTGACGCAAGACATGGATAAGGTTTTTATCCAAGTTCGGCCGCCAAGTAGGCATAATACCTACGTCCTGCGTCTGATTGTATTGCTATGAGATGTGTTGAATTGATCTAGTCGGTTATAATCTAGAAAATAATCCTAGTCGGTTATAATCGCCATAGATAATATGATCAGATTGTATTATAACCCTGTCCTCTAGACTAGAGGACAGGGTTATAATATTATGAAGAGATTCCGATACTGAGATGCATCACCAGATGCATCGTATCGATGTAGTCCCTAAGCTTTCTGGAAGGCAAAGCATGAACCTTGTAGCAAGATCTAAAAAATTAAAGTCATTATTCAGTTGTATATGAGTCTAATTCATATGTAACTGAGGTGAGAAACCAAGTTGTGGTCGGAAAATGGATGAAACGAACCCCGAGCACAGTGTAGAAACTAATGAATCTTCAAACATGATCAACACAGTCCCCGAGCCTAGCGTAGAAACTAGTCGACAAATCTTCAAAAATGGTCAACACAGACCCCGAGCACAGCATAGAAAAACAACTCCACTGTAAACGTGCTCAGTGGTCATACAGTCTCCAAGCACATCGTAGAGACTGGTCCACAAATCCCTAAGCATGACTATAAACCTCCTCGGTGGTCGGAGCAGTCCCTGAGCACATCGTAGAGACTGGTCAACAAATCCCTAAGCTTGACTATGAACCTGCTCGGTGGTCGGGGCAGTCCCCGAGCATGTTATGGGTGTCGATCGACCAGTCCTCGAGCATCTTAAGAACAGAGGAGTGCTCAAAAAATCTTTTAGCCATTATTACCTTTTTTGTAAACCTTTTGATGAAAAACAACTGTCCTTTTCGATATTGTGACGCAAACCCATCTTCTCCAATACCATCGAACTATCAGACTGGACATCACACCAGTAGCATAAAAAGAAGAGCCCATTAAATGAGCCGCCTATCACGGGAACCAAAGCAAAAAGACAGCAAAGTTATCGCGACAATATTGAGAACTAAACGGCAACCTTGCCGTAAAATCAGTGTAGTCCCCTAGAATGCGGGAAGTGGAAGAGTTGGCTCTCCATAATAAAATAACTGAGGAAGGCTAACAGCAAATCCCTACCAAGTAGTTGCCTTCCTCCACCTTCGTCTTTCTCCTATCTCCTCAGCCACCTTCATCCAAATCTAGAAGAGTTCTTTCACCACAATCCAATGGCCATGAGCGACGCAAAGAAAAGATCGGAGATGATGGCGAAGGAGTGGTAGAAATCTAAATCCACTACAAAATCCATCAATAAGCTTGTCGAAATGGGGAATCTGCACAATTAGGAGCTCGGCGACTGGACGGCACCATCTGGGGAAAGCTTGCCAGATCCAAGAGATGGTGAGATTGTTGTATTTGAAGACTTTTTTAAGAGGTGTTTCGGGGACCCGGTTCATCCGTTTCTTCAGGGGTTGCTGTTGTATTATGAGACCAGGATCTGCAATCTGCACCCCAACTCCATTCTCCTCATAGCAACTTTTATTCATCTCAGCGAAGCTTTTGCGGGCATAGAACCGCACTTCGACCTTTTCCACTATCTTTTCTGCTTGAGGAAGAAAAGCGTAGTTGGTGGGTCAAAGATTGCAGGTGGAGTATACCTCAATCTCTGAGATGGAATGAAGAACCACTACCTCAGCTGCCCTTAGAACACCTCATTGTCAAAGTGGTACAAGAAATAGTTCTACATCCGAGAGGAACCAAACAGTGCCACTTTCTATGACATGGGTTATGTGCCCGAGAAGAGGGCAAGCTAGACGGACCGACCAAAATACTTTGGACAAGTTGAGGAACTGATGAACTTGATTCAGTGGTCTCGTCTAGATGGGCCTAGCGTGGTCGAAAGCTTCCTCTACCACAGGGTGCAACCGTGCCAGAGGAGAGTGCACTCTGGTTACGAGTACTAGGGAAACCAAGACGCTACCAAGATGAAGAAGGAGCGCCTAGAGAAAACAGAAGTCCACTGCCGGATTAGCGAGCTCTTCAACCTTGCAGATAGTGGCTTTGTTCGGAATAATGACCAAATGCACGAGTATAAGTTGGCCTGACCACCACCAAAGGTAACTAGAAGACTTTTGTGATTTACAGGTTATCCATTGTTGTCTTTGACCAATAAACAGTTTGTAATGCTTTTCTTGTAGATCAGAGATATCGACCGAGCGTCGGTATATGTTCACTAGCACTTGGTATGGAGCATACAATGGGAGTGGACCCACCGATGCGGAACGTTGCTCGGTGTTATCAATACACACGACGCCGACCAGGTGGCACCAACCGCAGAAGACCGAGCCGCAGGCAAGAGGCTGATGACCTCCAAGCCATCATAGAGAGGGGGGCACCCCTAAAGTAGCTCAAGGCTCATCGACCACCCCTGATTCACCTGCCGGGGCTCTAGCACCGAAGCGCTGTTGAGTACTCCGAGTGCTTGACAATGATGAAGAAGAGGAGGAGGGAGCACCTGTCGACGAAAGCTAGTCGGCAGTCTACCTTGGGGTATACCCACGGTAGTAGTTTATCGGTAGACGGTGCGCAAACTACGAACTCGATGGTGACGCAAGACACGGACAAGCTTTTTATCCAGGTTCGGCCGCCGAGTCGGCGTAATACCTACGTCCTGCGTCTGGTTGTATTGATTTGTGCTGAGAGAATATGATGTCCTAGGGGGGTCCCTTGCCCCTCCTTATATAGTCTGGAGGGCAGGGTTACAGATCTAGAAACTAATCCTAGTCGGTTACAATTGCCATAGATAATTCGATATCAATTCCTATTCTAACCGACTAGAATCCTGCTTGATCTCCACGTCTTGCTTCCTTGCGCGAAACTCCGAGCTGTCGGATCAAGCCTTGAACTCGTCTCGTAGTGGGCTAAGCTTCCTGGCTGAAGTCTAGCCGTAAGGGTATAGGGGTTTATACCCCCACAGCTAGTCCCCGAGCACCATGTATTGTGATGCAACACGCCGTCTTGAGCTTCTTCGATCAGCGAGGCTTGTCGTCTTCAATAAGCGGGAAAATCGCCCAAACAGTGGCAACGGTTCCTTGACCAACTCGAAAGACAGTTGATCAACATTGACATCGAAGAAGCAGGTTGTTCGAAGAATGCATGGTGCTCTATAAAAAATTTCTTTCCTGGTGAAGTGTGCCCACTTTGCCTTTTTGAAAGGTAGAAGCATCAAAAAAGCAAGCAAATTCACCGCTAGGTGAAGTGTGCCCACTTAGTCCCCGAGCCTGGTAGTAGGTGGCGTAGGCACGTGGTGCCAGGGTCAAAAGAAAATTCCCCAAAGTAGTTTTGAGACTGAGATGCATCGCTAGATGCATCGTACCGATGTAGTCCCCGAGCTTGCTGGAAGGCGAAGCATGAGCCTTGTAGCAAGGTCTAAAAAATTGAATTTACCAGTCCCCGAGCATGTCATGCTCGTCTGCAATTGAAAAGACCAATCGACCAGTCCCCAAGCACTTAGTGTGCTTCTTGGAATTATATGTTGCTATACTGTACGACCAGTCCCTGAGCGTCGAGTGCTCAGTGGTCGGTGCATGCTTTAAAGCTTTGAGCTGATAGACTGAGCGACCAGTCCCCGAGCGTCGAGTGCTCGGTGGTCGGTGCGGTCCTTGAAGTTCTGAGTTGATAGACTGGGCAACCAGTCCCCGAGCGTCGAGTGCTCGGTGGTCGGTGCAGTCCTTTGAAGTTCCGAGCTGATAGACTGGGCGACCAGTCCCCGAGCGTCGAGTGCTCGGTGGTCGGTGCAGTCCCCGGATTGTTGACTCACTGGCGTATGTGTCTTCTTACTTTTGAAAAGATCTTTCCAATTAAAGTTGACGTGACGGGGTCTCCTGACGATATGTCAGACGGATGCATGAAAAGTTGCACCTGGCAACTGTACAACCGCTCTTTGCATGGTTTGAGAAAAGGAAACCATCAATTGGTACGAAAACTCCGCCGCATTAATTGTCTATAATCATTGTAAACCGAAACGCCGCGTCCGCCGCATGGCCTGCCCACTTCCCGAGAATACAGGAAGTGGGAGAGGTGGGGTCGCAGGTTTATAAGGGCCTAATAGGTCTGCCTGTACTGCTTCGCCTGCCATTGCCTTCAAACCTTCCGCTCTCATCTTCTCCAATCTCCTGCATCTTCCTAACTCCAGCCCACATTCGCACCTCTAATGGCGAAGAGCGACTCCAGGAAGAGGGCCGAACTGATGGCCAAGGAGTGGAAGAAATCTCGCAGCACCACAAAATCTCTTGGTGACCTCGTCGATATGGGGCTTCTGCACGGCGCAGAGCTCGGCGGCTGGAGGGCACCGGAGGGGGAGAGCTACCCCGACCCTCGCGCCGGTGAGATCGTCGTTTTTGAAGATTTCGTTAAGAGAGGCTTTGGTGTTCCTGTTCATCCTTTTCTTCAAGGTCTTCTTTTGTACTATGAGATCGGGATTTGCAATCTGCACCCGAACTCAATTCTCCTTATTTCCACCTTCATCCACCTGTGCGAGGCCTATGTTGGCATAGAGCCGCACTTTGATCTTTTCCGATATCTTTTCTGCTTGAGGAAGAAGGGAGCAGTTGGAGGCTCCAAGGTTGCAGGTGGAGTATACCTCAACCTTCGTGATGGGATGAAGAATCGCTACCTGCACTGCCCATGGAACACTTCCTTGACCGAATGGTACAGGAAGTGGTTCTACATCAGGGAGGAACCGGGCAGCTCCACGTTCTGCGACGTGGGATACGTTCCTGAGAAGAGGACGAGCTGGACCGACCGCCCGGAGTTCGACGGTCCAGTGGCGGATCTCATGAAGCTGATCGACTGGTCGCGCCTAGACGGGCTTGGCGTGGTCGGCAACTTCATTTGCCGCCGGGTGATGCCCTGCCAGAAGGGGGTGCACTCGGCATACGAGTATGCCGGAAGCGCAGACCCGACCAGGATGCGGTCGGAGATCTTGGAGAAAGCGGAGGTACAATAGCTGTTGAACGAGCTGTTTAACTTCGCGGATGGGGGCTTCATCCGTGGCAGTGATCGGGTGCAAGCCTTCAAGTTAGGACGACCAGCACCAAAGGTATGTAGCAGATTCTGTTTGATCATTCATATATCGTCTGCAGTTGACTCATCCCTGTTGCTTTTGCAGGTCGGTGATGTCGGCCGGTGCACAGTGTATGTATCGCTGGCACCGGGGATGGAAAATCCTGCGGGAGAGGTCCCGCCAGAGGAGGACGCTGCTCGGTGTACTCATTACACCAGCAGTGAGGAAGACCAAGCCCGCCCCGTCCCGACCTCCGAGGAGAGGGTAGCGGGGAAAAGGCCATTGCCGGCAGATCCCTTGCCGACACCGGAGCTGCCGGCAGATCTACCGGCGGAGAGCAGCCAAGCACCGAAGCGTCGTCGGCTCGTGCGGATCGTCAACGACGACGACGACGAGGAGGCTGCGCCGTCGTTGGTCCGGCGGCCTCGGAGCCGCCCAGACACTGCGCCGGTCGCCACTGATCGAGTGACCAGCGGCACCGCTGCCCCGCAAGCTGTCGAGATGGGGGCACAGGTGCCGACCGGCCGGGTGAGGAGGAGGTTCACCGCGACCCACCGTCGGTCAGACCTGTAAGTGTTTGACTTACGTATTTTGGACTCCTCTTTTTTTTTAACTTTTGTCCCTGTAGTGCGGCATCGGATGTCGACCCTGGCCAAACTGCCAGCCAGGGAACGGGCGAGCCTGCCCGCGGTTCTGGGGATGCGGCCCCCAGACCACAGAGCAGCCAACAGCTGCAGTCGCGCCTGGGAGCACCGAGGAGCTCCCGAGCGCGGCGCCGACTACAACAAGCAGCCCGACCAGGGCTGGAGAGGCTCCCCCAACTGACTCCTCAGAGAAGGGAAGATCTCCGACCGCTCCTCCTGCCGGGGGGAGTGAAGTCCCCCCACCGCCCCGAGCAGGAGCCTCTTCGGCTGCGGGCTCCCCAGGTCTGGTCCAAGGGCCAGTAATACCTGGGGCCACCACCGGGGATGAAGCAGCACAGGAGGAGGAAACCCGGGCGGCCTCCGATGACGAGGTGGAAGAGATCGAGGGTCGTCCCCGTGATGGCCGCCAACACGTGTATGTGTGGCGCCAACGCGGGGATCACTTTATCGGTCATGAGGAGCTCGCCGAGACCGAAGAGGCCGCCAGGGTGGAGCGCGCGGCCAAGCGCCTTGTCGACGAAGTCAAGGTAAGCGGCTTTTTTGTACTGCTGCGCATTCTTTTGCCTTGTCTTGCATGGTCGTTATATGCTTGCTTTGTAGGACGTAATGAAAACGGCAAAGTACCGGAAACGGTGCTTTGACCAGATAGAAGGCGTCATGGCCGAGAACAAGGCCCTTGCCGCAGAGGTAGACCGGTTGCGGGCGGAGGTCGGGGAGAAGGTGGTCGAGATGAGTGCCGAAAAGGAGCGTCGTCTCGACCTCGCTCATCGTCTGGCCGACCAGTACCGGCTGCAGGAAGGTTAGTCACACGCTCCGAGCAGCTTCGCGTACTTGTATAGTTTGCTTTGCTGACCAGTTTAGGATTCACGCAGACTTGGAGGAGGAGGTGGCGAGCCTCCGACAAGAGAAGGAGCAGCTCAGCCAACAGCTCGCCGGTGCGTTGGAGTCCGGACGGCGAGCAGAAGAGGAATTGGGTCGAAAAGACCGGGAGCTATCTGGTAATGGGTGCCGCCTTGTTGGTTGCTGCCTGCCCCTTTGTTTGTTTGGTATGCCGAAAATAACGCTTCATTTCGTTTGCAGTGCTCAAGGTGAACGCCAAAAAGCACCTGGATGATCTGATCAAGGACCGGGACTCCTGGAAGGTCAACTGTTGCAGGATCTGGAAAGGAGTGTCCCCGGTCCTAGACCTGATCAGTCCCGAGCTCCCGGAGAGCCAGCCCCACGCGCCGCAGTTGACCCCGGTTGAGAAGGCGCAACGGGCGTGGGACTGGCTCCAGCAGTTTGTGAAGGACGCCGGGGAGTTTGCCGGCGCGCACGTCCTCAGCATGGTGCGCGCCCACTACCCCCTGGTCGACTTGAGCAGGCTGGAGAAGGGGTACCCGAAGGAAGTCGGCCCACAGGAAGCGGACGATCTTCGGGGTAGTCTGCTAGACTTGTCGTCGACAGTGATCGGCGACATCAATCTGTGCGGAACGGCCACTCCTCCAGACCAGCCGAGTTCAGATAGGTCGGCCAGGGAGTTGTCGGGCGCGTCCGTTGCGGGAGATGGGCGGTCGACGCCTGCGGTCTCGACCAGCCAGGCGCTGGTGGCCCCGACCCCTTCGTCCGGGCAGCAGGGCCAGGCGGGTGATCAGCCCGAGCAGCTAGGCCAATAAAGTAGTCTGTAGGAATAGACTAGTGTCTGCCCGTCAGGGTGTTTATTGTAAACTTTGTATGTAAAGTTTGTAATAAAGTTTGCTTTTTGTCATGACTGTTGTTTTGAGCGCTGTAAGAATGTCTGAGTGACGTGTCACCGTATTTGTCTTGGTTGTCGCTAAGGGCATCCATTGCAGGAGTTTTGCCGAGTGCTGTATGTGACAAGGTATGGGCAAAAAATAGAGAATTTCATTATCAAAAATTGTAAGATACTTACAAAAGGAAGTCATTAAAACTTTATGGATAGAAACGTCGCAGTTTGTCGATGTGCCAAGAGTTAGGCACTCGTGTTCCGTCTGGGTATGCCAATCTGTAGGACGTAGGTCGTGTGACCTCGGTCACCACGAAGGGTCCTTCCCAGGGAGTGGATAGCTTGTGCATTCCCTCCTGGCTTGTTTTCCATCGAAGCACCAGATCGCCGACCACGAAGGAACGGTCCTTGACATTCCTGTTGTAGTATCGTCTGACTGCTGCGAGATATTTTGCTGTTCGGAGACATGAAACTAAACGCTTTTCCTCCATGCAATTGATTTCGAGTTCTCTGGCGTTGTCAGCGGTCGCCTGGTCGAAGAGCTCGATTCTAGGAGATCCGAAGTGTATGTCAGACGGCAGGACCGCCTCTGCACCGTACACCATGAAGTAGGGAGACACCCCTGTGTTTCGACTGGTCTGGGTTCGGAGGCCCCAGACCACTGCCGGCAATTCTTTCATCCATCGGCCGGGTGCTCTATCGTTTTCGGTGTACAACCTTTTCTTTAGGGCGTCAACGATCATTCCGTTAGCACGTTCAACTTGACCGTTGGCACGTGGGTGTGCTACTGACACATATTTTATGACTATGCCTCTGTCATCGTAGAAATCCCAAAAAGTGGTGCCAGTAAACTGAGTGCCCAGGTCGGTGATTATGCTGTTCGGGATGCCGAATCTGTGTATGATTTGATTGAGGAACTCCACAGCCTTCTCGGAGGTTGCCTTGACCAGGGGCATGTATTCAATCCACTTGGAGAACTTGTCGATTAGCACGAAGACAAACTTGAAATTGCCCGGGGCTGGTTTAAATGGTCCGATCATGTCAAGCCCCCAGCAAGCAAAGGGCCAAGACGACGGTATGGTTTGAATTTCATGGGCAGGTACATGGGTCCTCTTAGCGAAAAACTGACATCCTTCGCAATGCCGAACCAGTTTTTCTGCGTCGCCGACCGCGGTTGGCCAGTAAAAACCTGCTCGGAAAGCCTTTCCGACCAGCGTTCTAGATGCGGCGTGATTGCCGCAGGATCCAGCGTGTATGTCCTCCAAGAGCTTGATACCATCATCTTGGGGTATGCACTTGAGCAGTACTTCGGAGCTTGCGTTTTTCCGCATGAGTTTCCCGTCGACCAGGATGTAGTTCTTTGATCGTCGGATAAGGCGCTCGTTCTCTGTTTTGTCCTGAAAGCCTGTCCCGTCTGATATGTATTTGATGAACGGGGTACGCCAGTCACGCCCACCGGTTGTCGGAGTGGCGTCATCTATGAGCATTGCCTCGGTGGGTTGCTTGTCGACCAGGGGGGAGCCTACGCTCGGCTCATGGATGTCCTGGACGAAAATACCCCGCGGGATTTGGGCCCGAGAGGAGCCTAACTTTGACAACGCATCTGCTGCTTGGTTCTTATCCCGGACCACGTGGATGTACTCTATGCCATAGAAGTTAGTTTCCCATTTGCGAATTTCTTTGCAGTAGAGATCCATCTTCTCGTGGGTTGCGTCCCACTCCTTGTTGAGCTGGTTGATGACCAAAGCGGAGTCGCCGTAGACATAGAGGCGCTTGACCCCCAGTTCAAAGGCTAGTCGTATGCCATGCAAGCATGCTTCGTATTCGGCGACGTTGTTTGACGCCGGAAAAAGGATCCGAAGGACGTAACGGAGTTTGTCCTTGTTGGGTGATACGAACAATATCCCAGCGCCTGCACCGTTGATGTTCAAGGACCCATCAAAGAACATTGACCAGTGGTCTGAGATATCTGGAACGGAAGGCTCGTTGAGATCCGTCCATTCGGCAATGAAATCGACCAGGGCTTGAGACTTGACAGTGGTGCGACTCTGGAACTCCAGGGAAAATGGACATAATTCCATTGCCCATTTCACGATTCTGCCATTGGCGTCTTTATTGCGCAGGATGTCCCCGAGAGGAAAACTGGTTGTCACCAGGACTCGATGGCCGTCGAAGTAGTGCTTCAGCTTTCTTGACGTTATCAGGATGGCGTATATAAGCTTCTGTATTTGTGGGTACCTGGCCTTGGATTCGTTTAAAACTTCGCTTATGAAGTAAACGGGTCTCTGGACCTTGAAGACGTGACCTGGTTCATCTCGCTCGACCACTATTGCCGTGGAAACAACCCTGTCGGTTGCAGCAATGTAAAGGAGTAGGTCTTCATTGGGCTGAGGCGCTGTGAGGACAGGCGGTGAAGTGAGGAAGGTCTTAAGCTGAGTGAACGCAGCGTCGGCTTCCTCTGTCCAAGAGAATTTTTCTGACGCTTTCAATAGTTTGAAGAAGGGGAGGCCTTTTTCTCCCAGCCTTGAGATGAAACGACTGAGGGCGGCCATGCATCCGGTTAGCTTCTGAATATCCTTGACGTTCTTCGGTGGTCGCATATCGAGTACGGCCTTGACTTTTGTAGGGTTTGGTCGTATGCCGTCGCGACTGACGATGTTGCCGAGCAGTAGACCGGAAGGAACGCCGAAAATGCATTTCTTGGGGTTGAGCTTCCACTTGTACCTATTGAGTGCCTTAAAGGTTCGGTCTAAGTTGTCGATTAGGGTGCTCGCGTCCCTTGTTTTTACGACCACGTCGTCCACATAGGCCTCGACGAGGTCATCGCGAATCTCGTCGTGGAGGCATTGCTGGATGGCCCTTTGATAAGTGGCCCCGGCGTTTTTAAGTCCGAAAGACATGGTAGTGTAACAGTATGCGCCGAAGGGTGTGATGAAGGATGTTTTGATCTGATCTTCTTCCTTTAACGAGATCTGGTGATAACCAGAGTAGCAATCTAGAAAGGAGAGGAGTTCGCATCCGGCCGTTGAGTCGACCACCTCGTCGATGCGAGGAAGACCAAAAGGATCTTTGGGACAGTGTTTGTTGAGATCGGTGTAATCAACGCACATTCTCCATTCATTATTCTTTTTGCGTACAAGAACCGGATTGGCGAGCCAATCGGGATGATACACTTCTTTTATGAATCCGGCTGCTAGAAGCCGTGTTATTTCTGTCCTAATAGCCTCCTTTTTGTCACGAGCGAACCGTCGCAGTTTTTGCTTGATTGGTCTTGCGGTCTTCGAGACGTTTAAGGAGTGCTCGATCAGGTTTCGTGGGACACCGGGCATGTCTGCGGGGTTCCATGCGAAAACGCTCACGTTGTCCCTTAGAAACCTGACGAGCGCGTCTTCCTATTTTGGATCCAGGTTAGCCCCGATGAGGGCTGTCTTCTCGGGGTTGCCTTCGACCAGCTGCACTTCTTTGTACTCCCTGGATTTCGAATTCTTTCTGGCTGTCTCCTGCTCAGGTAATCGGAGCTGGTCGGGAGGCAGCTGTGCGGCTTGGTTTGCTGTTTCCGCCATGCGGATTGAGAGGTCAATTGCCTCGGTGATCTTGAAGCTTTCTTCTTCGCAGGTGTACGCGGTGTAGACGTTGCCTCTGACGGTTAGGACACCCTTCTCCGTGGGCATCTTAAGGACTAGGTATGAGTAGTGCGGGACTGCCATGAACTTTGTCAGCGATGGGCGGCCCAGTATGGCGTGGTAGGTCCCGTCGAAGTCCGCGACTACGAAGTTGATGAACTCCGTCCGGAAGTGATCGGGTGTGCCGAATTGGACAGGCAATGTTATCTGTCCGAGGGGCACCGAACTTTGACCTGGCAAAACCCCCCAGAATTGGGCGTCGTAAGGTTTTAGTTGCGCCGGTGATATCTTGAGGGCGGGCAGGCTGTTGCGGAAGAGGATGTCGATGGAGCTTCCCCCGTCCACGAGCACGCGCTCGAATCTGATGCTATTGATGCAGGGATCAAGAATCAGTGGGAAACGACCCAGCTCTGGGATAGCGGCCCACTGGTCCTTCCTGCTGAACGAGATCTCCCTGTGGGACCACGCGAGAAATTTCGGATCTGCGATCAGCCCGTCCGTGCTGTCTATGTTGAGGCAGGCTCTCTTTAACAGCTTTCTTTCTCGCTTGGACTCAGTGGAGACCTTGCCCCCGAAAATGGAGTGGACCACGTCGGTGGGGCTGACGTATTGGTGTCGGGGGTCCCTGTCTTGGTCCTCATCCTCATCTTCGTGGTCGTGCCCGTCGCGCTTGTTATTTTTCTTGGCGGAGTCCTCTTGGGCGGCCCGCCGTGTATAGATACTTTTGAGGACGCGGCACTCTTCCATGGTATGGTTAGACTTTGGGTGTAGCTGGCACGGTCCCTTCAACGTTTTGTTGTAGTCGTCTTGGTAGTCCCGTCGTCCATTGGGACGTTTGACCGTATTTACTTCGTGGTCGTATTCGTGAGGGCGCTTTCCTCTGAAGTCGTCGCGGCTGTCGCGCCGCCGATCCCAACCTTCTCGGTGATCGCGGTTGTCGGAGCGGCGGTGATTTCTGTTGTCGTAGCGACCACGACCGTCATCTCGCCGGGAGGGCTGGTCGGGGCCTCTCGCATCGTCTCGGATTAGTTTTTCTGCGTCATCAGCATCGGCGTAATTTTTAGCCGTGGCGAGGAGCTCTGCTACCGTTGATGGGCGCTTACGCAACAGCTTGTTCCTCAGCGCTTCATGGAAACGCAAGCCCTTGATAAAGGCTGATATGGCCTCGTCATGAGAAATCTTCGGGATTTTGAGGCGCATATCCGAGAATCGTCGGATGTAATCGCGCAGAGGTTCATTCTTCCTGTCTCTTATCCTTTCAAGGTCATACTTGTTTCCGGGCTGCTCGCATGTGGCGATGAAGTTGTCGATGAAAGCCTGTCGTAGCTCTTCCCAAGAGTCGAAGGAGTCCTCGGGCAAGCCGAGAAGCCACTGATGACCAGCCTGGTCGAGGACTACGGGGAAGTAGTTAGCCATGACGTGCTCATCTCCTGCCGCTGATCGGACGGCGATTTCGTAGAGAGTGATCCAGTTCTCTGGATTTTCCTTGCCGTCGTATTTTTTAAGTTTTTCGAGCTTGAAATTGCGGGGCCACACGACCTGGCGGAGGTGTGAGGAGAACTGCCTTAGGCCCGGAGGACCGTGGGTCGCATCGTACTCGATGCGGCGCAGGTTTTCGTGGACTGCTCTCTCTGCGGCGCGCCTGTTGATGCGGTCCCGGGCATCTTTGGGAGGGATGTTGTGGCGGAGATCCCTGTGTTGATCTTCTTCTTCTTGGCCGCGTACGCGGTTCTGCTGGCGGCGGCCATCGGCGTCCCGACCACCATCGTCGCGCCGTGAGTCCCCTCGACGGTTGTCGGGGGAGCGGCTGCGGCGACGCCTGCTGGGTGAGGCCCGGCTACGATTAGTCTGGTCGGAGGCGGCTTCCGTATAAGAGACGTCCTGGACTCTCTTGAGCAGAGTGGCTGTCTGTCCCATTGCGGCGATCAGGTGTGCTCGGATACTGGTCCAGACTCCCTGGCATTCGGGGGTGTCAGGAAGCCGATCCAGGTTGGCCATGGCGACAGCCACGTTGGCGCTTGGTGTTTTGTAGACCGGCTGGTCCCCGACCATGTCAAAGGCATCGTTGAGGTTACTTGGTGGCATCTGTTGTTGTTCGTCCGCACGCCGTCGGGCGCGATCGGCGTTACGCTGTTCGTGGAGTTGCCTCTGGTCATCTGTTTCTCCGTCAACAGCCGGTTCATCGGCGCTGACATTAAACACAATATCCCCTCGCCGGGGGGGGGAATATCGGGAATCGGTCGAAACCCGGAGGGTGTGAAGGAAAATCCAGGTCGTAGCCCTCGTCCTCGGTGTTTATAACCTCGGTGGGGACGGAGCCGGTGCTTGAGTTGGTGCTGGAAACCTGGCCGTCCCGTAGCTCTCAGATTGTCACCATGTTGACATGGTGACGATTGTTCCTTGTCGGCGACCAGCCCGCCTTGCTGAAAACGGATTGGGCATGCCGTGAGTAAACAGAGGCCGAGTTGTTCAGGCCGCAAGGATAGTCTTCCTTTTTGAGCTCGACGGATCGTCCTGAGGGGGTTGAGGCTATCGTCAGGGACGTTCCCAGCCGTTCGTGTGTGGCGACACGAGTTGGCGGGCGGGATTCCGAAAAATCCGCTCGAGCAGCTTGGTCGGGCCGGCGCAGAACTCCATCTATTAGTCGGGAGACTTCGAGTAGCTTGGAGTCAGCGCGATCGAGCGCTTGGAGGAGGTCCGAGCAGTCGATCTCCTTTCCCTTGTAGAGTGGGAACGGTGGTCGGGAGCTTGGTGCCGTCATGCGTGTGGTCGGAGACGGCGTGATCTCAGATTGGATCTGGATCTCTTTCGGAACCGTGGTCGCGAAGCCGCCGCTGCACGTCGTCCACGTGATCTGGCCGACGGTGAACGTGAGGCCTTCGGGCACGGTCGCGGAAGCTGGGATCGTGACCATCTTGTTCGTCGGAAAAGTTGCACGCACACCCCCTACCTGGCGCGCCACTGTCGACGAAAGCTAGTCGGCAGTCTACCTTGGGGTATACCCACGGTAGTAGTTTATCGGTAGACGGTGCGCAAACTACGAACTCGATGGTGACGCAAGACACGGACAAGCTTTTTATCCAGTTTCGGCCGCCGAGTCGGCGTAATACCTACGTCCTGCGTCTGGTTGTATTGATTTGTGCTGAGAGAATATGATGTCCTAGGGGGGTCCCTTGCCCCTCCTTATATAGTCTGGAGGGCAGGGTTACAGATCTAGAAACTAATCCTAGTCGGTTACAATTGCCATAGATAATTCGATATCAATTCCTATTCTAACCGACTAGAATCCTGCTTGATCTCCACGTCTTGCTTCCTTGCGCGAAACTCCGAGCTGTCGGATCAAGCCTTGAACTCGTCTCGTAGTGGGCCAAGCTTCCTGGCTGAAGTCTAGCCGTAAGGGTATAGGGGTTTATACCCCCACAGCACCCGACCTTGTCCATAAGTCGCGAAGACGCCCCAAAATCCTTCCACCACCCAATGCACAGCTGTCGATGGGACCGACCACGACCATAGCTGTAGGCGAACAGTCGCACCCCGAACAACCGCATCAAGCGTCAGCTATAGGGTGCGCCAAGCATAGAGTATTTTCTATATCCCATCGTGCTTCCGACATGTAAGTTAGAGATCTCTTGCCAAAATATTAATACTTAGATAGCTATGATTAATTCAATGTAAAAAATTCACAGGCCGGCTTCCGATGTAGACCCAAGCGTAGTTGGGAAGCTCAAGGCTAGTAGGGCCATCTACCGAGTAGCCCATGCCAGAGCACCCTGCAACCTCCCTAGTCAGAGTAGAAGTTGGAACAGACATCCCCCTGCCGAGCAGCGCGCTAGCAAAGCAAGTGAGAGCTCCCTCCCTGACCACCTTGGAGCTCCATCCAACTGACCAACAACGCCGCCTGATGTCGCTGATCGGGGGAAAGGTTTGATGGCTCCTTCCACTAAGGTGGGGGGAGTACATCTGATGAAGAGCCTCATGGAAGCTCAGATGACGAAGTGGAGGAGATCTAGGGGCACCCACGTGACGGACGTCAGCGCATTTATGTCTGGCACCAACATGGAGACCATTGGGTTGGTCACGAGGAGATTGCCGAAGTGGAGGAGGTGGAGTGGGTGGAACGTGCCGCTAAGCGCCTTATCAGTGAAGTCAAGGTAGAACCTGCTGGACTCAAAATGATTCCTTTAAATGTACTTATGCCATTATAAAATATGTTCACATATATATTTGAAATGCACAGGATGTAATGAAGACGGTGAAATATCGTAAGAGATGTTTTGTCCAGATTGAGGGTGTATTGGTGGAGAATAAGGCCCTAACAAGCAAGGTGGATCGACTTCGGTCAGAGGTTGAGAGGACCTCAAACGATAGAGCTACTCAAGAGGAGCAGGTGGCCGACCTCTCTCGGCATTTAGCTGAGAAGAACAAAGAAAAAATAGGTAAGACTCTGAGCCGCCAAAATGTTTTGTATCTTGTGTAGTTTGACCAGGATGATCACTGCCATAGTACGTCTGGAAGGAGAGTTAGAATGTTTCTACAAGGAAAGAGATCAGCTCGACTAGGAACGTGTTCGGATCCTAGAGAGTGAGAGGAAGATTGGGGAGGAGTTAAAGACCAGGGACTGAGAGCTTACTGGTGAGACTAGAGTTATTGAGTAGACTGGGATTCTTTGATCTCAAGTTGACAAGTAACTTTTTACGGTGTAGTACTAAAGGTAAACACCAAGAAACATCTCGAGGAGCTTGTCAAGGATCAGGATACATGGAAAAAAAGATGCATCTAGATCTGGAAGGGTATAGCCCCGATCCTTGACCATATTAGCCCTGAGCTACCCGAGAACCATCCCCGAGCGCAGAGTCTTACGGCAACAAACGAACAGCCTGAGCAGCGACCGCTAGCTAGCCTGTAGATGTAGACTAGAACCGCCTAGATGCATTTTTATTGTAAACTTCATTGAAAAGTTTTTAATAAAGTTTTAGTTTTTAACCATGGTTAAGCGTTGTGATTGTCTGTGTTGGTGCAATATAACTAAGTGAGAGTGGCAGACCACCATGCTTTTGTTGTTTTATCAAACTAGAATGGCAAAAATGGGGGTGACCACACTCGATGAGTGCCCTGCCTATGAATGTAAAGAACAAAGTCTACAATTTGATATTAGTCATAGAGTGATAAAAAACGCATATTACATGACCTTGATTATTAGGGGTAGAAACGCCGTAGCTTGTCTATATCCTAAGAATTAGGCAAGCTTCTTCCGTCTAGATATGCTAATATATAAGAAGTGGGACGTGTGACTTCTGTGACCATGAAAGGCCCCTCACAAGGTGTGGATAGTTTGTGCATCCCTTCTTGGCTTGTCTTCCACTTCAACACTAGGTCTCCGACTACGAAAAATTGCTCCTTGACATTTCGGTTGTAATAATGCCATAGGACGTCGAGATACGTAGTTGTTCGTACACAAGAGTCCAGCCGGCGTTCTTCTGTGCAGTTGATTTCAAGTTCTTTGGACTCGTTGGATGAATACTGGTCGAAGTTCTTGACCCTAGGAGATCCGAACTTGATATCGGTGGGGAGAAAAGCCTCGGCACCATATATCGTGAAGTACAGAGACACGCTCGTATTTCGACTAGGTTGTGTTTGAAGGACCCAGACCACGGCTGGCAGTTCCTTCATCCACCTTCCTGTTGCCTTGTCATTTTCTCTATACAATCTCTTTTTTAGAGCATCAAGGATCATACCATTAGCTCGCAGAAGTCCCAAAAGGTAGTGCCAGTGAACTGAGTCCCTAGGTCTATGATTATGCTATTAGGGATGCCATAGCGTTGTATTACTTGATTGAGGAACTCAACTGCTTTTTCTGAAGTTGCTTTTACTAGAGGCATGTACTCAATCCATTTAGAAATTTTATCGATCAAGACGAAGGGCCCTGATGATGGTACTCAATCCACTTTTGAAGTTACCCGGGTTGGGTTTGAATGGGCCGATCATATCTAGTCCCCAACAAGCGAAGGGACATGATGATGGTATGGTCTCGATTTCATGAGCAGGTACGTGAACTATTTTGGCGAAGAACTAGCAACCTTCACAATGTCGAACCAACTTTTTAGTGTCGGCTACTACAGACGGCCAGTAAAACCCTGCTCGGAAATTCTTTCCGACCAGCGTTCGAGAGGCTGCGTGGTTTCTGCGGGATCCGGCATGTATGTCCACGAGCAGTTAGATGCCGTCGTCCTGGGTGACGCACTTCATCAATATTTCTGCACTTGCGTTTTTGCGCATGAGTCGACCATCGACCTGTAAGTAATGCTTGGATCAGTGTAGAAGGCGCTCATTCTCAGTTCTATCCGGAAGACCAGTGCCGTCTATGGTTAGAGGGGCTTCCTAAGTGGTGAGCAGTGCCTCATGTTGTTCTATTTCGCTCGCACTGACTAGTGCTTCTTCAATGCTTGGCTTGATGAGATCTTAGACGAAAACACCATGTGGGACCTGAGCTTGGGTTGATCCTAACTTTGACAATGCATCTGCTACTTGGTTCTTGTCCTGGACCACATGTATGCATTCGACACCATAAAATTTTGCTTCCAATTTGCAGGTTTCCTTGCAATATAAGTCCATCTTCTCGTGTGTAGTATCCCAGTCTTTGTTGAGCTGATTGATAACTAGGGCTGAGTCACCGAAGATGTAGAGACGCTTGACTCCAAGCTCCATGGCTAGTCGCATACCATGCAGGCATGCTTCATATTCGGCCATGTCGTTGGACATGGGAAAGTGTATCCTAAGGACGTAATGAAGTTTGTCCTTGTTGGGTGACACAAAGAAAACTCTGGCTCCAGGTCGTCGATGTTCAGCGATCCATCGAAGAACATTTGCCATCGTTCAACGATGTCCTGAGTTGGAGGTGTATTGAGGTCAGTCCACTCCGTGATGAAGTCTACGAGGGCTTGTGATTTGACAGTGGTGCGGCTCTGAAAATCTATGGAAAATGGGTATAATTCCATGGCCTACTTTAATACTCGACCATTTGCGTCTTTGTTGCGCAGGATGTCTCCCAACAGAAAGTTTGTAGTTACGATGATATGGTAATCGTCGAGATAATGTTTTAATTTCCTAGAAGTGACTAAAATGGCATAGATTAGCTTCTGAATATGTGGATATCTAGTCTTGGACTCATTGAGTACTTTGTTTATGAAGTAGACTAGTCGCTGGACTTTGTAAATGTGGACTGGCTCTTCTCATTCAACCACGAGGACTGTTGAAACAACACGATTTGTGGCTGCGATGTATAGGAGTAGTTCCTCGTGAGGTCGAGGTGCGGTGAGGATTGGAGGAGACATGAGCAAAGCTTTAAGTTGCGCAAATGCCACATCAACCTCCTCGGTCTAGGTGAACTTGTCGGACACTTTTAGCAATTTGAAGAAACGGAGCCCTTTTTCTCCTAGTCAAGATATGAAACGGCTGAGAGGAGCCATGCATCCGGTAAGCTTATGTACATCTTTTATGTTCCTTGGTGGTCGCATATCGAGAACTGCCTTGACTTTAGACAGATTTGGGCTTATGCCATTGCGGCTGATGACGTTGCCGAGCAGTATACCAGAGGGAACCCCAAAAACGCATTTTTAAGGTTAAGTTTCCATTTATACCGATTGAGGACTTTGAAGGTTCGGTCGAGGTTGTCGATCAGAGTGCTGTCGTCTCTGGTTTTCATGACAACGTCATTGACGTAGGCCTCAACCAGGTCATCCTGTATCTCATCATGAAGGCATTGCTGAATGGCACGTTGGTATGTGGCCCTAGCATTTTTTAGGCCAAAGGACATGGTCTTGTAGTAATATGCCCCGAAGGGGGTGATAACAGAAGTTGTAATCTCATCGTCCGCTTTTAAAGAGATCTGGTGATAACCAGAGTGCAGTCAAGAAAGGAAAGAAGTTCGCATCCGGCCGTTGATCGACCACCTTGTCGATACGAGAGAGACCAAAGGGGTCTTTAGGACCGTGTTTGTTGAGATCAGTGTAATCAATGCTCATTCTCCATTCATTATTCTTTTCCTTACAAGTGCTGGATTAGCGAGCCAATCTAAATGATACACTTCTTTAATAAATCTGGCTGCTAAAAGCCATGTAACTTCTGTCCTAATGGCATCCTTTTTGTTGCGAGCGAACCGTCACAATTTCTGCTAGATGGGCCTTCCTATTTAGGATCCAAGGTGGCTCCAATAAGATCTATCTTCCCGGGATCGTTATCGACCAGTTGGATTTCTTTATGCTCCTTGGACTTAACGTTCTTCCTTGGGGCCTACTATTCAGGGATCTCAAGCTGGTCGAAGGGCATCTGTGCTACCTAAGTTGCGGTTTCTGTCATCCGTATTGAGAGGTCAATAGCCTCTGTGATCTTGAAACTTTCTTCCTCACAAGTGTAGGTTGTGTAGACGTTACCCCTTACTATGAGGACTCCCTTCTCGGTGGGCATCTTGAGCACCAAATATGAGTAATGTGGTACTTCCATGAACTTGGTGAGTGAAGGTTGGCCTAGGATGGCATGGTATGTCCCATCAAAGTCGGCAACCATGAAGTTTACAAATTCGTTACGGTAGTGGTCTGGAGAGTGGAATTGCACAGGAAGCGTTATCTGGCCAAGAGGGATGGAGCTCTGGCCCAGTAGGACACCCTACAACTGAGGTTCATATGGCTTCAACTCTGCTTGGGTTAGCTTTAGGGCTTGAAGTCTATTGCGGAACAATATGTCGATGGAGCTATCGCCGTAAACAAACACACGTTTGAAATGGACACTATTGATGCATGGATCCAAGAATAGAGGAAAACGCCTTGGTTCGGGGATAGCGGCCCATTGGTCTTGCCTGCTGAAAGATATCTCCTGATGAGACCAGGCAGGGAACTTTGGATCGGCAATGAGACCGTCGGTGCTGTCGACGTTTAGGCACGCCCTTCTGAGGAGTTTACACTCTCTCTTAGATTCAATTAACACCTTGCCACCAAAGATAGAGTGGACAACATCGGTCGGGTTGACGTACTGGTGGCATGGATCTCGGTCCTGGTCCTCATCTTCGTCTTTGTGATTACGCCTATCACGTTTTCCTGCGGATTTTGCGGTGTCATCCTGAATGATTTGTTGCACGTAGATGCTCTTGAGGACACAACAGTTTTCCATTGTGTGATTGGATCGAGGGTAGAGCTGGCATGGACCTTTCAGGGTCTTGATGTAATTGTCCAGATAGTCACGATGACCAGTGAACCTTTTGACCATGTTGACCTCATGGTCGTTGTTGCGGGGCCTCTTACCCTAGAAATTATCATGGTGGTCGCGGCGCCTGTCCCATCCTTCTCTGTGTTCTCGATTATCAGTGTGGTGAGGATTGCGACTATCGAATCACCCACGGTTGTCACGATTATCATCTCGTCGAGGAGGGTGGTCGGGCTATTGGCTTCCCCTGACGTCTTCTCTAATCAATTTCTCCGCGTCATCGGCGTTAGCGTAATTCTTGGCAGTAGCGAGGAGCTCACCGACCGTGGTCGGCCTTTTATGAAGTAACTTGATCCGAAGGGCTTTGTGATAATGAAGTCCTTTGATAAATGCGGAGATCGCTTCATCGTGGGAGATTTTCAAAATCTTAAGACACATATCCAAGAATCATCAGATGTAGGCATGCAATGGTTCATTCTTGTGATCCCGTTTTCTTTCAAGGTTGTACTTGTTGCACGGTTGCTCGCAAGTGGCTATGAAGTTGTCAATGAATGCTTGGCGTAACTCTTCCCATGAATCAAATGAATTCTCTGGCAGGTCGAGGAGCCATTGGTGACCGGCTTGATCAAGGACGACGGGGAAATAATTCGTCATTACGTGCTCATCTCCCGTGGCCGACCGAACGGCAATCTCATAGAGGGTGATCCAGTTCTCGGGGTTCTCCTTGCTGTCGTACTTCTTGAGCTTCTCTAGCTTTAAGTTGCGAGGCTAGATGACTCGTCGGAGATGTGGAGAAAACTGCTTTAACCCGAGGAGCCGTGCATAGTGTCGTATTTGATACGATCGATATTATAGTGTGCTGCTCTATCATTGATGCTCTTATTAATGTGGTAGCGGATGTCTCTGTGAGGGAGGCTATGTCGGAGATCGTAGTCCATTCCCTGGTTGACTTCTTGGTTGTGATCGTGGCGCAGTTCATAAGCACGACGTCGGTGGCCGGTGTCCCGACCACGGTCGTGATGACGGGCCTTTCTATTGCGGTGGTCGTTATTGTTTTCTTGTCAGAAGGCATCTGGTGAGTAATTACGGTGAGGTCTACTGGGCCGTGGTGAAACCTAACTTTGCTGGCTCTAATTGGAAGTGACCTCCGTATAGGAGGCACGTTGCGCCCTGCTAAGGAGCTCCACTGTTTGTCCTATGGCAGCGATCAGGTGTGCTCGTATGTTGGTCCGAACATCGTGGTACTCTGGTGTGTTCGGGAGTCGTTCGAGATTCACTATAGCAACGACCACGTTGGCGCTTAGGGTCTCAAACACCTGTTGGTTTCCCACCAAGTCAAAAGCGTCGTCGAGATTGTGAGGGATCAATTGCCTCTGTTGTTCCTCTTCGCGCGCTCACGCTAGGCGCAGTCAGCATTGCATTGCTCGCGTTGTTGTCTTTAATCATCGATCTCCCCATTGAGTACTGGCTCATCATTGCTAACATTGAGGACCAGATCTCCTCGTCGGGGAGGAAAAACTGGGAAGCGCGAAAAGCCAGTGGGATACGAGGGGAGATCCATATCGTAGTCCTCGTCTTCGGGGTGTAAAACCTCGGTAGGGACGGAGCCAGTGCTGGAGTGCGTGCTGGTGGTATTGTTTTCTAGCAGAGTACAAATGGATACCATGTTGATGAAGTGTCGTGTTGGTTGCGCATCAGAAGCACGCTGATCCTGCATTAGATCTATTGGCTCAGAATTCACTAATAGCCGGCAAGCATGACGTGAGGCCAGGGCAGCTGAGTTGCGTAAGCCACGAGGGAAAGGTGAATAGCCCCTGCTCTGGGAGATTGTCTTGGTATGTGTTGGGTATTTTAAACGCAAACAGAAAAATCCGCAAGCGCACGGATACCGATGTAGCCTTCACCCAAGAGTATTCTAGATAATCGATTTTCCACAGAGAATGTGAGTGTACTAATTACGATCCAAGATCACCCAAGGATAACTATATAACTATTTTTGGTGGGAAGAGAGGAAGTTTCCTGAGAGTTCTCTAGTTGATCTAAGAATCAAGAATTACTTCAAGATTATCTATTTCGGGACATCAAAACACTAACCACAGAAAGAGATGAGAAGGGGGCTAGGAAGCTCCAACTACGGTCCTACAAACACCGATCCGAACGAGGTGGAATACGTCGACTGTTAGGGCTGTCACTACCCTAGGGCTACCACAACAATCCGCAGGATTGAGTGCAATTCTAGGTAATTGCAAGACTAAACACCATGTCTAATCTATTAATTACTACTCTGGCGTTATAAAGACTAGAGCACTTGATGCAAGTGGGAATCCAATAAATAACTTGAATGTAAATAAAAGTAATTAAAGAACTCAGGAATTATGAATTGAAGAACCTGGAGAATGATGAAGAACGAACCAGTTGCTGCAAAAGTATAATATTGAGGAAGATCTGACAGACCTGGCACCTCCTCCGCTCTCCTCTTCTCTCTCCCTATTTTCTAGAATACAACTAGAACTAACTAGAACTAGAACTAGAAGAACTAGAACTAGAACTAGATGAACTAGAACTAGATGAACTAGAGGTAGAACTAGAAGAACTAGAGGGATCCTCTCTACTTGGATGAAGAATTGAAACCCTAACTTTGATTCTGTAGAAGAGGTATGATCTCCAGGGTCAGGGGGTATGGTTTTATAGTCCCTTCAAGTGAATATGGGCCGTTGGATCAAACCGACATTGATTGAACGGTTATCCTTGATCCCTTAGGTCGGTGGAGCACGATCCGCGAGTTTGGACGTGATTGGGCAGAACTCCAGGGCGAGCGCCCTCAGGACTTGGGCAGGCGCCCTGTCCCTGAGCCCTCTCGGCCTCCGCTTCGGTCTCGTGGCTTCTGGAGTCTTCTAGATGATAGAAAATTGCGCGGCACGTTAATATCTCTATGTAAACCCGACGTGTGGGCCATTCCTCCGTATTTCCTGATAACCCCCTGCAGAAATAGACAAACACCAAAACTCGTGGAATTCTGTCAGATAAAACCCTAAGTCTAGGTGTTGGTTGCATATAAGTCCTTTTCCATGATTAGTTGATGGTTAAATGTGAGCATTAAGGACCGTCAACAGTATGAGCGACCTGTCCTTCTGGGGTGCAGTGATTGTTAGGCCCATTCCAAACCGTTCGTGTGTAGAGACACGAGTTGGTCGAGTAGATCCGTAACAATGAGGTGGCGCCATTCTAGTGGTCTGGCCTAAGACCAAATTGAACAGGTCGAAGGCTTCAGAAAGCTTGTGGTCAACTCGATCAATGGCCTCGAGCAGGTGGAGTTGTCGATCTACCTCCCATTGTAGCGAGGAAGTGGAGGGCGAGTTGTCGGCATGGTCGGTGATGTTGTTGGTGTGGTGGTGATCGCGACCGACGTGGTCGAAGGCCACCGCCGATCTCGCCACAGATTGGATCTGGGTTTCTTCCAAAGCCATGGTCGTGAGGCCACCGGCACGAGTCGTCTAGGTGATCTGGCCAATGGTGAACGTGAGGCCTTCTGCCACGACAACAGAAGCGGGGATGATGACCATCTTTGTAACACCCCAGTGTTATGGTTGCATCAACCACATGCATAACATGAGCATCACCATCTACTTAAGCATATCATGATCATCATCTACCTTGTGTCATGTCATTTTATGCCAAAGTGTGCTTTAACTTGCTTAATTATGCTTCCTATGCTTGTGTTTGTTTGTGCCATGCTCTAGATTGTGTGCTATGCCTTGATAATTAGTTTCTCTATGCTTAACTCAACCTTTGGAACAATGTTCATGTTGGTCACTTCTCCAAAATAATCACTTAAGTCATACTTCCATGTATAGGCCCTAGAAACCACTTTTGCTTAGGCTTTTCAAAAGTGTTTCATAAAATGTTTGCATGTCAGAACTTTCTACAGCAAAGTTGTAGAAAATTTTATAGGGAACAAAACTTGTTTTATGGCCATCTCATGAAATTGACATATCTAGCTCAAAAGGGACCCACAAGGCAGATTTGGGGCTGTTTCCAACACTTAGAAAAATTTTCTAAGTCTGGGATCGCAACAGTTTGCTCGATCGATTTTAGAAGCCTGATATCTCGCAATCGAGGCCGATCTGGCTCTTGCTCTAGTTGACAATGTTGTAGAACTCAGCTAGTACTTCAACTTTGTCAACTACATCATCTCCTAATTCATTGTGGTTTGGGAGATAATCGCTGTCGAAGTCATTCTTTCAGACGACCATCGCCGTGACTGAATCGAAGCCGAGCTCGTCGACGTGGCCGACCGGCAAAAGAACAATGGCGACATTTGGCGCCCGTACGTCGTCCCTGGCCCCGCTCGTCAGCTCCTAGCGCGCGCATGACCTCCACGGCGACACCCCGGACGCATTGGACGCGTCCATTCTCTCCTCCCTCTCGCTCTCTCGCCAGAAACGCGGCCGCAGCGAGCTCACCGTCGCGAGCTCACTCCGGCGAGCTCAAACGCGCTCCTCGCTGCGTTGCTACCCACCAAAACTCGTCCACAGCTCTGCCGTAACCCGCTCTCCATCCTCCACCTGCAAACTCACCGTGAAACCCTCCGGTGAGCCGACATTTCCGACTTCCCCCGAATCGAGTCGCCGTGACCTTCTTCTCCGGCGAACTCAATCCTGAGCTCCTCGGAGCGTCTCGTCTCCTCGGGTCAGGTCCTAGAGGTAGCTTAGGTCCTTAGCGAACGTTTCCGCCACTTGGTGGACGCTCTACCGCACTCACCGTCGCCGGACACGACGTGCAGCACCGTCGTGTTTCCGGCGGAGTTCGGCTCTCTCGTGGCCAGCTCGTTCCACACCGTTTCAAGCCTAGTCAGCTACCTAGGAAGCTTCGCCATAGTTCACTGGTGCTGTAGGAAACCCTAGGTCACGCTCTACCGGCCTGAGAGCTCTGGCGTACCGCCGAGCACCTCCGCCGACCCGCGATGGTCGACGGTAAGCCCTTTCCGGTGGCTCCGCCGTGGGGAAAAGGGGGTCAATCGGTTCGCAAGGGTCTGGGGATCACGTTGGTGCCCATGGTTTGGCCGGAGACCTCGCCGTCGCGGAAAAATCGCCAGTGAAAGTCGTCTCGGTCGTAAGGAAGACGACCCTGACACGCGGGACCCGCTGTCAGTGACACATCGTATCCCTCCTTTTCTTTTATTCAAATCCAGATTTTTGGTATTCTTGCAAAAATCATATCTTCAGGTTCTTTGATCCAAAAAATGTGAAATAAATTTTTTGATGTTCCTTGAGATGGCTAATTTTGAATACAAATATAACATGGACCATGTTTTCTGGGAAAAATAATTGTTATGATTTAATCTTGATTGTTTAAGTATAAATTCATATCTGTTGATATACTGCTCCTTTTGCTCTCAAATTTTTATGGTAGTCTCTGAGTGACATTAGAATGCTATATTAAATGTTTCATGATTTTTGGAGCAATATATCCGTGATGTGTAATTTATGTTTGAGATATGGCTTGTTTTCTTATTTAAATCATAATAAAAGTTTGGTGCTTATGCTGGTACTCTATTCGGGTGTCAAGCTTGTTTATAGTAATAGTAACATATAAATAATCTGAAATCTGTTGTTTGACACTATCTAAGCTATGTTTCTTAATTTATGAAATAAGCACCTTGTCACATGTTAAATGCTTATCTTGAATTTGGCATGTGCAATTGTTCTGAAAATTTTATGGTTATGTCAAGATGCTATGCTTGTACTTCTGTAATTTTTGTAGATTTTTCTGAGCAAGTTGGCTGGTATCTTGTAATTATGTCCTTTAATGGAATTAAATTAATAAATACCTTGTTATTATATGTTTAGTGGTTAACATGTGATGCTCTGGTAACCTTAGGATATACTTATGCTTATAAGCCATTTGGTTGGCACTATTTATGTTTTGGCATTGTCATCAAATAATTAATTAAAGGGTTAAAAGCTGTTTTGGACAGCAAGGGAGTAATCAAACCTTTGCTTAATGATAACTTGATTTTCTGGAAGACTTGTCTAAATCACAGTTGTTGTAGACATTATGAACTAGCTGTGGTTTAAATTTGGGATCATTTGGTCCAGTCGTTTTAAAGTTATGGCTTTTCGAAGTTGGGTTCCAGAAATAGGTGCCCTCTGTTTTTCTGGGACAGAACCTGGAACTTTGTTTAATTGACTTATTTAACTTATGAATCTTGTTGTGATGTTTAAAGATGAAATGTAGACAATTTCAAAAGATTTCCGTAATGTCCTCATTTATGTTTGTTGGATCTATATAGCAATAGTTATGATCTATTTACTGAGATGCTCTGTTATGTGATGCTTGCTGTTTGTAGTTTAACTTGGTAATCTTGCTAAGTAATTAATCATCTTGTGTAACCTTGTTATGAATCTTACTCCATAAATGAGTGTCTAGTGAAGTTCTAATTATGTTATCAAGCATTCAACCTCATATAGGATGCACACATTCTTATTCATCGTGCATGCAATAGGTGCACTGGAAACGACCGCTTCATTCGAGCTCAATCAAGCGAACCCCGAAGGCTAGGAGATCAATCCGGAGGTGGAGGTCCAGCAAGCCGGACACGAGGAGCCCGAAGAGGAGATTGAGTGCCCGAATCACGAGCCTGCATCGTTCGTGAAAGGCAAGCTCCGGAGCATCTTAAGTCTCCCACTTTAATTCCGAAGGCTTACTTGATTATGTTATATCTATTGATGCATTACGTATAGGAGTTGTGATGAAACCCTTGCTGCATTATCCTTATTCCTTGTCCAGATATCTTACCATTGCCTGGTCATAGAGTTAGGATCGAGTAGCAGCTTAGCCTTGTTTAATCGGTAGAAGTCGGGTGATATCCTGTCACCTGCGTGAGATAGGGTGTGTCGGATCACGATTGTCTATAAGTGCTATTGTGGAAAGAACCTGTTCAAAATGACTTAAGCCGGGCGGAGTTTTGCAAGGTTGTAGTAACTCCGTCTATGGCAGCTAAGGACTAATCGTTGTACGTCCTCTTGTCATGTTGAACACATGCCTAACACTTAGTTGGCCGGATAACTCGTTCCGACCGCGAAGCCTAGTAGTATGACTCAGGCCGGAAGACCGGCAAGTATAAAGTGCGCACTACCGGAGGAAGTGCGGTGTGCGGGGGACCATTGGCGTAAGACCAAAGGCAGGTGAGTTAAAAGTCCTGACCTCCCTGGCAGAGTGATAGCCCTGGGAGTGTGGCGCTGATCGGAGCCGCGATTCCTAAGTCGTACCAAAGGTGACCCGCTTGCTCTCTGATGGGGGATGCTTGGGTGTGTGCTTGGAATAACCCTCTAGCTGGATAGGAATCGATTTGAATTGCCATCTCTCCCGGATAGTGAGAACTTGACAGAGCAGCAGCAAACGTAGCATTCACTAAAGAACAATGGTTCGTGATAATGATGATAGCAAGAAAGAGCATATGATGAACTTGATATGGTTATTATTGTTTGTAATAATCAAGTGAAGTGTTTTAGTACAGGTGCTAATATAGTGATAGGCTAATAAAGATTAAATGGATGCCTTCACAAATGGTTTGGTAATCACTTAAGCTTTTGGCAAATAATGAGTCAAGCCAGCTACACTTTATACTTTTGTGGAGTGGTTACATGTCTAACCATGGAACCACGAAAGAAACTTAATTGAGGAGCATTTAATTTCTCGGGTAGCTGTGGTGTCATTGTTTGTGCATGTTGGGCATGTACAAGCAATGTGCACTTAGTTTACTGCTTACTTAAGTGATATATTGGGAACTGTTGGGCTAAAATGAAGTTTTCTGCAGGTACTCTAACAGCGCACGTGTAAATCGATAGTTGTCGTATCGAGAGACGAATGTATGTCACCGTATATCCGTTAGAACATTAATCTTCTAAGTTTGTGAGGACGTACGGTTCGTACATGCATCATGTCGCATTCATACATACATTTTGTCTACTCCTTCCCTTACAATGTCATCCCTTTTAATTAAATAAATGTTGCTTAAATTAATCCTCTCTTACCTACGGTTATTCCTTTCCACAGGTGGACGTGCCCGCTTCACCTCACCCCAGTGACACCTTTTTGAGCGTGTTTGGCACTCCTACTTTGCTCTGGAGGGTGCTACAGTCTATGGGGTATACTGAGCCACCTCAGTACTCTTGGTGGGAGGTGGATATGACAGGAGAGTTGTAGTGGTTTGCTGTGCAGGGTGTTGTCCCTCCACATGGGGGCAGGCCTACATGGACTGGGTGGTCCTGAAACTCAGATGGGCAGACTCCGTGGGAAGCAGCTCAGGTTGCAGCCCATGCTATGCTGCTCAACATCTGTCAGATGTTTGGCGATGAGCTGATGGGAGGGCCAGCGGCCTCCATTCCCCGTGCTGACCCAGCAGCAGCGGAGTGGAAGCAGGCTGATGGTTGTGCGTTGGTCCGAGGTCGAGGAGAGCAAGTTGAGAGTTCCAGTCCTGCTATGATGGCTATGCTCAAGCTGTTCAGTCAGCGAGAGGACACCTATGCTCAGGTGATGGTGGCTGTTCGCTAGGCTCAGGAGATGCAATAGAAGGCTGAAAAGCGTGCTCGCAAGTTTCGCAAGCAAGCTTGACTCCTGGAGCAAGATCAGAAGGACCGCAATGACTGGGAAGACATTGCGGAGTACCGTAGGCAGGAGTGGGTGAAGGCCATTAGGGAGAGAGATCATAAGCAGGATCAGATGAGTCAATTGTCTAGGGAAAGGGAGACAGTGTAGGAGTGCTTGGTGAAGATCTCTCATGAGAGGGATACTGCGCTCCGCGTGTCGGAGAACAGGCGCCGGGCTTGGGAGATGCACCGGATCCAGTCGCTTGAGCAGGAGAACTATCTACAAGATCAGATTGAGGCTGGTCTTGTGGAGATTCACCGTCTCAACAACGTACTACACCCTATTCTTCGCCCTGCACTAGTGTATTCAGAGGTGGGACCTCAGGTGATCGTGGCCGATGATGATGGTATGGAGGTAGATGGACCAGCCGCGGTTGCACCACCTTTGCATGAGGATGTGGAGGACGAGGAGCTTGAGCCGGTTAGCGACGAGGATGGAGAGGCAATCTTCGATGTTGACTCAGATGACGAGCCTAGAGTGTAGTGGGTAGTCGACAGTTGCTATGTGAGGATCTTTTGTAGTGTGACTGTCGGCAGTTATGCTTTTGTAATCATGTTGTAATCCGGAACCTTGATCTTTGACTTATGTCATGTACTGGGATGGTGTAATAACTTTATGGACCCAATGTTGTTTAAGCTTTATCATGTTGACTGGATATGACGATGTTTTCCGTTATTGTGCATATTGCGGATATCTGTGTCATGTGTTGGATTGGTGATGTTGTTTTGTGGAATTGAATTATTGTGCCATTTTCTGTAAAGTTATTCTCTCGAATACTTTCAGGCATGAATATAAGTTCTTCTACGGCAAATCTTGCCATCATCATTGCTCACTGACTGTGTCTTTATAGATGTCTCATGGCACTCGAGGTGCGGAACAGCGTGCGAACATGAACCCACCCTCTCCTCCTCCACCACCAAATCCAGCTGAGCTGATACAAATGATGGTGGAAAATTAGAGGATGCTCACTGAAACCATCAATCGGATGGCAAATCAGGATGGGCGGAATGCACCAAATGGGCCAGCACCTAATCAGTACAGTAGCTTCAAGGATTTCATGGATACGAAGCCCCTATCTTTCAGAGAGGCTGAAGAACCCCTTCAAGCTGAGGAGTGGCTGAACATGGTGGAACAAAAGTTCTGCTTGCTTCGGCTGACTGATGGTTTGAAGGCCGAGTATGCAGCTCACCAACTCCAGGTTTCGGCAGGCATATGGTGGAATCAGTATCGAGAGGCTCTTTTGGACAACACTGTGCTTGACTGGAATCTTTTCCGTGAAGCTTTCAAGGGGCATTTCATCCCTCCTGGTGTTATGGAGATAAAGCATACTGAGTTTATGCAGTTGACTCAGGGCAACAAAACCCTGAAGGAATACTTGCATGCTTTCAATCACCTGTCAAGATATGCTCCTAAGTTTGTGAGTATGGAGTCGATGAAGATTGCTAGCTTCAAGCGGGGTCTTGGCCCCAAGTTGCTGAAGACTATGGGCCGCACTAAGTGTGCAACTTTCAATGAGTTTGTCAGTGATGCTCTCACCCAAGAGAACTACAACACTGTGTACACAACGACCAAGAATCACAAGAGGGCTTTTGAGGCCGGGGCAGAGGCATCTCAGTCCAAGGATCCAATGGCAGCCAAGCCACAGTATCATGCTCCAACTCCTAACCAGCGATATCGCCCTCCAGCGAAGAAGAATCAGGCGAAGACGGGATTCCGCAAGGGTTACTCTATTGCTCTTCGTAGGGGCAACACGGGTCCCTGCTCTACCAAGACTCCACCTGCCAATTGTCCTTGCTGGAATTGTAATCAGACCAGGCACTGGCAAAGCAACTGTCCTGACCCACCAAAGAAGGGCAACCAAGGGAACGTCCGCCAGGGGCGTGTTCACTATACAACTATGGAAGCAATCCCTGCTGGTGAGGTAGTTACGGCTGGTAAGTTTCTGGTTAATCAGTGTGATGCACTTGTGCTTTTTGATTTAGGAGCATTGCATTCTTTTGTGAGTTCAGACTTTGTGTCTAAGCATAATCTCAATGCAATTACACTTGATAAGGGCAGTTATTGCATTAGTGCTACTGGAAATGATATTTATACCAATCAAGTGGTTTTGGGGGCAACTCTAGAAATAGGAGACCGTTAGTTTCTTGCTGATTTGGTTGTTCTACCCGGTGTGGGTATAGATGTAATTCTGGGTATGAAGTGGATGAGTGGCAACGGAGTTCTTATTGACACCACCACTCGTGTAGTGATGTTGAGAGACCCGAATACTAAAGAGGCGTTCCTAGTGCAACTTCCTCGAGATATTCGTATCCATAGCACGATGAATGCAGTTACATCTAGGGCCATCAAGGATATTCCGGTAGTATGTGAGTTTCCGGATGTATTCCCTGATGATTTGCTCGGGCTTCCTCCAGATCGGGATGTGGAGTTCAAAATTGAATTGCTTCCAGGTACTGCTCCTATCTCTAGAAGACCTTATAGAATGCCACCAAATGAGCTAGCTAAGCTTAAGACCCAGCTAAATGAGTTGTTGAAGAAGGGTCTTATTCATCCTAGTTATTCTCCTTGGGGTTGTCCAGCTATCTTTGTGAAGAAGAAGGATCAGTCCTTGCGCATATGTGTGGACTATCGTCCCCTGAATGCGGTGACCATCAAAAATAAGTACCCTCTTCCTCGCATTGATATCCTATTTGACCAGTTGTCTAAAGTCAAAGTATTCTCCAAGATTGATTTGCGATCTGGGTACCATCAGATCAAGATCCGTCCTGAAGATGTACCTAAGACAGCTTTCTCGACGAGGTTTGGGTTGTATGAGTATCTTGTCATGTCGTTCGGTCTTACAAATGCACCTACTCACTTCATGTATCTCATGAATTCGGTGTTCATGCCTGAATTGGACAAGTTTGTGGTGGTCTTCATTGATGATATCTTGGTATATTCTCGCAATGAAGAAGAGCATGCTGAGCATCTACGTGTAGTGTTGACGCGCTTGCCTGAGCATCAACTTTACGCCAAGTTCAGCAAATGAGAGTTTTGGCTAAAGAAAGTACCTTTCTTGGGTCATGTCTTATCTGAAGAAGATATCTCGGTGTATCCAGCTAAGGTGCAAGAAGTGCTAGATTGGAAGGTTCCAACTTCGGTGCACAAGGTTTGGAGTTTTCTAGGTTTGGCTGGGTATTATCGTCGATTCATTCCAGAATTTTCAAAAATATCCAAGCCTATGACTTGCCTACTCTAGAAAGATGAGAAGTTTGTGTGGACACCTGAGAGTGAAGAGGCATTCCACAAGTTGAGGACATTGCTAACATCAACTCCTGTCCTAGCTCAGCCTGATATCGAGAAGCCCTTCGATGTCTTTTGTGACGCGTCGGGTATTGGTCTGGGCTGTGTGTTGATGCAGGAAGGTCGTGTTATTGCTTATGCCTCGTGCCAACTTTGAAAGCATGAGGTCAATTACCCAACTCATGACTTAGAATTGGCTGCAGTTGTCCATGCTTTGAAAATCTAGAGGCACTATTTGCTGGGTAATCTGTGTAATATCTACACTGATCATAAGAGTCTCAAATACATCTTCACTCAACCTGAATTGAACATGCGACCGCGAAGGTGGCTTGAATTGATTAAAGATTATAATCTTCAAGTGCACTACCATCCAGGCAAGGCAAACATGGTTACGGATGCCTTGAGTCGGAAAGCGCACTGTCATTCAGTTCAAATGGAAGATCCATTGATGTCACACCTTATGCACGCACTTGTGCTCAACCAGATTTCTCTGGAGAGTTCTCTTTGCAATCGAGTCATCGAATTGTAGCAAACAGATGTAGGCATATACCATATAAAGAGGGAAATGAAAGAAGAAGAAACCAAGCATTTTCGAGTCGATGAGAACAGAATCCTATGGTTCAAAGATAGACTTGTAGTCCCAATAGACCGTGAGCTATGAAACCAGATTTTATCTGAAGCTCATTCATCCAAATTGTCTATCCATCCTAGTAGTAGCAAGATGTATCAGGATTTGAAGCCTCTGTTTTGGTGGACAAAGATGAAAAAGGAGATTGCTGCTTTTGTCGCTCTTTGTGATAACTGTTGTTGTGTGAAGGTCGTTCACATGAAAGCAGGCTTACTTCAACCATTATCCATTCCTGATTGGAAATGGGAAGAAGTCAGTATGGATTTCATCTCTGGGCTCCCAACTTCTGTTAAGGGTTACGACTCTATCTGGGTGATTGTAGATCGTTTGACCAAGGTTGCTCGTTTCATAACAGTTCGAACTGACTATCATCCGCATCAGTATGTAGAATTGTACTTAGAGCACATTGTCCATCAGTATGGTGTGCCTCGAATTATCATATCAGATCATGGACCGCAGTTCACTACCCGTTTCTGGGAGTGTCTTCATGAGCAAATTGGTACTCACTTGGTTCGTAGTTTAGCATATCACCCCCAAACGGCCGGCCAAACTGAACGTGTCAACCAAATCCTAGAAGACATGTTGAGGGCATGTGCTCTCTCCTCAAAAGGTTCTTGGGTAAAGTGGTTGCCGTTAGCTGAGTTCTCTTATAACAATAGTTATCAAGAGAGCATCAAGATGGCTCCATTTGAAGCCCTGTATGGTCAAAAGTGTCGAACCCCGTTGAATTGGGTGGAATCCGGGGAACGAAGGTATTATGGCATCGATTTCGTGAACGAAGCGGAGCAGCAAGTCTGTACCATCCAGCAACATCTGGAAGCTGCTCAAGCTCGTCAGAAAAGTTATGCTGATAAGAGAAGGAAGCCGATTGAGTTTGCAGTCGGTGACCATGTGTATATCAAGGTGTCTCCGATGAAAGGGGTACAAAGGTTCAGAGTCAAGCGAAAGCTTGCACCTCATTATGTGGGACCTTATTGGATTCTTGAGAAGAAAGGGAACGTGGCATACAAAGTTCAACTACCAGTTGAGCTTCGAGCTATTTTTCTTGTCTTTCACGTATCTCAATTGAAGAAATGCCTTCGCGTTCCAGAGGAACAAGTGGAAGTTCGGGATATCAAGTTGAAATCTGACTTGGTGTATGAAGAGAAACCTCTAGCGGTTGTTGACCACAAGGAATGGGTGACACGAAATCGGGTGGTTAAGTTCTACAAGGTGTTGTGGAGTAACCACGGGGAGGAAGATGCCACTTGGAAAACGGAGGACTATTTAAAAGAAGTTTATAAAACCTTCTTCGAAAATCAGTAAGCTTCCAAATCTCAGGACGAGATTTTTATAAGGGGGGAGGGCTTTAACACCCCAGTGTCATGGTTGGATCAAATACATGCATAACATGAGCATCACCATCTACTCAAGCATATCATGATCATCATCTACCTTGAGTCATGTCGTTTTATGCCAAAGTGTGCTTTAACTTGCTTAATTATGCTTCCTATGCTTGTGTTTGTTTGTGCCATGCTCTTGCTTGTGTGCTATGCCTTGGTAATTAGTTTATCTATACTTAACTCAACCTTTGGAACAATGTTCATGTTGGTCACTTCTCCAAAATAATCACTTAAGTCATACTTCCATGTATAGGCCCTAGAAACCTCTTTTGCTTAGGCTTTTAAAAAGTGTTTCATAAAATGTTTGCATGTCAGAACCTTCTACAACAAAGTTGTAGCAAATTTTATAAGGAACAAAACTTGTTTTATGGCCATCTCATGAAAATGACAACATCTAGCTCAAAAGGGACCCACAAGGCAGATTTTGGGCTGTTTCCAACACTTAGAAACATTTTCTAAGTGTGGGATCGCAACTCGATCAATTTTGGAAGCCTCATATCTCACAATCCAGGACGATCTGGCTCTTGCTCTAGTTGACAATATTGTAGAACTTAGCTAGTACTTCAACTTTGTCAACTACATCATCTCCTAATTCGTTTTGGTTTGGGAGATAATCGCTGTCGAAGTCGCTCTATCAGACGACCATCGCCGTGTCTCAATCGAAGCCGAGCTCGTCGACGTGGCCGACCGGCGACAGAACAACGGTGACATTTGGCACTCGTACGTCATCCCTGGCCCCACTCCTCAGCTCCCAGCGCGCACATGACCTCCACGGCGACACCCCGGACGCAGTGGACATGTCCATTCTCTCCTCCCTCTCGCTCTCTCGCCAGAAACGCAGCCGCAGCGAGCTCACCGTCGCGAGCTCACTCCGGCGAGCTCAAACGCGCTCCTCGCTGCGTTGCTGCCCACCAAAACCCGTCCACAGCTCCGCCGTAACCCGCTCTCCATCCTCCACCCGCAAACTCACCGTGAAACCCTCCGGTGAGCCGACATTTCCGACTTCCCCCAAATCGGGTCACCGTGACCTTCTTCTCCGGCGAACTCAATGCTGAGTGCCTCGGAGCGTCTCGTCTCCTCGGGACAGGTCCTAGAGGTAGCTTAGGTCCTTAGCGAATGTTTGCGCCACTTGGTGGACGCTCTACCACACTCCCCGTCGCCGGACACGACGCGCAGCACCGCCGTGTTTCCGCCAGAGTTCGGCTCTCTCGTGGCCAGCTCGTTCCACACCGTTTCAAGCCTAGCCACCTACCTAGGAAGCTTCGCTGTAGTTCACTAGTGCTGTAGGAAACCCTAGGTCGCGCTCTACCGGCCTGAGAGCTCCGGCGTACCGCCGAGCACCTCCGCCGACCCGCCATGGTCGACGGTAAGCCCTTTCCGGTGGCTCTGCCGTGGGGAAAAGGGGGTCAATCAGTTCGCAAGGGTCTGGGGATTATGTTGGTGCCCGTGGTTTGGCCAGAGACCTCGCCGTCGCGGAGAAATCGCTGGTGAAAGTCGTCTCGGTCGTGAGGAAGACGACCCTGACACGCGGGACCCGCTGTCAGTGACACATCGTTTCCCTCCTTTTCTTTTATTCAAATCCAGATTTTTGGTATTCTTGCAAAAATCATATCTTCAGTTTCTTTGATCCAAAAATTGTGAAATAAATTTTGTGATGTTCCATGAGATGGCTAGTTTTGAATAAAAATATAACATGCACCATGTTTTCTGGGAAAAATAATTGTTATGATTTAATCTTGATTGTTTAATTATAAATTCATATCTGTTGATATACTGCTCCTTTTGCTCTAAACTTTTTATGGTAGTCTCTGAGTGACATAAGAATGCTATATTAAATATTTTATGATTTTTGGAGCAATATATCTGTGATGTGTAATTTATGTTTGAGATATGGCTTGTTTTCTTATTTAAATCATAATAAAAGTTTGGTGCTTATGCTGGTACTCTATTCTGGTGTCAAGCTTGTTTATAGTAATAGTAACATATAAATAATCTGAAATCTGTTGTTTGACACTATCTAAGCTATGTTTCTTAATTTATTAAATAAGCACCTTGTCACATGTTAAATGCTTATCTTGAATTTGGCATGCGCAATTGTTCTAAAAATTTTATGGTTATGTCAAGATGCTATCCTTGTGCTTCTATAATTTTTGTAGATTTTTCTGAGTACGTTTGCTGGTATCTTGTAATTATATCCTTTAATGGAATTAAATTAATAAATGCCTTGTTATTATATATTTAGTGGGTAACATGTGATGCTCTGGTAACCTTAGGATATACTTATGCTTATAAGCCATTTGGTTGGCACTATTTATGTTTTGGCATTGTCATCAAATAATTAATTAAAGGGTTAAAAGCTGTTTTGGACAGCAAGGGAGTAATCTGACCTTTGCTTAATGATAACTTGATTTTATGGAAGACTTGTCTAAATCAAAGTTGTTGTAGACATTGTGAAGTAGCTGTGGTTTAAATTTGGTATCATTTGGTCCAGTGGTTTTAAAGTTATGGCTTTTTCAAGTTGGGTTCCAGAAATAGGTGCCCTCTGTTTTTCTGGGACAGAACCTGTAACTTTGTTTAATTTACTTATTTACCTTATGGATCTTGCTGTGATGTTTAAAGATGACATGTAGACAATTTCATAAGCTTTGCAGAATGTCCTCATTTATGTTTGTTGGATCTATATAGCAATAGTTATGATCTGTTTACTGAGATGTTCTGTTATGTGATGCTTGCTGTTTTAACTTGGTAATCTTGCTAAGTAATTAATCATCTTGTGTGACCTTGTTATGAAAGTTACTCCGTAAATGAGTGTCCAGTGAAGTTCTAATTATGTTATCAAGCATTCATCCTCATCTAGAATGCACACATTCTTATTCATCGTGCATGCAATAGGTGCACCGGAAACGACCGCTTCGTTCGAGCTCAATCAAGCGAACCCCAAAGCCCAAGAGATCAATCCGGAGGTGGAGGTCCAGCAAGCCGGACATGAGAAGCCCAAAGAGGAGATTGAGTGCCCGAATCACGAGCCTGCATCGTTCGTGAAAGGCAAGTCCCAGAGCATCTTAAGTCTCCCACTTTAATTTCGAAGGCTTACTTGATTATGTTATATCTATTGATGCATTACGTATAGGAGTTGTGATGAAACACTTGCTGCATTATCCTTATTCCTTGTCCAGATATCTTACCATTGCCTGGTCATAGAGTTAGGATCGAGTAGCATCTTAGCCTTGCTTAATCGGTAGAAGTTAGGTGATATCCTGTCACCTGCGCGAGATAGGGTGTGTCGGATCACGATTGTCTATAAGTGCTATCGTGGAAAGAACCTGTTTAAAATGACTTAAGCTGGGCAGAGTTTTGCAAGGTTGTAGTAACTCCATCTATGGCAGCTAAGGACCGATCGTTGTACGTCCTCTTGTCATGTTGAACACATGCCTAACACTTAGTTGGCCGGATAACTCGTTCTGACCGCGAAGCCTAGTAGTATGACTCAGACCGGAAGAACGGCAAGTATAAAGTGCGCACTACTGGAGGAAGTGCGGTGTGCGGGGGACCATTGGCGTAAGACCAAAGGCAAGTGAGTTAAAAGTCCTGACCTCCATGGTAGGGTGGTAGCCCTGGGAGTGTGGCGCTGATCAGAGCCGCGATTCCTGAGTCGTACCAAAGGTGACCCGCTTACTCTCCGATGGGGGATGCTTGGGTGAGTGCTAGGAATAACCCTCCAGCTGGATAGGAATCGATTTGAATTGCCGTCTCTCCCGGATAGTGAGAACTTAACAAAGCAGCGGCAAACGTAGCATTCACTAAAGAACAATGGTTCATGATAATGATGATAGCAAGGAAGAGAATATGATGAACTTGATATGGTTATTATTGTTTGTAATAATCAAGTGAAGTGTTTTAGTACAGGTGCTAATATAGTGACAGGCTAATAAAGAAGAAATGGATGCCTTTACAAATGCTATGGTAATCACTTAAGCTTTTGGCAAATAATGAGTCAAGCCAGCTACACTTTATACTTAGCCTTGCATGATCCTTGGTGTCTTTTATGTTTTACTAGACGGGTAAGTCTAGCTGAGTACATCCTCGTACTCAGGGTTTATTCCCACCTGTTGCAGATGATATCTTTTATGATGGCTTCTGCAAGACCTGTCTCCATCCCGCTGGGGATGAGGACTAAACCGTTGGGCACGGTTCTATGACTACTTCGTACATGTTGCTTTTGGATGGATGGCATAAGACTCTGGCAATAACAAGAACTTGTGAACTGAACTTTGGAATGTGTGTTGTAAACTATTTTGGTTCCACTACTACAAAGTTGTGTTGTAATAACTAAGTAACTCCGATGAGGTGCCCCTTCGACGGCAATGAATGACTATGTAACATTCGTTGTGTTATGTTGAACTATTACGTTCTTGGTTTGTTGCAAGTTGGTTTTAAGTCCTTCGAGATTTCAGTTGACTACCGGGATTATATGGGCTCATGTTTGGAAACTTAATTGCTAAGCGATCGTTTCTACACTTGAACTCTTATAATTTGGTCGGTTCTGTGACAATCTTGTTCGTCTAGAAAGCTATACGCACACCCCCTACCAGGCGCGCCACTGTCGACGAAAGCTGGTCGGCAATCTACCTTGGGGTGTACCCACGGTAGTAGTTTATCGGCAGATAGGTGCGCAAGCTACGAAATTGATGGTGACGCAAGACACGGACAAGGTTTTTGTCACAGAACCGACCAAATTATAAGAGTTCAAGTGTAGAAACGATCGACCAGCAATCAAGTTTCCAAATTTGAGCCCATATAATCCCTAGTCAATTCAAATCACGAAGGACTTCAAACCAACTTGCAACAAACCAAGATCGTAATAATTCAACATAAACACAGCGAATGTTACATAGTCATTCATTGCCGTCGAAGCGGCACCACATCGGAGTCATTAAGTTATTACAACCCAAGTTCGAAGTAGCGGAAGCAAAATAATTACACACACTTGTTCAAAGTTCAGTTCACAAGTTTTTGTTATTGCAAGAGCCTACACCATCCTTCCAAAAGTAACAGGTACGAGTTTGTTAGAGAACCGTGCCCAACGGTTATTCCTCATCCCCAGCGGGATGGAGACAGGTCTTGCAGAAGCCGTCATAAAAGATGTCATTTGCAACAGGTGGGAATAAACCCTGAGTACGAGAATGTACTCAGCTAGACTTACCCGTCTAGTAAAACATAAAAGACACCAAGGATCATGCAAGGCTAATATATAAAAGTAAAGCTGGTTGACTCAACATTTTGCCAAAAGCCTTTATTAAGACTAACCCAATGTAAGAGCATCATATTTATTTATCATCAGCCTACCACTAGATTAGCACCTGTACTACAACACATCACTTGATTATTACAAGCAATAATAACCATATCAAGTTCATCATATGTTCTTCTTGCTATCATCATTATCATGAACCAAGTTCATTAGTGAATGCTACGTTTGCCGCTGCTCTGTCAAGAGAGACGGCGATTCGAATCGAATTCCTATCTAGCTGGAGGATTATTCCTAGCACTCACCCAAGCATCCCCCGTCGGAGAGCCAACGGGTCACCTTTGGTACGACTCAGGAATCGCGGCTCCAATCAGCCGCACTCCCAAGGTTACCACTCTGCCAGGGAGGTCAGGAATTTTAACTCACCTATCTTTGGGCTTACGCCAATGGTCCCCCGCACGCCGCACTTCCTCCGGTAGTGCGCACTTTATACTTGCCGGTCTTCCGGCCTGAGTCATACTACTCGGCTTCGCGGTCTGAACGAGTTATCCGGCCAACTAAGTGTTAGGCATGCGTTCAACATGACAAGAGGACGTACAACGATCGGTCCTTAGCTGCCACAGACGGAGTTACTACAAACTTGCAAAACTCCGCCCGGCTTAAGTCAAATTAATCAGGTTCCAGCCACGACATCAAATAAACAAAGAAAAGGATCCAAATAAAATCAACATCTAGACTTAGGGTTTTATCTGACAGAATTCCACGAGTTTTGGTGTTTGTCTATTTCTACAGGGGGTTATCAGGAAATAAGGAAGAAAGGCCCACATGTCGGGATTACATAGAGATATCAACCCACCGCGCAATTTTCTACCATCTAGAAGACTCCAGGAGCCACGGGAAGGAAGCGGAGCCCAAAAGGGGCCAGGCCCAGGGCGCCCGCCCTGAGGACCTGGGCGCCCGCCCCCCTCTGGACTCCGTTCCGGACTCTCTTCGCACACGACGTTCCACCGACCTATTGGATCCAGAATAACATAGTACCACCTCGCCTATCGACCCAAAAACGCATAGAAGGGGAGGACTATATAAGGAGACCCCCTCTGGCCCCTGGAGGAGACAAGAAATTATCATAGAGATTGACGGGTGCCCTCGAAGGAAAACCTATTCTCTAAATAATATTTCTTTTTAGGCTTAGCAACCAATGTAAAGTAGAAATAAATCTTCTAGTTTCTACTAGATTGAGAGAGATAGAGTGGAGGTGTGCATCGGAGGAAGGCCGGCCTATCGGTGTCTACTTCGAGTTGTACCTACGGGATCAAGTCTCCTAACCCGAGGCTTGCTTCTAAGATTCTTCAGTAATTCGACTTCTAATACTAGTAAGTTCTGGTTTATGAGTTTACTTTAATCCTCTTCCGGGTTAGTATTAGAGTAATCACTTGCTAGCGTAAACGTGGTGTTTAGGCTAGGGTACTCATAGATATCCCCTGACTAGCTGGACCGTGGTAGTAGCGAGGAACGTGACATTTCCGAGTTACCTTTGCAGATCACATCTCGTTAGCAGGACGGGTAGGGTTATAGGTGCGGGTCGAACCTCCTTTGTGTTGTCTAGATTCCGTGAGCCTCCCCAATAGAACAGTAGATCATCCTTACCAAGGTTAGAACGAGACTACGGTTGCAGTCTTCTCTATACATCACTCACATCGAGAGACATTCTTTGTAGCCTAAAGGGATAGTAGCAATAGATTTGGTTAGTCAGATGCACCCTTTCTCCCAGTGGTAAAAATATAAATATGATAACTCTGGATATCCTCCCGGGTGAAATGCTCACCGATATCCGTGCGCTTGCGGATAATTTTCTAATTGCGTTACCAAATATCAACAGTTCACTAAAAAAATAAGCATAGGAAGCCTAATTAAGCAATTTAGATCACATTTTGCATAGAATGACATGGCTCAAGATAGATGATGATCATGATATGCTTTGAGTAGATGATGATGCTCATGCTATGCACATGATTAATGCAACTATAACACTGGGGTGTTACAGCCCTCCCCCCTTACAAAAATCTCGTCCCGAGATTTGAAAGCTTACTGATTTTCGAAGAATGTTTTGTAAACTTCTCTTAAATAATCCTCCGTCTCCCAAGTAGCATCTTCTTCCTCGTGGTTACTCCCCAACACCTTGTAGAACTTAACCACATGATTACGAGTCTCCCGCTCCTTGCGATCAAGAATCGCTACGGGTTTTTCCTCATACACCAGGTCTGACTTCAACTTGATATCTTGAACTTCCACTCGTTCCTCTGGTACACAAAGGCACTTCTTTAATTGTGATACGTGGAAGACAGGGAAAATAGCTCGGAGCGCAACTGGGAGTTGAACTTTGTACGCCACATTCCCTTTCTTTTCGAGAATTCGATAAGGTCCCACATAACGAGGTGCAAGCTTTCGCTTGACTCCAAACCTTTGTACACCCTTCATCGGAGACACCTTGATATACACATGGTCGCCAACTGAAAACTCAATCGGCTTCCTTCTTTTGTCGGCATAACTTTTCTGACGAGCTTGAGCAGCTTCCAGATGTTGCTGGATGGTACGGACTTTCTGCTCTGCTTCGTTTACGAAATTGATGCCATAATACCTTCGCTCTCCGGCTTCTACTCAATTCAACGGGGTTCGACACTTTCGACCATACAGAGCTTCAAATGGAGCCATCTTGATACTCTCCTGATAACTATTGTTGTAGGAGAACTCAGATAATGGCAACCACTTAACCCAAGAACCTTTTGAAGAGAGAGCACATGCCCTCAACATGTCTTCTAGGATTTGGTTGACCCTTTCAGTTTGACCTGCGGTTTGGGGATGATAAGCAGAGCTACGGACTAAATGAGTACCAATTTGCTCATGCAGACATTCCCAAAAACGAGCAGTGAACTGTGGTCCACGATCTGATATAATTGTTCGAGGCACACCATACTGACGAAAAATGTGCTCGAAATACAACTCCGCATACTGATGTGGACGATAGTCGGTTCGGACTAGAATAAATCGAGCAACCTTGGTCAAACGATCTACAACCACCCAGATGGAGTCGTAACCCTTAACAGAAGTTGGGAGTCCACTAATGAAATCCATGTTGACTTCTTCCCATTTCCAACCAGGAATTGACAAGGGTTGAAGCAAACCAGCTTTCATGTGAACAGCCTTCACACGACAACAATTGTTGCATCGAGCGACAAAAGCAGCAATCTCCTTTTTCATCTTTGTCCACCAAAACAAAGGTTTCAGATTCTGATACATCTTGCTACTACCAGGATGGATAGACAATTTGGATGAATGAGCTTCAGACAAGATCTAATTTCGCAGCTCGCGGTCTTTTGGGACCACTAGTCGATCTTTGAACCAAAGAATCCCGTTCTCATCGACTCGGAAATGCTTGGTTTCTTCTTCTTTCATTTTTCTCTTTATGTGATAGATGCCTACATCTGTCTGCTGCAATTCGATAACTCGATTGCGAAGAGTACTCTCCAGAGAAATCTAGTGGAGCACAAGTGGATGCATAAGATGTGACAACAACGGATCTTCCACTTGGATTGAGTGACAGTGCGCTTTCCGACTCAAGGCATCCGCCACCACGTTCGCCTTGCCCGGATGATAGTGCACTTGTAGATTATAATCTTTAATCAACTCAAGCCACCTTCGCTGCCGCATGTTCAGTTCAGGTTGAGTGAAGATATACTTGAGGCTCTTATGATCGGTGTAGATATTACACAGATTACCCAGCAAATAATGCCTCCAGATTTTCAAAGCATGAACAACTGCTGCCAAATCTAAATCATGAGTAGGGTAATTGACCTCATGCTTTTGAAGTTGGCGCGAGGCATACGCGATAACGCGACCTTCCTGCATCAACACACAGCCTAAACCAATGCCTGACGCGTCACAAAAGACATCGAAGGGCTTTTCGATATCAGGTTGAGCTAGGACAGGAGCTGATGTCAGCAATGTCCGCAACTTATGGAATGCCTCTTCACACTCAGGCGTCCACACAAACTTCTCATCCTTCTAATGTAGACAAGTCATAGGCTTAGATATCTTTGAGAATTCAAGAATGAATCGACGATAATATCCAGCCAGACCTAGAAAACTCCGAACCTCGTGGACCGAAGTTCTAACTTTCCAATCTAGCACTTCTTGCACCTTAGCTGGATCCACTGATATGCCTTCTTCAGATAAGACATGGCCCAAGAAAGGTACTTTCTTCAGCCAAAACTCGCATTTGCTAAACTTGGCATAAAGCTGATGTTCGCGCAAACGCGACAACACTATACGCAGATGCTCTGCATGCTCCTCTTCATTGCAGGAATATACCAAGATATCATCAATGAAGACCACCACAAACTTGACCAATTTGGGCATGAACACCGAATTCATGAGATACATGAAGTGAGCAGGTGCATTTGTAAGACCGAAGGACATGACGGGATACTCATACAACCCATACCTCGTCGAGAAAGCTGTCTTAGGTACATCTTCAGGACGGATCTTGATCTGATGGTACCCAGATCGCAAGTCGATCTTGGAGAATACCTTAGCTTTAGACAACTGATCAAACAAGATATCAATGCGAGGAAGAGGGTATTTGTTCTTGATGGTCACCACATTTAGGGGATGATAGTCCACACACATGCGCAAAGATTGATCCTTCTTCTTCACAAAGATAGCCGTACAACCCCACGGAGACGAACTAGGACGGATAAGACCCTTCTTCAACAACTTATTCAGTTGGGTCTTAAGCTCAGCTAATTCATTGGGTGGCATTCTATAAGGTCTTCTAGAGATAGGAGCGGTACCGGGAATCAATTCAATTTTGAACTCCACATCCCGATCCGGAGGAAGCCCGGGTAAATCATCAGGAAAAACGTCCGGGAACTCACACACCACCGGAATGTCCTGAATAGCCTTAGATGTAACTGCATTCACAGTGCTACGGATTTGAACATCACGAGGGAGTTGCACTAGAAATGCCTCCTTAGTATTTGGGTCTTTCAACATCACTACACGAGTAGTGGTGTCGATAAGAACTCCATTGCCACTCATCCACTTCATCCCCAGAATTACATCTATGCCCACGCCGGGTAGAACAACCAAATCAGCAAGAAACTGACGGCCTCCTATTTCCAGAGTTGCCCCCAAAACCACTTGATTGGTGGAAATATCATTTCCCGCAGCACTAATACAATAACTGCCCTTATCAAGTGTAATTGCCTTGATATTATGCTTAGACACAAATTCAGAACTCACAAAAGAATGCGATGCTCCTGAATCAAAAAGCACAAGTGCGTCATGTTGATTGACCAAAAACTTACCAGCCGTAACTACCTCACCAGCAGGGATTGCTTCTACAGTGGTGTAGTGAACATGCCCCTGACGGACGTTCCCTTGATTGACCTTCTTTGGCGGGTAAGGACAGTTGCTCTACCAATGCCCGGTCTGATTGCAGTTCCAGCACGGACGGTTGGCAGGTGGAGTCTTGGCATAGTTGGGACCCGTGTTGCCCCTAGGAAGAGCAATAGAGTACCCCTTGCGAAAACCTGTCTTCGTCTGATTCTTCTTCACCGGAGGGCGGTACCGCTGGTTAGGCGTTGGAGCGCGGAACGGTGGCTTAGCTGCCACTGGAGCCTTGGACTGAGATGACCCTACCTCGGCCTCAAAAGCCCTCTTGCGAGTCTTGGTCGTAGTGTACACAGTGTTATAGTTCTCTTGAGTGAGAGCATCACTGACAAACTCATTAAAAGTTGCACACTTAGTGCGGCCCATAGTCTTCAGCAACTTGGGGCCCAAACCCCGCTTGAAACTAGCAATCTTTTTCGCCTCAGTGTTCACAAATTCAGGAGCATACCTAGACAAATGATTGAAAGCATGCAAATACTCCTTCAAAGTTTTGTTACCCTGGGTTAACTGCATGAACTCAGTATGCTTCATCTCCATGACACCAGGAGGAATGAAATGCCCTTTTAAAAGCGTCACGTAAAAGATTCCAGTCAAGCACAGTGATGGCTGGAAGAGCTTCCCGATACTGATTCCACCAGATGCTTGCTGGACCCTACAGTTGATGAGCTGCATACTCTGCCTTCAAACCTTCAGTCAACCGAAGCAAGCGGAACTTTTGTTCCACCGTGTTCAGCCATTCTTCAGCTTGAAGGGGTTCTTCAGCTTCTCTGAAAGGTGGGGACTTTGTATCCATGAAGTCCTTGAAACTACTGTACTGGTTAGGAGCTGGCCCTTCATGTGCATTACGACCACCCTGATTCGCCATCCGATTGATGGTCTCAGTGAGCATCCTCTGATTGTCCACCATCATTTGCATTAACTCAGCAGGATTGGGTGGTGGAGGAGGAGGAGGTGGATTCATGTTTGCACGCTGTTCCGCACCTCGGGTGAAACGAGACATCTGTAAAGACACAGTCAGTGAGCATTGATGATGACAAGATTTGCCGCAGAAGAACTTATTTTTATGCCTGAAAGTATTCGAGAGAATAGCTTTACAGAAAAGGCACAATAATTCAATTCCACAAAACAACATCACCAATCCAACACATGACAGAGATATCCGCAATATGCACCACAACGGAAAACATCGTCATAACATAACGAACATATTAAGACTGCACATCGGGTCCATAAAGTTATTACACCATCACAGTACATGCCATGAGTCAAGGTCAAAGTTCCAGATTACAACATGGGTACAAAAGCATCACCGCTAGCTGCCAAACTACAAAGGATCCCCACATGACACTATCCACTACTCCCTACACTCCAGACTCGTCGTCCGAGTCAGCGTCGAAGATCGCCTCTCCATCCTCGTCGCTAACCGGCTCAAGCTCCTCGTCCTCCACGTCCTCGTGCAAAGGTGGTGCAGCCGCCGCTGGTCCATCGACCTCCATACCATCATCATCGGCCACAATCACCTGAGGTCCCCCCTCTGGATACACGGGTATAGGGCGAGGAATAGGGTGTAGCAAGTTGTTGAGACGGTGAATCTCCACAAGACCAGCCTCAATCTGATCCTGCAGATAGTTCTCCTGCTCAAGAGACTGAATCCGGTGCATCTCCCATGCCCGGCGCCTATTCTCCGACACACGGAGTGCAGTGTCTCTCTCACGAGTGATCTGCACTAAGCGCTCCTGCACTATCTCCTTCTCTCTAGCTAACTGACTCATCTGATCCTGCTTATGATCTCTCTCTCTAATGGCTTTCACCCACTGCTGCCTACGGTATTCCGCAATATCTTCCCAGTCATTGCGGTCCATCTGAGCTTGCTCCAGGAGTCTAGCTTGCTTGCAAAACTTGCGAGCACGCTTTTCAGCCTTCCGTTGCATCTCCTGAGCCTGGCGAACAGCCACCATCACCTGTGCATAGATGTCCTCTCGCTGACTGATCAGCTTGAGCACAACCATCATAGCACTCATAGCAGGACTAGAACTCTCAGCCCTCTCTCCCCTGCCTCGAACCAAAGCACAACCATCAGCCTGTTTCCACTCCGCTGCTGCTGGGTCAGCACGGGGAATGGAGGCCGCTGGTCCTCCCTTCAGCTCATCACCACACCTCTGACAGATATCGAGCAGGATAGTCTGGGCTGCAACCTTAGCCGCCTCCTAGGGAGTCTGCCCATCTGAGCAACAAGTCCAGCCTGTCCATGCAGGCTTGTCCCCATGTGGAGGGACAACTCCCTGTATAGCAAACCACTGTACCCCTCCTGTGCTCTCCAACTCCCACCAAGAACACTGAGGTGGCTCAGTATACCCGACAGTCTGTAACACTCTCCAGAGCAGGGTAGGAGTGCCAAACTCGCGCAAGAAAGTGTCACTGGGACGAGGTGAAGCGGGTGCGTCCATCTGTGGAAAGGAATAGGAATACCATGGGTAAAAGAGGATTAGTTTAAGCAACATTTATTTAATTAAAAGGGACGACATTGTAAGGGAAGGAGTAGAAAGAATGTATGTATGAATGCGACATGATGCATGCACGAACCGTACGTCCTCACAAACTTAGAAAATTAATATTCTAACGGATATACGGTGGCATACATTCGTCTCTCGATACGATAACTATCGATTTACACGTGCGCTATTAGAGTACCTGCAGAAAACTTCATTTCAGCCCAACAATTCCCAATATAACACTCAAGAAAGCAGTAAACTAAGTGCACATTGCTTGGACATGCCCAACATGCACAAACAATGACACCACAGCTATCCGAGAAATTAAATGCTCCCCAATTAAGTTTCTTTCATGGTTCCACGGTTTTGACATGTAACCATTCTAGAAAACCACCGCGAACACTCCCCTAGACCGCCGTTTGGACGATCATGCTCTCACAGCTCACACTTACCAGAGCGTAGGTGCGACGTTGCATAATTTAAATCTAGCGACATATGTGGCTAATTCACATATGAAGGCTACCTCCACCATTAGACCACAGGGTAGCATAGTGCGGTCATCACACATCCATACCTGAGTACTGCCGGAGATGCATAAATAAAACCCCCCAAGTCAGTACTTAATAGCCACCTATAGTCCTTATGTGGGCAAGGAGGATTCGACCACTGGCATAACTTAAATATTGATTTACACCATTTTATTTAAAAACTCTTTTGTTTTTAAATACACAAACGCTGCATTTATAATGCTGAACTTGCTCCGATGCCAGCTGTCACAGAACCGACCAAATTATAAGAGTTCAAGTGTAGAAACGATCGACCAGCAATCAAGTTTCCAAACTTGAGCCCATATAATCCCGGTAGTCAATTGAAATCACGAAGGACTTCAAACCAACTTGCAACAAACCAAGATCGTAATAATTCAACATAAACACAGCGAATGTTACATAGTCATTCATTGCCATCGAAGCGGCACCACATCGGAGTCTTTAAGTTATTACAACCCAAGTTCCAAGTAGCGGAAGCAAAATAATTACACACACTTGTTCAAAGTTCAGTTCACAAGTTTTTGTTATTGCCAGAGCCTACACCATCCTTCCAAAAGCAACAGGTACGAGTTTGTTAGAGAACCGTGCCCAACGGTTATTCCTCATCCCCAGCGGGATGGAGACAGGTCTTGCAGAAGCCGTCATAAAAGATGTCATCTGCAACAGGTGGGAATAAACCCTGAGTACGAGAATGTACTCAGCTAGACTTACCCGTCTAGTAAAACATAAAAGACACCAAGGATCATGCAAGGCTAATATATAAAAGTAGAGCTAGTTGACTCGACATTTTGCCAAAAGCCTTTATTAAGACTAACCCAATGTAAGAGCATCATATTTATTTATCATCAGCCTACCACTAGATTAGCACCTGTACTACAACACATCACTTGATTATTACATGCAATAATAACCATATCAAGTTCATCATATGTTCTTCTTGCTATCATCATTATCATGAACCAAGTTCATTAGTGAATGCTACGTTTGCCACTGCTCTGTCAAGTTCTCACTGACCGGGAGAGACGGCGATTCGAATCGAATTCCTATCCAGCTGGAGGGTTATTCCTAGCACTCACCAAAGCATCCTCTGTCGGAGAGCCAACGGGTCACCTTTGGTACGACTCAGGAATCGCGGCTCCAATCAGCCGCACTCCCAAGGTTACCACTCTGCCAGGGAGGTCAGGAATTTTAACTCACCTATCTTTGGGCTTACGCCAATGGTCCCCCGCACGCCGCACTTCCTCCGGTAGTGCGCACTTTATACTTGCCGGTCTTCCGGCCTGAGTCATACTACTCGGCTTCGCGGTCTGAACGAGTTATCCGGCCAACTAAGTGTTAGGCATGCGTTCAACATGACAAGAGGACGTACAACGATCGGTCCTTAGCTGCCACAGACGGAGTTACTACAAACTTGCAAAACTCCGCCCGGCTTAAGTCAAATTAATCAGGTTCCAGCCACGATAGCACATATAGACCATCGTGATCCGACACAACCCTATACCGCGCAGGTGACAGGAAATCACCCGACTTCTACCGATTAAGCATGGCTAAGCTGCTACTCGATCCTAACTCTACAACCACGGTAGGGTAAAGTATCTGGACAAGGATGGAGTAAAATGTAGCAAAGGTTTCATCACAACTCCTATACTTAATGCACCAATAGATATAACATATTAAATAAACATTCAAAGGTAAAGGGAGGCTTAGAATGCTCCGGGGCTTGCCTTTCACGAACGAGGCTGGCTCGTGATTTGGGCACTCAACTTCTTCTTCTGGCTCCTCGGGTCCGACTTGCTGGACCTCCACCTCCGGGTTGCGCTCCTGGCCTTCGGGGTTCACTTGCAGCTCGAAGGAGGCTGCCACGTCCGATGCACCTATTGCATGCTCGGTGAATGAGAAGGTGTGAATACAAAAGAATGAATGCTTGACAACATAAGTAACTCACTGGACACTCATTTACGGAGCAAAAGTTATAACAAGTTCACACAAGTTAACAAGTTAACTTAGCCCAAAACGTATCATGATAGCCTATAACAGCAAGCATCAAACAGCAGGATGAGCTTAGTAAACAGATCATAACTATTACCACAAAGATCCAACAAACATTGGGTGAGGACATTCTGGAAAGCTTATGAAATTGTCTACAGATCATCTTTAAACATCACAGCAAGATTCATATATTAAACCAGTCATTTAAACAAAGTTCCAGGTTCTGTCCCAGGAAAACAGAGAGCACCTATTTCTGGAACCCAACTTGGAACAGCCATAACTTTTAAACTACTTTACAAAAAGACTCCAAATTTAAACCACAGCTAGTTCAATAAGTTTACAACAACTTTGATTTAGACAAGTTGCCCAGAAAACCAAATTATCATTAAGCAAAAGTTAAATTACTCCCTTGCTGTCCAGAGCAGCCTTTAACCCTTTAATTAATTATTTGCTGACATAACCAAAACATAAACCATACCAACCACATGGCTTATGAGCACAAGCATATCACAAGGTTACCAAAACACCAGATGATAACCCCCAAATATTTACTTAACAAGGCATTTATTAATTAATTCTAGAAAAGAGCATAATTACAAGATACTAGTCAAAGTGCTCAGAAAAACCTACAAAAATTACAGAAGCACAAGTATAGCATCAAAGCATCACCAAAGAAATTTCAGAGCCATTTCACATACCAAATTAAAGATATACATTTAACATGTAACTAGGTGCTTATTTCATAAATTGGAAAACATGACTTATATGGTGCCAAACCACAGATTTCAGATTATTTACATATGCGGAATACCATAAACAGGTTTACTACCAAAGTAGAGCACCAGCATAAGCACCAATTATTTTATATAATTTAATCAAGAAAACAAGCCAAATTTCAATCATAAATTACATATCAAAGCTGCAGTACTCCAAAAATCATGAAATATTTATCAAAGCACTCTAGTATCACACAGAGACTACCATAAAATTTTCAGAGCAAACTAAGCAGTATAACAAGAGATATGAATTTATCCACGAATAACAAGATTAAATCCTTAATAAATATTTTCCCAGAAAACATGGTTCATTTCATATTTTTATTAAAAACTAGCCATCTCAAGGAATACCACAAAATTGGTTTCACAATTGTTGGATCTCAGAAACAGGAGATATGATTTTTGCAAGAAAACCAAAATCAGGATTTTGAATAAAAGAAAAGGAGGGAAGGGGTGACACTGACAGTGGACCCGGCTGTCAGGTTCTTCTCCCTCACGGCCGAGGCGACTCTCGCCGGCGATTTCTCCGCGACGGCGAGGTCTCGGGACAAACCAAGGGCACCAACGTGATCCCCAGACTCTAGCGACTCGATTGACCCCCTTTTCCCCACGGCGGAGCCACCGGAAGGAGCTCGCCGTCGACGATGGCGGCTCGGCGGAGGTGCTCGGCGTTACGCCGGAGTCCTCAGGCCGGTAGAGCGTGACCTAAGACCTTCTACATCACCAGCGAACTACGGCGAAGCTTCCTAGGTACGCGGCTTGGCTTGAAACCTCGTGGAACACGCTGGCCACGAGAGCACCCATCTCCGGCGGAAACACGGCGGCGCTGCGCATCGTGTCCGGCGACGGAGAGTTCGGTAGAGCGTCCACCAAGTGGCGCAAACGCAAGCTAGGAACCTAAGCAACCTCTAGGACCTAACCAGAGACGACGAGAGGCTTCACAAGGCTCGGCATTGAGTTCGCCGGAAAAGATGGTCACGGCGACCCGATTTGGGGGAAGAAGGAAATGGCGGCTCACCGGTGGGTTTCGCGGCGAGTTAGAGGGTGAGAAGTGAAGAGCGGCTCACGGCGGAGCTGTGGGTGGAGTTTGGTGGACTGAAACGCAGCGAGGAGCACGCACGAGCTCGCCGGAGTGAACTCGCAACGGTGAGCTCGCTGCGGGCGCTCTTTTGGCGAGAGAGGCGAGGAAGAGAGGAAGTGGACGCGTCCACTCCGCTCGGGGCGACGCCGTGGACGTCATGCGCGTGCTGGGAGCTGACAAGCGGGGCCAGGAACGACGTACGGACGACAAATGTCGCCGTTGCTCTGCCGCCGGTTGGCCACGTCGGTGAGCTCCATTCCGATTCAGACAAAACGATGGCCGACTGACAGAGCTACTTTGACAACGATTTACTCCCAAAACGGAGCGAATTAGAACATGATGTAGTTGACAAAGTTGGAGTACTAGCCGAGATCTACAACTTTGTCAACTAGAGCAAAAGCCAGATCGGCCTGGATCGAGAGGTATGAAGTTTTCAAAATCGATCGAGCAAACTGTTTGTGTTCCCAGACTTAGAAAATTTTCTAAGTGTTGGAAACAACCCCAAAACTGCCTTGTGGGTCACTTTTGAGCTGTTTGTGGTCATTTTCGTGAGATGGCCATAAAACAACTTTTGTTCCTTATAAAATTTGCTACAACTTTGCTGTAGGAAGTTTTGACATGCAAACATTTTATGAAACACTTTTTAAAAGCCTAAGCAAAAGAGGTTTTTAGGGCCTATTTACATAAGTATGACTTAAGTGATTATTTTGGAGAAGTGATCAACATGAACATTGTTCCCAAGGTTAAGTTAAACATAAATAAACTAATTACCAAGGCATAGAGAACAAACACAAGCATGGTTCACTAAAAAAATAAGCATAGGAAGCCTAATTAAGCAATTTAGATCACATTTTGCATAGAATGACATGGCTCAAGATAGATGATGATCATGATATGCTTTGAGTAGATGATGATGCTCATGCTATGCACATGATTAATGCAACTATAACACTGGGGTGTTATAGCTTTTATCCATGTTTGGCCACCGAGTGGGCGTAATACCTACGCCCTACGTCTGATTGTATTGATATGAGATGTGTTGAATTGATCTAAGGGGGTCTCTTGCCTCTCTTTATATAGTCTAGAGGGCAGGGTTAAAACTCTAGAAACTAATCCTAGTCGGTTACAATTTCCATAGATAATACGATTTCGATTCCTATTCTAACCGACGAGGATCTTGCTTGATCTCCACGTCTTGTTTCCTTACATGAAACCCCACATAGATGGATCAAGCCTCGAGTGGTCTTGTAATTGGCCTAATCTCCTGGCCCAAGTCCAGCCGTAAGGGTATAGGGGTTTATACCCCCACAAGCGGAGAGGAAGCCTATTTATGCAAAAGTGGATCTACAAACACAAAGAGCTAATACCTGATTTCAATGTTGAGGTGTGCCAGCCGATTTGACCTTACAATCGACAAAGGTGATAACTTGAATACTTTGGTCCTGACAACAGCGATATGCCTGGATGCCACGGCTAAGAGGTATTCACGCGGAACTTTGAGAACTCGCCGAGTTTGACTCGATGAATTCCTAAGAACTCGTAAGTAAAAGAAAAATATGCAGATTGATGAAGTCGTCAAAAAGTAGATGCTGGAATAGATGTAAAAACTTGTGTTTGATTGATTGTGTATATCCTCTTACATTGCTACGAGGTCTACATTTATACCTTGTCCAAAAAAATTACAACTAGACACGACTTGGAATTCTAATTCCAAATCGAACGGAATCCGTATGTAAAACAAACTCTAAAAACTAAGGAAAACATTAATTTATTAATCCTAGGTGGTTGGTCCACCGTCATCCTTTTCTCGGCAAGTCCCACGCCCCCTTCTGCTATCATCGGCAAACTACCTTTGATCGGCATCAGCAACCATTAATATTTGGCCATCGGCACAGATTAACCATCATCCCTGGACTTGGCCACATTCTGCTGTCTCATCATCGGCATCATAACCCATCGGCAACTCCTCTGATAACCAGTCACCACTCTTTCACCTGCCGATCTACATCTCATTAACTACCAGATACGTGTCCAAAGATACGAGTCCAAAAATGGTGTCAACACATGCCCCCCACTTTCAGAGTATAAAATCATTAATGCTCCAAAATTACTCCCCTCTGACAGCGATTAATTACCAAATCCAAACAAACTTAGTCTTGATCTCCAGCATGCATCTCGAATCCCTCAACTTCTCGAACCGAATCTCCTAAACAACCGCTCATCGACAACTTTTCCGTTATAGTATATTGCCGATGACCCAACCATATATCTCCTAAAATCATGACCGCTTGCTGTCAAATCACTTGCACAATCCCTTGATTACCATGCGAACAGTTACCATATCCAACTGCACACCCTTGAATTTTACGGATACAACAAAGAGATAAGTCAGAAAAGCCCCGAGTCGCTTTGTCCTATAAATAGCTCCTTCTTCGGCACTCTTTCTCCACCTTGCCATTCTACATCCTCAAACCAATCTTCCTGGCGGCGGCGTCGTTCGAAAAGCCCAATAACTCCAGCGAGTATCTTCAAATCGTCGATCTTCTTCTTCTCCGAGAAGAAATGGCCGTCAACTTCATCGTCCCTGAGGTCAATTTTCTTCCATTCTCTCCTTTTCTTACCGTATTTTTATCTCCTGCAAATCTATTTACTTAGCATTTTCTCTCTTCTTCCTTGTTCTTCCAACCTTCAAACCTTTAGGAATTGGCTGAGAAAATCGTTATTCCTACCGAGCAACCTCACCTTCAATGCCTCGGTCCGTTGGGAAATCCAGATCCTACCGATCTGATTAATGTAGAAACAAATAGGATTCCCTTTAGAGCTGAAAACTTTTCCTTAGATCTGTGGAAAGACACCTTCCGATCCTGGCCTAGTTCTACTAAGGGATGGAAGGATTGGTTCTTGAGAGTCAGCAATTCGAACGAAGTACACTGGGGTGAACGCAAACTAGACCAGTGTATCAGGCTCATGCTCACTGTTGATAGTTGCTTCATACTTCTGGTCAGATACTCTCAATGCTTTTCTGTTTGGTCATGACCCTGTTTGCCCCACTCTTGCCGATGTGCTCATGCTCACTGGCTTAGATATCGCATCTGCCGATGATAGCCATCTATATGTCCATAAACCCGAACGCAAGGTAGAAACCCGCAACATCGGCGGTTGGTCTGGATATATCCAGAAGTACCATTAGACAGGACCAGTTGGACAAAGGGAACATGCCACTTTCCTGAACATGTGGCTAGACAAGTTCGTCTTCTGTGGCCGATCGATAGGACCAACTTCTGTCTACTTATCGGCAGCAGAAATGCTAGCCGATGGTGGCCGATTTCCTCTTGGCCGATACATGCTCGATTCTACCTATCACCTCCTCCACCAAGTGACTGAGAAGCTTCTGTTAGGGGAACCCATCGGCAACCTAGGAGGCCCCTTGTGGTTTATCAACATGTGGCTTAATGTTCATATGCACAAATGCCTATGGTTTGATCTTTTTACACAGCGATTCCCCAGAGACATTGCCGAAGATTATGAACTAGCTGATGATGAATCGGCAACTCGCCCGCCCATCAATTATGGCGAGGCTGCTATAGTTCTGCCCGGCACCAGCTGCAACGAAAACCAAATCGTCTGATTCTTCCAAACTTTATATGACAGCCTTGCTAAAGAATAGTGAGCATGGATGCCTTACGAAGATCCAGAAACTAGATTTCCACTCATCTTCCACCCATTTCATGATGCTCTCAATAAGGATAATGACTTAATGATGGCAATTATCACTCCGAGGGCTATTCCAGTAAACACCTTTGGCAGTGGGAAAAACTCTAGTCCTACTTATGAGTTTTACAATCCATTGGCATTAGCTCGTCAATTAGCTTTTGGTCAACTACCGATCAGACTCTATTATGCCGATGTGGTGAAGCCAAGGGAGACAATAACCAGTGGGCTTGAATGGTTAAGGATAGCTCAGCTTCAGCCAAATGCCGATACAATAGACATCGACATATCGGCATGGGTGCCAACTCTTTTTATTACTCAGCTATATATGCAATGGTGGGAGGAGTGGAAGCAGCACCTGTTCAGCACATCGGCTCACACATACCGCGGCATGATCGACCCCGACTACAAAGTTCCTAACGATATCGTAAGTCTTTTACTGATACTTTGATCCTTCTGTTATTTCTGATCCTATCGGCAACTTATTTACTTTATGTTTGTTCTCAAAAGGTCGATAATCCAGCGCCAACAGTCAGCAGAAGTGAGAAGCTGAACGATCTTCTTCAATCGGGCCTGATTTCTTTGATCGTCCATCACGCACCAAGCCTGGCGGCTCTGGCGCACCGCAACGTGCGCTTCAAGAAGACGACCACCAAGAGGCCAAAAGCATCTCCATCGGTAGCTGCTGCCACTCTAGCACAGGCTTTCAAGGTAAAACACCCTAACTTCCTCCGCTTGCACTTGATTTCATTCCACACTCATATCATCCTTTCAGGGTACATCGACCACCACGGGAACTTCATCGGTAACTTTTATCTTTCAACAAAATTTCATTAATATTCTTTTATACATTTACTCATGAAATCTTGGTTGTTGTAACAGCAAACTGGCAGATCAGCAAAGACCAGAAGCGCCCAAACAAGTGCCGATGCCCCCCAGCCCATCCAAGCCAAGAGAAAAGGTCCTAAAAGCACCAAGTCGCAACCAAAGCGCCAGACGATAGCACCCTCTCCTCCTCCTCATCCAGCATCGCCGATCCATGTGGAGTCATCACCTTCTTCACCAGAAACCCAGACACAACAGGTACCATCTCCCCCTCGACCAGCACCTCAGCCACAATCAGCACCAGCCAATGTTTCTCAACATATTGCCGACCCGACTGATCTGAGCACATCATCGGTCGTTCCCCGAGAACAGACAAGCACTGCACCCCCTCAAGGTAAAGTACCGATCATAGAATTATCACCGATGAATTTTTTTTTTGCAAATTATAATCATCCTTGTAATTTCTCAGTTGACATTATTCCATCGGCAACTTCAGCCGATCAACCCATAGTACCGGCTGCATCTCCTTGTCAGAGGCGCGAAATCGCTCTGAAGCAAGTAAGTTATCTGATCTCCATCCTTTATATTGTTAACATTTGATCATCAGATAACTTATCTCTATTTCCTTTTAGGAACAAGATTCCCCATACAGCCTATTCTCCTTTGCCGATATTTCCGATGATGAAGGTGAAGAAGCGAGCTCCTCTCAAGCAGTAGGGATCTCATCGGCAGAGATTAAAACTAAGCTGGAAGACCTATTGGCTCTGCTGCATCAAGATACAGCCCAGTTAGTAGATGACTCCGATCCAGCCAATTATTCAAGACTCTTCATGGTCAGATCCCAGCCGATGCAGAAGAAGTCCTATTCCAAGCTGCGCAAGCTCCAATACCAGAAAGCTACTCAGCATCTTGGCGATAGAGCCGCTCACGCCTGGCTCACAGAGGAAGTGATGCAGGTAAAGCGCATTGCCGATGAAAAACATAAGAGCATCGGCATTCTGCAGTCTTCAGGAGATGAGATGAAGCAGAAGATTTCTGACCTATCGGCAAGAAGGGAAGCCCTACTAGCTGAGCTTAAACAAGTAGAAGAAGCCCTGACCCAAGCTCAGCAAGAAGAAAGCCAGCTGCCTGAGATGCTCAAGACTCTTCAGCAAGAACGAAACATCCAAGCCCACAAAGCACTGCAGATGAAGAAGAAGCTGAAGCCAGTAGAGGGTTCTGCCGACGATGATATCTGGGAGATAGAAGAGGCCAACCAGATCCGTCTGCGCGCCATATCAACTATTCAAGCTTTGCTGAATCCGTGAGCTCTTCATCGGCAATTTGTTCCATTCTGCCCTTAGAAACTTTTGATCATTCTGGTCTAGCCGGTAGGACTGTTATTGGCACTTTAAAACATCATGCATGATCCGAGATACATTTCATCCAGCCGATAGGAGTGTTATCGGCATCTGAACTTATATGCATCAACCCAGATACTTGGATAATACTTCTTTAAATACTTTCCATTTAATGCTCTGGGAAATTCAACTCCTTCGAGAGTTTCTAAAATATAAGCATTGCCAGGAGCAGACCGATTTATCCGATAAGGACCTTCCCAATTAGGAGACCATTTTCCAAATTTTGAACTTTTAGTCCCAATCGGTAGAATTAATGTCACAGAACCGACCAAATTATAAGAGTTCAAGTGTAGAAACGATCGGCAAGCAATCAAGTTTCCAAACTTGAGCCCATATAATCCCGGTAGTCAACTGAAATCACGAAGGACTTCAAACCAACTTGCAACAAACCAAGATTGTAATAGTTCAACATAACACAGCGAATGTTACATAGTCATTCATTGCCGTTGAAGCAGCACCACATCGGAGTTACTTAGTTATTACAACACATGTTTGTAGTAGCGGAAGCAAAATAGTTACACACACTTTCCAAAGTTCATTTCAGAAGTTCATGTTCAGCCAGGGTCTCATGCCATCCATCCAAAAGCAACAGGTACGAAGTAGTTAGAGAACCGTGCCCAACGGTTTAGTCCTCATCTCCAGCAGGATGGAGACAGGTCTTGCAGAAGCCATCATAAAAGATATCATCTGCAACAGGTGGGAATAAACCCTGAGTACGAGGATGTACTCAGCTAGACTTACCCGTCTAGTAAAACATAAAAGACACCAAGGATCATGCAAGGCTAAGTATATAGTGGAGCTGGTTTGACTTAACAATTGTCAAAAGCTTAACTGATAGCTATATTATTGTAAAAGCATCATATTAATCATCATTAGCCTATCACTAGATTAGCACCTGTACTAAACACATCACTTGATTATTACAAGCAATAATAACCATATCAAGTTCATCATATGCTCTTCCTTGCTATCATCATTATTATGAACCATTGTCCTTTAGTGAATGCTACGTTTGCCGCTGATCTGTCAAGTTCTCACTATCCGGGAGAGACGGCGATTTGAATCGATTTCTATCCAGCTGGAGGGTTGTTCCTAGCACTCACCCAGGCATCCCCCGTCGGAGAGCCAACGGGTCACCTTTGGTACGACTCAAGAATCGCGGCTCCGATCAGCGCCGCACTCCCAGGGCTACCATTCTGCCAGGGAGGTCAGGAGTTTTAACTCACCTACCTTTGGTCTTACGCCAATGGTCCCCCACACACCGCACTTCCTTCGGTAGTGCGCACTTTATACTTGCCGGTCTTCTGGCCTGAGTCATACTACTAGGCTTCGCGGTCGGAACGAGTTATCCGGCCAACTAAGTGTTAGGCATGCGTTCAACATGACAAGAGGACGTATAACGGTCGGTCCTTAGCTGCCACAGACGGAGTTACTACAACCTTGCACAACTCCGCCCGGCTTATGTCAATTTAATCAGGTTCTTTCCACGATAGCACATATAGACAATCGTGATCTGACTCAACCCTTTCTCGCACAGGTGACAGGATGTCACCCGACTTCTACCGATTAAAGCATGACTAAGCTGCTACCCGATCCTAACTCTATAACCAGGTAGTGGTAAGATATCTGAACAAGGATTGAGTAACATCCAGCAAGGGTTGCATCACAACTCCTATACGTAAATGCATCAATAAGTATAACATAGCCAAGTAAGATTTCGAAATTAAAGTGGGAGACTTAAGATGCTCCGGGGCTTGCCTTTCACGAACAAAGCTGGATCGTGGTTAGGGCACTCAACCTCTTCTTCGGGCTCCTCGAGTCTGGCTTGCTCGACGTCCACCTCCGGGTTGCCCTCCTGGCCTTCGGGGTTCGCTTGGAGCTCGAACGAAACGGTCGCGTCCGGTGCACCTATTGCATGCATGATTAAGTAAGAATGGGTGCATGCTTGATAACCTAATTAGACTCACTGGACACTCATTTACGGAGTAATCGTTATAACAAGTTTACACAAGGTAATTAGTTAACTTAGCAAAAACCTACCAAGTCAACCTAAAACAGCAAGCATTATAATAGAAAAGCGCAGTAAACAAATCATAACTATTGCTATAAGGATCCCACAAACATAAATGAGAACATTCTGGAAAGCTTATGAAATTGTCTACAACTCATCTTTAAACATCACAGCAACATTCATAAGTTAAACAAGTCATATAAACAAAGTTCCAGGTTCTGTCCCAGAAAAACAGAAAGCACCTATTTCTGGAACCCAACCTGGATAAGCTATATCTTTCAAATTATTGAACCAAATGATCCCAAAATTAAACCACAGCTAGATTATACAGTTTACAACAACTTTAATTTAGACAAGTCTTCCAGCAAACCAAGTTATCAACATGTAAAGGGCAGATTACCCCCTTGCTGTCCAGGGCAGCTCTTAACCCTCTAATTAATTATTTGATGACATAACCAAAACACATCTAGTACCAGCCAAATGGCTTACAAGCACAAGCATATCATAAGACAACCACAACATCATTTGTTAACCCCTATATATTAACTAATAAAGCATTTATCAATTTAATTCTATAAAAGAGCGTTATTACAAGATACCAGCAAAGGTGCTCAGAAAAAACTACAAAAATTACAGAAGCACAAGCATAGCGTCTATACCTTACCATAAAATTTTCAGAGCAATTGCACATGCCAAAATTGAGATAAGCATTTAAAATATGACAAGGTGTTTATTTCATAAATTCAGAAACATGGCTTATTTAGTGTCAAACAACAGATTTCAGATTATTTACATACTACTATTACCATAAAGAAGTGTGACACCAAAGTAGAGCACCAGCATAAGCATCAATTATTTACTATGATTTAATTAAGAAAACAAGCCATATCTCAATCATAAATTACATATCACAGATGTAGTACTCCAAAAATCATGAAATATTTATTATAGCATTCTCATACCACTCAGAGACTACCATAAAAATTTCATAGCCAGCTGAGCAGTATAACAAGAGATATGAATTCACTGATAAATAACAAGATTAAATCCTAATAAATATTTTTCCCAGAAAACATGGTTCGTTTTATATTTTTACAAAACAATAGCCATCTCAAGGAATCTCACAAAATTGGTTTCACAATTTTTGGATATCAGAAACAGGAGATATGATTTTTGCAAGAAAGCTAAAATCTGGATTTGAATAAAAGAAAGGAGAAGACCGTTGAGTCACTGACAGCGGGTCCCGCGCGTCAGCGACCCAGAGAACAGAGGACGCCTTCGCCTGCGAATGCTCGCCGACGGTGAGCTTCTCCGGCGGATCCAAGGGCACCAGCGTGATCCTGGAGTGATTCCGCATCGATGGAGGTAGGTGGCGCTAGGGTTCTAGTGACGGAGAGGGGTCGCCGTCAGCCATGGCGGCACGGCGGAGCTACCCCGGCTTACGCCGGCCACCTCTGACCGGTAGAGCGTCAGGGAAGGGCGGCTTAAGCATCAGTGAGCTAGCGCAGAGCTTTCTGGGTAGAAACGCCTAACCCTAATGACTCTGGTGAGTCTGCTCACGTGCGAGGTGCTCGTCGGCGGTGAGCACGGCGGTGCGTCGGCCGTGTTCCCGCGCGACGGTGGTGTTTCAGCCGGAATGGCGTGGCGTGAACCGACGCCAAGACCTAAGCAAACCTTAACGCAACTCAGAAGGAAGAAAGGAGGCGAGAACGGAGCAGCGGCGAGGTTCGCCGAAATCGGTGTCGCGACGGCCGCGAACCCGACGACGACGAACTCGCGAAATGTCGCTCACCTAGGGGAGATCTCGTCCAGCCGAGAGGTGGAGGAGATGGAGGAGCTCGAGGCGGGCTCGGAGACGCTTGGAGGCGAGGCGAAACGCAGAGGCGAGGGCACGAGGAGCTCGCGAAGCTCACGGCGGCAATGGCGACGGCGTTTTCGCCAGGCGGAGCGCGAGAGAGAGACAGGGAGAGAATGGAGGGGCGCTGAGTGAGTGTGGTGTGTCGTGGCGTCCATGACGACGCCGACAGTCTGACGGGTGGGGCCCACGCCAGCGTACGGGCGACAAATGGCGGACAGGTGTCGCGCCGGGTGACCACGACGGCGAGCTCGAGTCTGATTCAGACAAAGCGATGACCGACTGACAGAGCTACTTTGACAATGATTATCTCCCAAACCAAAACGAATTAAGAGGTGGTGTAGTTGATAAAGTTGGAGTACTAACTGAGTTCAACAACATTGTCAACTGGAGCAAGAGCTAGATCGGCCTAGTTTGAAAGATATGAAGTTTTCAAAATCAATCAAGCAAACTGCAGCGTCCCCAGACTTAGAAAATTTTTCTAAGTGTTGGAAACTGCCCCAAATTTGCCTTGTGGGTCACTTTCGAGCTAGATGTGCTCATTTTCATGAGATGGCCATAAAACAACTTTTGTTCCTTATAAAATTTGGTACAACGTTGCTGTAGAAATTTTTGACATGCAAACATTTTATGAAACACTTTTTTGAAAAGCCTAAGCAAAAGAGGTTTCTAGGGCCTATACTTCTAAGTATGACTTAAGTAATTATTTTGGAGAAGTGATCAACATGAACATTGTTCCTAAGGTTGAGTTAAGCATAGATAAGATAATTACCAAGACATAGCACACACATATAAGCATGGTACACACCAACACAAGCATAGGAAACATGATTAAACAAGTTAAAGCACACTTAAGCATAAAATGACATGGCTCAAGGTAGATGATGATCATGCTATGCTTGAGTAGATGATAATGCTCATGTTATGCATGTGATTGATGCAAACATAACACTGGGGTGTTACAGCCCTACCCCCTTATAAAAATCTCGTCCCGAGATTTGGAAGCTTATTGATTTTCGAAGAAAGCTTTATAAATTTCTTTTAAATAGTCCTCTGCTTCCCAAGTGGCATCTTCTTCCCCGTGGTTACTCCACAACACCTTGTAGAACTTAACCACATGATTACGAGTCACCCGTTCCTTGCGATCAAGAACTGCTACAGGTTTCTCCTCGTATACCAAGTCAGATTTCAACTTGATATCCCAAACTTCCACTCGTTCCTCCGGAACACGAAGGCACTTCTTCAATTGTGATACGTGGAAGACAGGAAAAATAGCTCGAAGCTCAATTGGTAGATGAACTTTGTATGCTACATTCCCTTTCCTTTCGAGAATCCGATAAGGTCCCACATATCGAGGTGCAAGATTTCGCTTGACTCCGAACCTTTGTACGCCCTTCATCAGAGACACCTTGATATACACATGGTCACCGACTGCAAACTCAATCGGCTTCCTTCTCTTGTCAGCATAACTTTTCTAACGAGCTTGAGCAGCTTCCAGATGTTGCTGGATGGTACGGACTTGCTGCTCCGCTTCGTTCACGAAATCGATGTCGTATTACCTTCGTTCCCCGGATTCCACCTAATTCAACGGGGTTCGACATTTTCGACCATACAAGGTTTCAAATGGAGCCATCTTGATACTCTCTTGATAACTATTATTGTAAGAGAATTCAGCTAACGGCAACCACTTAACCCAAGAACCCTTGGAGGAGAGAGCACATGCCCTCAACATGTCTTCTAGGATTTGGTTGACCCGTTCAGTTTGGCCGGCCGTTTGGGGATGATATGCCGAACTACGGACCAAGTGAGTACTAATCTACTCATGAAGACACTCCCAAAAACGGGCAGTGAACTGTGGTCCACGATTTGATATGATAGTTTGAGGTACACCATACTGACGAACAATGTGCTCGAAATACAATTCCGCATATTGATGTGGACGATAGTCAGTTCGAACTGGAATGAAACGAGAAACCTTGGTCAAACGATCTACAATCACCCAGATCGAGTCATAACCCTTGACAGAAGTTGGGAGTCCAACGATGAAATCCATGCGGACTTCTTCCCATTTCCAACCAGGAATGGATAAGGGTTGAAGTAAACCGGCTTTCATATGAACGGCCTTCACACAGCAACAGTTGTCACAACGAGCGACAAAAGCAGCAATTTCCTTTTTCATCTTTGTCCACCAAAACATAGGTTTCAGGTCCTGATACATCTTGCTACTACCAGAATGGATAGACAACTTAGATGAATGAGCTTTAGACAAGATCTGATTTCGCAGCTCACGGTCTTTTGGGACCACAAGTCGATCTTTGAACCAAAGAATTCCGTTCTCATCAACCCGGAAGTGCTTGGTTTCTTCTTCCTTCATTTTGCTCTTTATATGGTGGATGCCTACATCTGTTTGCTGCAATTCAATGACTCGATTGCGAAGAGTACTCTCTAGAGAAATCTGGTTGAGCACGAGTGGGTGCATAAGATGTGACAACAATGGATCTTCCACCTGAACTGAGTGACAGTGCACTTTTCGACTCAAGGCATCTGCAACCACGTTTGCCTTGCCCGGATGGTAGTGCACTTGTAGATTATAGTCTTTAATCAACTCAAGCAACCTTCGTTGCCGCATGTTCAATTCAGGTTGAGTGAAGATGTACTTGAGACTCTTATGGTCAGTGTAGATATTACACAGATTACCCAGCAAATAGTGCCTCCAGATTTTCAAAGCATGAACAACTGCAGCCAATTCTAAGTCATGAGTACGGTAATTGACCTCATGCTTTCAAAGTTGGCGCGAGGCATACGTGATAACACGACCTTCCTGCATCAGCACACAGCCTAGACTAATACCCGACGCATCACAGAAGACATCGAAGGGCTTCTCAATATCAAGTTGAGCTAGGACAGGAGCTGATGTTAGCAATGTCCTCAACTTGTGGAATGCCTCTTCACACTCAGGCGTCCACACAAACTTCTCATATTTCTGGAGTATGCGAGTCATAGGCTTGGATATCTTTGAGAATTCTGGAATGAAACGACGATAATACCCAGCCAACCCCAGAAAACTCCGAACCTCGTGCACCGAAGTTGGAATTTTCCAATCCAACACTTCTTGCACCTTAGCCGGATCCACTGATATGCCTTCTTCAGATAAGACATGGCTCAAGAAAGGTTCTTTCTTTAGCCAAAACTCGCATTTGCTAAACTTGGCATAAAGCTGATGCTCATGCAAGCGCGACAACACCACACGCAGATGCTCTGCATGCTCCTCTTCATTGCAAGAATATACTAGAATATCATCAATGAAAACCACCACAAACTTGTCCAATTTGGGCATGAACACCGAATTCATGAGATACATGAAGTGAGCAGGTGCATTCGTAAGACCGAAGGACATGACGAGATACACATACAATCCATACCTCGTCGAGAAAGCTGTCTTAGGTACATCTTCAGGACGGATCTTGATCTAATGGTACCCAGATCGCAAATCAATCTTGGAGAATACCTTAGCTTTAGACAACTGATCAAACATGATATCAATGCAATGAAGAGGGTATTTATTCTTGATGGTCACCGCATTCAGAGGACTATAGTCCACACACATGCGCAAGGACTGATCCTTCTTCTTCACAAAGATAGCCGGACAACCCCAACGAGAAGAACTAGGACGGATAAGACCCTTCTTTAACAACTCATTCAACTGGGTCTTATGCTCAGCTAGCTCATTTGGTGGCATTCTATATGGTCTTCTAGAGATAGGAGCGGTACCTGGGATTAATTCAATTTTGAACTCCACATCCCGATCTGGAGGAAGCCCGGGTAAATAATCAGGGAATACATCCGGGAACTCACACACCACCGGGATATCCTTGATGGTCCTAGATGTAACTGCATTCATCATGCTACGGATATGGATATCTCGAGGAAGTTGCACTAAGAACGCCTATTTGGTATTTGGGTCTCTCAACATCACTACACGAGTGGTGGTGTCGATAAGAACTCCGTTACCACTCATCCACTTCATACCCAAAATTACATCTATACCCACACCAGGTAAGACAACCAGATCAGTAAGAAACTGACGGTCTCCTATTTCCAGAGTTGCCCCCAAAACCACTTGATTGGTACAAATATCATTTCCAGCAGCACTAATGCAATAACTGCCCTTATCAAGTGTAATTGCCTTGAGATTATGCTTAGACACAAAGTCTGAACTCACAAAAGAATGCGATGCTCCAGAATCAAAAAGCACAAGTGCATCACAGTGATTAACCAGAAACTTACCAGCCGTAACTACCTCACCAGCAGGGATTGCCTCCACAGTTGTGTAGTGAACACGACCTTTGCGGACGTTCCCTTGATTGCCCTTGTTTGGCGGGTAAGGACAATTGCTCTGCCAATGCTCGGTCTGATTGCAGTTCCAGCATGGACGGTTGGTGGGTGGAGTCTTGGCATAGCTGGGACCCGTGTTGCCCCTAGGAAGAGCAATAGAGTACCCCTTGCGGAAACCCGTCTTCGCCTGATTCTTCCTGGAGGGCGATACCGCTGGTTAGGAGTCGGAGCACGGTACTGGAGCCTAGCTGCCACTGGAGCCTTGGACTGAGATGCCCCTGCCCCGGCTTCAAAAGCCCTCTTGCAAGTCTTGGTCGCAGTGTACACAGTGTTATAGTTCTCTTGAGTGAGAGCATCATTGACAAACTCATTGAAAGTTGCACACTTAGAGCGGCCCATGGTCTTCAGCAACTTGGGGCCAAGACCCCGTTTGAAGCTAGCAATCTTCTTTGCTTCAGTGTTCACAAACTCAGGAGCACACCTAGACAGATGATTGAAAGCATGTAGGTACTCCTTCAGAGTTTTGTTACCCTGGGTCAACTGCATGAACTCCGTATGCTTCATATCCATAACACCTGGAGGTATGAAATGCCCCTTGAAAGCCTCACGGAAGAGGTTCCAGTCAACCACAGTGTTGTCCGGGAGAGCCTCCCGATACTGATTCCACCAAATACCTGCCGGACCCTGCAGTTGGTGAGCTGCATACTCGGCCTTCAAACCCTCGGTCAGCCGAAGCAAGCGGAACTTTTGTTCCACCGTGTTCAACCACTCCTCAGCTTGAAGGGGTTCTTCAGCCTCTCTGAAAGGTGGGGGCTTCGTATCCATGAAGTCCTTGAAGCTGCTATACTGGTTAGGTGCTGGCCCTTCTTGTGCATGGCGACCACCCTGATTTGCCATCCGGTTGATGGTCTCAGTGAGCATCCTCTGATTTTCCACCATCATTTGCATCAGCTCAGCTGGATTTGGTGGTGGAGGAGGAGGGGGTGGGTTCATGTTCGCACGCTGTTCCGCACCTCGAGTGCCACGAGACATCTATAAAGACACAGTCAGTGAGTATTGATGATGACAAGATTTGGCATAGAAGAACTTGTATTCATGCCTGAAAGTATTTGACAGAGATATCCGCAATATGCACAACAACGGAAAACATCGTCACAACCGATCGAACATGATAACGTTAACACATTGGGTCCATAAAGTTATTACACCATCCCAGTACATGACATAGTCAAAGATCAAGGTTCCGGATTACAACATGATTATAAAAGCACCACTGCTGACTGCCAAACTACAAAAGATCCTCGCAACAACTACTCGCTACACTCCAGGCTCTTCGCCTGAGTCAGCGTCGAAGATCGCCTCTCCATCCTCGTTGCTAACCGGCTCAAGCACCTAGTCCTCCATGTCCTCGTGCAAGGGTTGTGCAGCCGCTGCTGGTCCATCTACCTCCATACCATCATCATCGGCCACAATCACCTGAGGTCCTACCTCTGGATACATGGGTACAGGGCGAGGAATAGGGTGTAGCAAGTTGTTGAGACGGTGAATCTCCACAAGACCAGCCTCAATCTGATCTTGCCGATAGTTCTCCCGCTCAAGCGACTGAATCCGGTGCATCTCCCATGCCCGGCGCCTGTTCTCCGACACACGGAGTGCAGCATCCCTCTCACGAGTGACCTGCACCAAGCGCTCCTGTACTGTCTCCCTCTCCCTAGCCAACTGACTCATCTGATCCTGCTTATGATCTCTCTCCCTGATGGCCTTCACCCATTGCTGCCTACGATACTCCGCAATGTCTTCCCAGTCATTGCGGTCCTTCTGAGCTTGCTCCAGGAGTCTAGCTTGCTTGCGAAATTTGCGAGCACGCTTTTCAGCGTTCTGTTGCATCTCCTGAGCTTGGCGAACAGCCACCATCACCTGTGCATAGGTGTCCTCTCGCTGACTGAACTGCTTGAGCACAGCCATCATAGCACTCATAGCAGGACTAGAACTCTCAGCTCGCTCTCCTCTGCCTCGGACCAACGCACATCCATCAGCCTGCTTCCACTCTGCTGCTGCAGGGTCAGCACGGGGAATGGAGGCCGCTGGCCCTCCTGTCAGCTCATCGCCAAACCTCTGACAGATGTTGAGCTGCATCGCATGGGCTGCAATCTGAGCTGCTTCCCATGGAGTCTGCTCATCTGAGTTGCAGGTCCACCCCGTCCACGCAGGCATGCCCCCATGTGGTGGGACAACTCCCTGCACAGCAAACCACTGCAACTCTCCTGTCAAATCCACCTCCCACCAAGAATACTGAGGTGGCTCAGTATATCCCACAGACTGCAGCACCCTCCAGAGCAAAGTAGGAGTGCCAAACTCGCTCAAGAAGGTGTCACTGGGGCGAGGTGAAGCGGGCACGTCCATCTGTGGAAAAGTAATAGGAATACTATGGGTAAGAGAGGATTAATTTAAGCATCATTTATTTAATTAAAAGGGACGACATTTTACAGGAAGGAGTAGACAGAATGTATGTATGAATGCGACATGATGCATGCACGAACCGTATGTCCTCACAAACTTAGAAAATTAATTTTCTAACAGATATACGGTGGCATACATTCGTCTCTCGATATGATAACTATCGATTTATACGTGCGTTCTTAGAGTACCTACGGAAAACTTTATTGCAGCCCAACAGTTCCCAATATATCACTCAAGAAAGCAGTAAACTAAGTGCACATTGCTTGGACATGCCCCATATGCACAAACAATGACACCACAACTACCCGAGAAATTAAATGCTCCCCAATTAAGTTTCTTTCGTGGTTCCATGGTTAGACATGTAACCACTCCAGGAAACCACCGCGAACACTCCCCTAGAACGCCATTTGGACGATCATGCTCTCACAGCTCACACTTACCAGATCGTAGGTGCGACGTTGCATAATTTAAATCTAGCGACTTATGTGGCTAATTCACATATGAAGCCTACCTCTACCATTAGACCACAGGGTAGCATAGTGCGGTCATCACACATCCATACCTGAGTACTGCCGGAGATGCATAAAATAAAACCCTTGTTGGTGCAAAAGCTAGTCTGCAAACACAAAGGGCTAATACCCGATTCAAACGTTAAGGCGTGCCAGCCGATTTGACCTTACTATCGGCAAAGGTGGTAACTCGAATACTTTAGTCCTGACAACAGCGATGCACCCAGATGTCACGGCTAAGAGGTACTCACACGGAACTTGAGAACACGCCGAGCTTAAGTCGATGAATTCCTAAGAACTCGTAGTGAAAAGGAAAAAGTATGACGAAGTCGTCGAAAAAGTAGATGCTAGAATATGAGTAAAATGTGTGTTTGATTGATTGATAGATGTCTCATTACAAGGTCCTAGGGTCTATATTTATACCCTGCTCAAAGAGCTACAACCAGACACAATTAGAATTCGAATTCCAAATTACACGGAATCCGTATACAAAACGATTTAAATAACTAAGGAAATAATAAAGCTATCCCCCGTGACAAGCTGAAACTCTTCCACAAACCGATCGACAGCTTCCGGACTCTTCCTTCATATCATCGGCAGATTCCCTTGTCATAGTCATCGGCAGACTTCCTTGTCATAGCCATCGGCACAGACACCACCACCTATAAACTTAGTCACATTCAACCCCTCCTTCATCGGCAACCATCGTCATCGGCAATTCATCGTGTAGACAAAACACCGCCGTCTCATCCTACCGGCCTGGACACGTGCCCAAAAACGGTGTCAACACATGCCCCCCAATTTCGGAGTATGAAATCATTAATGCTCCGAAATTTTCTGCAGTAATGATGCCTTTTTCCACAATTAATGCTCCTAATCTGGTAACCGACAACCTCAATCTGAACAACTCTGATCTTATTCTTTTGTAGATCCCTCGAAAACCTCAACTTCCTAAACGGGCATTTCCTTTTTAGCCGCACATCGGCAATATTACCGTTACAAAGATCTGCCGATGGACTGGTCAGGACGTTCGTATAAACGACTATCTCCACTTTATTCGCCCATCGGCAATATGACCGTTACAGGACGCTACTGATGGACCGACCAGGAGATCCTGCACAGTAAAATTTCTCCAGATAATGATCGCTTCCCGTCAAATCACCTGCACAATCCCTTGATTACCATGCGAACAGTTACCATATCTACCTGAGCACCCTCGGATTTCTCGGATGCGGCAAAGAGATAAGTCAGATTTGCCCTTGCCCGTTTTATCCTATAAATAGTTCCTTCTCGGGTACTCCTTCTCCATCACATCGTTCCACCATCCCAACTTTACTTTCCCAGCGGCGGCGCCATTCAAGATCTACAAGACCTCCGACAAAGACTCTTTCTCACCAACCCCGGATCTCTCAAGTACTTCCTCCGCGGTAAAATGGCCGTCAACTTCATCATCCCTGAGGTCAGTCCTTAGCACCATCTTTGATACTTTTTCTCACACCCCTGTTCATTCGCGATCTATTTTACTGAACATTTTCTTTCCTCCCTTTTTCTGTATCTTTCTTTTCCACCTTCAAAACCATCAGGAATCGGCTAACAAAATTGTTATCCCCACTGATCAACCACACCTCCAATGCCTTGGCCCACTAGGGGATCCAGATCCAACCAACCTTATAAACGCAGAAACCAATAGGATCCCTTTTAGAGCAGAGAATTTTTCTTTGGATCTGTGGAAGGATACTTTTCGTTCCTAGCCTAGCCCCACTGTGGGGTGGACAGATTGGTTTTTGAGGGTCAGCAATCCAAATGAAGTCCTATGGGGTGAAAGAAATCTAGCCCAATGCATTAGGTTGTCCATTGCCGATATGCATAGGAACGAGTCACTGCTGATAGCTGCATCATACTTCTGGTCAGACACACTCAACACCTTTATCTTTGGCCATGGCCCTGCTTCCCCCACTCTTGCCGATGTGGCTATGCTCACCGGATTAGATATTTCTTCTGCCGATAGCACCCACTTCTTTGATACCAAACCCAGTGCTAAGGTAGAAACCCGCTCCATCGGCGTCTGGTCAGGGTATATTCAAAAATACTGCAAAACAGGCTCTGTTGACATAAAGGAGCAGACCTGCTTTCTGAACATGTGGCTAGACAAATTCGTGTTCTGCGGTCGATCGGCAGGACCAACTTCCGTTCATCTAGTAGCAGCAGAAAACCTAGCCAATGGTGGCCGATTTCCTCTCGGCTGATACCTACTTGGAGCGGCCTATCACCTCCTCCACCAAGTAACTAAGAAGCTCTTGCTTGGCCAGTCTATCGACAACTTGGGAGGCCCCAGGTGGTTTATCAACATGTGGCTCAATCTGCATCTGCACAAGCGCCTTGAATTTAACCTATTCACACAGCATTTCCCAAGGGACATATCTGAAAATTATGTGTTGGGTGAAGAGGAATCGGCAACACGTGCCCCCTTAAACTTCGGCGAAGCTGTCATAGTTCTGCCTGGTTCAGGGGGGTAATCCAGATCAGGTCAGCCAATTCTTCCAAACTCTGTATGAGGGCTTGGCCAGAGATGAGCGAGCATGGTTGGCCTATGATGACCCAGACAGTATGCTTCCCCTGGTTTTCAACCCATTTGATGAAGGTCTTGACCGGGATAATGAAGTGATGATGGCAATGGTGACTCCCAGAGCCATACCAGTGAATTTCTTTGGCAGTGGGAAAACCTCCCCCCAGACTTATGAATTTTACAACCCATCGGCACTAGCCCGTCAGTTAGCTTTCGGCCAGCTGCCGATCGCACTCTGCTACACCGATGTGATAAAGCCCAGGGAAACCATCAATAGTCTTCTTGAATGGATCCGAGTAGCCCAACTGCCATCAAGTGCCGATACAGACGTGGATTTATTGGAGTGGGTTCCAGCCACCTTCATAACTCAAGCAAACAAGCAATGGTGGGCAGAGTGGAAGGAGCATCTGTTCTGCAAATCGGCCCTCACGAACCGCAGCATGATTGACCCTGAGTACGAAGTTCCCAATGATACCGTAAGTGCTTTCAAACCGATGTTTTAATTCTTTCAATTCTGTTTCTATCGGCAGTTTACTTCTCTACTTTTCTGCAGGTTGATGATACTCCTCCATCGGTCAGCAAAAGTGGCAAGCCGATTGACCTATTTGCATCAGGCCCAATCTCTTCAATCGGCCACAACGCCCCTACCCTGGCTGCCATCGTGCATCGAGGTATACGCCTGAGGAAGGTTACCACCAGGAGGACCCAGACTCCACCATCGGTAGCTGCTTCCACTCTAGCACAGGCTTTTAAGGTAGCTGTTGTACCTCTTCATTTATTCCGATCACCTTTACATCGGTTACATTTGTATTCATAAATTCCTTTTTGTTACTGCAGCAAACCAGTGCATCGGCAAAAGCCAAAAGCCAAGGTACCGATGCCCCCCAGTCCAGCCAGCCAAAGAGGAAGGGCGCCAAGGGAACCAGGGCTGGAACAAAGCGCCAAAAAGTGGCAACTCCTCCTCCTCGGGCCTCTCCTATTCCGGTGGAATCTTCTCCTTCCCCTCAAGATGTAGAGATTCAGCAAGCATCATCTTCCCCTCATCCGCAAGAAGCACCAGTAGTAGACGAACTCCAGCAGGAAGAACCCCAAGCAGAAGGCACATCAACTGACGTAGGTGAGCAAACAACTGGCCCGGCAGGTTCAACCATGTCATCGGCAGTTCCCCCAATTCAGACAAGCATCGTTCCTCCCCAGGGTAACATATTTTTATAATATTGCCACCGATGAACTTATTCTCATTCAGCCTTATAACTCTTTCTATCTCCTTTCAGTCGATGTCGTTCCATCGGCAACCCGGGCCGATCATCCTACGGCTCCACCGGCATCTTCCAGTCAAAGGCAAGAAATAGCCTTGAAGCAAGTAAGTCATCCAATCTTCATCAGTATCATTTGCCGATTTTCCAAGTATGAACTAACTTACTTTGTTTTCCTTTCCAGGAACAAGATTCTCCCGACAGCCTATTCTCCTTCGCCATCGACATTTCTGAAGAAGAAGGTGAAGAAGCAAGCTCTTCCCAGACAGTTGGCATCACATCGGCAGAGATCAGGGCCAAGCTGGAAGAACTGTCGGCCCTCCTCCATCAGGATACGGCACAACTGGTCGATGACTCCGACCCAGCCAAGGTTCTGTTCAGGACTCTCAGAGGCCAGATCCCAGCCGATGTCGAAGAAATCCTCTTCCAAGCCGCACATTTGGAGAGCCGTCAGCTGCAGTACCAGAGGGCTTCTCGGCGCCTCGCCGATAGAGCTACTCAGACTCAGCTCTCTGAAGAAATGAGGAAAGAGAAGCTCCTAACCGATGAGAAGCACAAGAACATCGGCATCTTAAGATCTTCAGGAGACACACTGAAGCAGAAGATATCTGACCTATCGGCAAAAAGGGAATCCCTGTTGGCAGAACTCAAACAAGTGGAAGACGCCTTATCCCAAGCCCGACAGGAAGAGAGCCAACTGCCAGAGACCATCAAGCTCCTTGAACAAGAGCAAAACGTCCACGGTCGCAAGGCACTACAATTGAAGAAGAAGCTGAAGCCGATAGAAGGTTCTGCCGATGACGATATCAAAGAGATAGAAGCAGCCAACCAAATCCGGCTACGCGCCATATCGGCGATCCAGGCACTGCTGAACACCTGAAGCTCTCATCGGCGACATATCTGTCTTTTTCCTGCTCTTTCAACTTTTACTCTAGCCGATAGGACTGTTATCAGCATCTTTTGAAACATTAATCCCAAACATTTAAATCCAGCCGATAGGAGTGTTATCGGCACTTAAACTTTTATGCATCGACCCATATGCTAGGGTAGTATGTAACACCCCAGTGTTATGGTTGCTTTGATCATGTGCATAGCATGAGCATCATCATCCATTCAAAGCATCCATGATCATCATCTATCTTGAGGCATGTCATCCTATGCAAAATTATGATTTAAATTGCTTAAATAGGCTTCCTATGCTTATGTTTGAGTGAACAATGTTTGTGTTTGTGCTTAATGTCTTGGTAATTAGTTTATCTATGCTTAACTTAATTTTGGGAACAATGTTCATGTTGATCACTTTTCCAAAATATGCTTTTAAGTCATACTTATGAAAATAGGCCATAGAAACCTCTTTTGCTTATGCTTTTAAAAAGTGCTTCATAAAATGTTTGCATGTCAAAACTTTCTACAGCAAAGTTGTAGCAAATTTTATAAGGAACAAAAGTTGTTTTATGGCCATCTCATGAAAATGAGCACAAATAGCCCAAACGTGACCCACAAGGCAGATTTGGGGCTGTTTCCAACACTTAGAAATTTTTCTAAGTCTAGGAACGAAACCAGTTTGTTCGATTGATTTTGAAAACTTCACAACTCTCAATCCAGGCCGATCTAGCTCTTGCTCCAGTTAACAAAGTTGTAGATCTCGCTTAGTACTTCAAGTTTGTCAACTACGCCATCTCCTAATTCGCTCTGGTTTGGGAGATAATCGTCGGTGAAGTGGCTCTGTCAGACGAGCACCCTTTCTTCTGAATCGAGCCTGAGCTCGTCGACGTGGCCGACCGCCGGCAGAGCTCCGTCGCCATTTGTCGACCGTACGCTGCTTCTGGCCCCGCTTGTCAGCCCTCGTCGCGTGCATGACCTCCACGGCGACGTCCCGCGCGAAGTGGACGCGTCCACTCGCTCTGCCTCGCCCTCTCTCGCCTTAAACTCGCCCGCAGCGAGCTCACCGCCGCGAGCTCACTCCGGCGAGCTCGTGTGCGCTCCTCACTGCGTCTCCGTCCACCAAACTCCACCCAAGGCTCCGCCGTGAGCCGCTCTCCAAGCTCCACCCTCTAACTCGCCGAGAAACCCACCGGTGAGCCGACATTCTCTTCTTCCCCCAAATCGGTCCGCCGTGACCTTCTTCTCCGGCGAACTCAATGCCGAGTGCCGTGAAGCTTCTCATCGTCTCTGGTTAGGTCCTAGAGGTAGCTTAGGTCCTTAGCGAGCTTTTGCGCCACCTGGTGGACGCTCTACCGGGTTCTCCGTCGCCGGACACGGTGCGCAGCGCCGCCGTGCTTCCGCCAGAAGTGGGTGCTCTCGTGGCCAGCAGGCTCCGCGAGGATCCAGGCCAAGCCGCGTACCTAGGAAGCTTCGCTGTAGTCCGCTGGTGCTGTAGAAGGCCTTAGGTCACGCTCTACCGGTCTGAGGGCTCCGGCGTAACGCCGAGCACCTCCGCCGAGCCGCCATTGTCGACGGTGAGCTCCTTCCGGTGGCTCCGCCGTGGGAAAAGTGGGGTCAATCGAGTCGTTAGGGTTCGGAGATCACGTTGATGCCTTTGGTTTGGCCGGAGACCTCGCCGTCGCGGAGAAATCGCCGGCGAAAGTCGCCTCGGCCGTGAGGAAGAAGAGCCTGGCAGATGGGACCCACTGTCAGCGACTCTCTCTTTTTCCCCCTTTTCTTTTATTCAAAATCCTGATTTTTGGCTTTCTTGCAAAAATCATATCTCCTGTTTCTGAGATCCAAAATTTGTGAAACAAATTTTGTGTTGTTTCTTGAGATGGCTAGTATTTAATAAAAATATAAAATGAGTCATGTTTTCTGAGAAATTATTTATTAAGGATTTAATCTTATTATTTATGGATAAATGCATATCTCTGGTTATACTGCTTAGTTTACTCTGAAAATTTTATGGTAGCCTTTGCATGGCATTAAAGTGCTCTGATAATTATTTCATGATTTTTGGAGCACTGCAGTTGTGATATGTAAATTGTGTTTGAATTATGGCTTGTTTCTTTAATTAAATCACATAAAATAATTGGTGCTTATGCTGGTGCTCTACTTTGGTAGTAAACATGTTTATGGTATTTCCAGGATATAAATAATCTGAAATACTTGTGCCTCTGTAATTTTTGGAATTTATGAAATAAATGCCTTGATACATGTTTTGGAATTTATGAAATAAATGCCTTGATACATGTTAAATGCATATCTTTAATTTGGCATATGCAATGGTCCTGAAATTTTTATGGTGATGATCTGATGTTATACTTGTGCCTCTGTAATTTTTGTAGATTTTTCTGAGCACTTTAACTAATATCTTGTAAATACGCCTTATCTAAAGTTAATTAATAAATGCCCTGTTAAGTAATTGTTTTGGGGTTTTCAACTGAGGATCTGGTGACCTTGTATTATGTTTGTGCTCATGAGTCATATGGTTGGCATGATTTGTGTTTTGGTCATGTCATTAAATAATTAACTATAGGGTTAAATGCTGTTCTGGACAGCAAGGTAGCAATGTAACGGTTACTTACTGATAACTTGACTTTCTGTGAAACTCGTCTAAATCAAAGTTGTACTAAACTTGTTGAACTAGCTGTGGTTTAAATTTGAGGTCATTTGGCCAAGTAGTTTGAAAGTTATAGCTGTTCCAAGTTGGGTTCCAGAAATAGGGGTTCTCTGTTTTTCTGGAACAGAACCTGGAACTTTGTCTAAAATGACTAGTTTAATATTTGAATCTTGCTGTTATGTGTGAAGATGGGTTGTAGACAATTTCATAAGCTTTCCAGAATGTCCTTACTCTTGTTTGTTGGATCTGCCTACCATTAGTTATGATTTATTTACTGAGCATACTTGTTTTGTGTTGCTTGCTGTTTTAGTAGCATGATAAGTTTTGGGTTGCATTAACTTGTTTACTTGTGTGAGCTTGTATGACTGTTGCTCCGTAAATGAGTGTCCAGTGAGTTGCTGTGTTATTAAGCATTCATCGTTAGCATGTGCACCTTCTCATTCATCGAGCATGCAATAGGTGCACCGGACGTGGCAGTTTCCTTCGAGCTCCAAGCGAACCCCAAAGGCCAGGAAGGCAGCCAGGAGGTGGAGGTCCAGCAAGTCGGACTCGAGGAGCCCGAAGAAGAAGTTGAGTGCCCGAATCACGAGCCGGCATCGTTCGTGAAAGGCAAGCCCCGGAGCATTCTAAGTCTCCCTCTATTTTCGAAAGTTTACTTAATATGTTATATCTATTGATGCATTACGTATAGGAGTTGTGATGAAACTGTTGCTGCATTCTACTCTATCCTTGTCCAGATAACTCACCCTCCCTGGTTGTAGAGTTAGGTTCGAGTAGCAGCTTAGCTATGCTTTAATCGGTAGAAGTCGGGTGATATCCTGTCATCCGCGCGATATAGGGTTATGTCGGATCACGATGGACTATATGTGCTATCGTGGATGGAACCTGATTAAATTGACTTAAGCCGGGCGGAGTTTTGCAAGTTTGTAGTAACTCCGTCTGTGGCAGCTAAGGACCGATCGTTGTACGTCCTCTTGTCATGTTGAACGCATGCCTAACACTTAGTTGGCCGGATAACTCGTTCCGACCGCGAAGCCGAGTAGTACGACTCAGGCCGGAAGACCGGCAAGTATAAAGTGCGCACTTCCGGAGGAAGTGCGGTGTGCGGGGGACCATTGGCGTAAGTCCAAAGGCAGGTGAGTTAAAATTCCTGACCTCCCTGGCAGAGTGGTAGCCCTGGGAGTGCGGCGCTGATCGGAGCCGCGATTCCTGAGTTGTACCAAAGGTGACCCTTTGGCTCTCCGGCACGGGATGCTTGGGTGAGTGCTAGGAGTAAACCTCCAGCTAGATAGGAATTCGATTCGAATCGCCGTCTCTCCCGGTTAGTGAGAACTTGACAGAGCAGCGGCAAACGTAGCATTCACTAATGGATTTGGTTCAAGATAATGATGATAGCAAGAAGAACATATGAGGAATTTGATATGGTTATTATTGTTTGTAATAATCAAGTGATGTGTTGTAGTACAGGTGCTAATCTAGTGGTAGGCTGATGATAAATAAAGATGATGCTCCCAAAATAATTTAGTTGTAACTTAAGCTTTTGGCAAAAAGAGCAAGTCAACCAGCTCCACTTGATATTTAGCCTTGCATGATCCTTGGTGTCTTTTATGTTTTACTAGACGGGTAAGTCTAGCTGAGTACATTCTCGTACTCAGGGTTTATTCCCACCTGTTGCAGATGATATCTTCTATGACGGATTCTGCAAGACCTGTCTCCATCCCGCTGGGGATGAGGACTAACCGTCGGGCACGGTTCTCTAATCTTCTCGTCTATGATGCTTTTGGAAGGATGGCATAGACTCTGGCAGTAACAAAACTTGTGAACTGAACTTTGAACAAGTGTGTGTAATTATTTTGCTTCCGCTACTTCGAACAAGTGTTGTAATAACTTAATACTCCGATGTGGTGCCGCTTCGACGGCAAAGAATGACTATGTAACATCCGTTGTGTTTATGTTGAACTATTACGATCTTGGTTTGTTACGAGTTGGTTTGAAGTCCTTCGTGATTTCGATTGACTACCGGGATTATATGGGCTCAAGTTTAGAAACTTGATTGCTTGGCGATCATTTCTGCACTTGATCTCTTATAATTTGGTCGGTTCTGTGACATAGTACTTCTTTAAATATTTGCCATTTAATGCTCTGGGAAATTCAACTCCTTCGAGAGTTTCTAGAATATAGGCATTACTAGGAGCCGATCGACTTATCCGATAAGGACCTTCCCAATTAGGAGACCACTTTCCAAACTTCGAACTTTTAGTCCCGATCGGTAAAATTAATTTCCATACCAAGTCCCCATTAGCAAACTCCTTAGCTTTTACTTTCTTGTCATACCATCTAGCAACTCTCTTCTTATTTTCTTCTATACTTATCAAAGCCTTTAACCGATGCCCTGCTAGATCATCTAACTCATCGGTCGTCAAAGTGGCATAATCATCGGCAGCCAATTGATCTTGAAAAGATAATCGCCTAGATCCAGCCTTAATCTCCCAAGGTAACACTGCATCATGTCCATACACCAATTGATAGGGTGACACCTTGGTTGATCCATGACAAGCCATCCGATAGGACCACAACGCTTCATTTAATAATGTATGCCACCGCCTAGGATTTTCTTCAATCTTTCGTTTGATAAGCTTGATAATTCCTTTGTTAGACGCCTCGGCCTGCCCATTGGCTTGAGCATAATAAGGAGAAGAATTCAACACTTTAATCCCCATACCGATTGCAAATTCATCAAACTCCCCCGATGTAAACATAGTGCCCTGATCGGTAGTAATTGTTTGAGGAATCCCAAATCGGTAAATGATATGCTCCTTCACAAAATCAATCATATTGGCCGATGTGACTTTCTTCAAAGGAATAGCTTCGACCCACTTAGTGAAATAATCAGTGGCAACTAGAATAAACTTATGCCCTTTGCTAGATGGTGGATAAATCTGGCCGATCAGATCAATAGCCCATCCTCGGAACGGCCAAGGCTTTATAATAGGATTCATAGCCGATGCAGGTGCCCTTTGAATATTACCAAACTTCTGACACCCTTGACACCATTTGAAATACTTAAAGCAATCCTCAAGTATAGTCGGCCAATAATATCCATTCCTCCTAATCATCCACTTCATCTTAAAAGCCGACTGATGTGCTCCACACACCCCTTCATGAATTTCTCCCATCAAACTCCTAGCTTCATCATCACCTAAGCATCGGAGAAGAATTCCATCAATAGTTCGATAGTATAATTCATCTTCAAGGAGCACATACTTGGTCGCTTGAAATCGAACTCGTCTTTCAACTTTGTTAGATGGATCTTTCAAATAATCAATAATTTATTTCTTCCAATCATCGGCATCGATTGTCGATACTGTATTAATCATGGGCTGATATCCTGAGGCATGCTGAGCTAACCGATTGGCCTCTTCATTATGCAATCGGGGAACATGCTCTAAACGGAAATCTTTGAATTCCTTTAACAGTTGCATGCTCTTCTCGTAATAAGTTATGAGAACTTCACTTCGGCATTCATAGCTCCCGGCCAATTGATTTATAACCAACATAGTATCCCCGAAGACTTCGACAGCGTCAGCACGAACTTCCCTTAACAACTCCAATCCTTTTATCAAAGCCTGATACTCAGCCTGATTATTTGTTGATGTAGCAACAATCGGCAAAGAAAATTCATACTTCCTCCCCTTAGGGGAAACTAATACTATGCCGATTCCTGCCCCTCGGTCACACGTAGATCCGTCAAAGAAAAGCATCAAGGGCACAATTTCCAAAGCCTCCACTGCACCGCAATGTTGATTCACAAAATCGGCCATAATCTGCCCTTTAACTGCCTTAGCCGATTCATAACGCAGGTCGAATTCCGACAGCGCCAAAATCCATTTACCGATCCTGCCACTCATAATCGGCATAGATAGCATGTACCGGACCACATCATCCTTGCAAACGACAGTGCATTCGGCCGATAACAAGTAGTGCCTTAACTTGATACATGAAAAATATAAGCATAGGCATAGTTTCTCAATGGCCGAATACCTGGTCTCAGCATCAATCAACCTCCTGCTTAAGTAATAAATTACACACTCTTTCCCTTCAAATTCTTGAATCAAAGCTGAACCGATAACCATCCCATCGGTAGACAAATACAATCTAAAGGGCTTTCCTTGCTGAGGTGGAATTAGAACTGGAGGATTCGCTAGATACTTCTTGATCTCATCCAGAGCCAACTGCTGTACTTTCCCCCAAATAAATTCTTGATCGGCTTTTAACTTAAGAAGAGGACTGAAAGCACGAATTTTATCAGACAAATTAGATATAAATCTCCTGATAAAATTTACCTTGCCGATCAGGGACTGGAGCTCAGTTTTGTTGGTGGGGGCTACTATTTTATTTATAGCATCAATAGATCTTTGACTAATTTCAATCCCCCTTTGATGCACCATGAAACCAAGAAACTGCCCTGCCGATACACCAAATGCACACTTATTGGGATTCATCTTCAATCCATGCTTCCTTGTGCACTCCAATACCTTTCGCAGATCGGCAAGATGCTTTGCGAAGTCCCCGGATTTGACCACCACATCATCAATATAGATTACTACCAGTTTGCCGATGAATTCATGAAATATAAAATTCATGGCCCTTTGAAGTAGCACCAGCATTCTTAAGGCCAAAAGTCATGACTATCCATTCAAACAATCCAACATGACCAGGACATCTGAATGCAGTCTTTGGAATATCCTCTTCTGCCATGAATATCTGATTGTATCCTGCATTGCCATCCATAAAGCTAATGATCCAATGCCCAGCCACAGCGTCAACCAGCAGATCGGCAACAGGCATTGGGTATCCATCCATCGGCATAGCTTTAGTGAGATTCCTGAAATCAATGCATACCCGAAGCTTCCCGTTCTTCTTGTAGACCGGAACAACATTGGAAATCCATTCGGCATACCGACACTGCCGAATAAACATTGGAAATCCATTTCGGCCTTAATATCAGGGAGGATGTTAGGATTACATCGGCGAGCTGGCTGTTGATGTGGCCGAAATCCAGACTTGATGGGCAACCGATGTTCAACAATTGATCGGTCCAAACCAGGCATCTCAGTATAATCCCAAGTGAAGCAATCTTTATATTCCTTTAACAAATCAGTTAATTGTTGCTTACACTCAGAATCTAACTTAGCACTAATAAAAGTGGGTCTAGGCCTATCACCACTACCTATATCTACTTCTACTAGATCATCGACCGATGTGAATCCCTAGCCTAACTTTCCATCATCTGCAAACCTATCCATTAAAAACCTTCGTTAGAACCGACTGCTTGGATCGGTGGAATTTCGTAATCGGCAACCTTGAGAAAATCCTTCTCCCAAACTTCTCCTGACATGCACCTAGTCCTCTCATAGGTGTCCACTTCTGCCGACGCAATGACAAAAGAAGAATCTCCCGGGACAATCTCAATTTTGTCACCTACCCACTGAACCAAACATTGGTGCATTGTAGACGGGATGCAACAATTAGCATGAATCCAATCTCTTCCCAATAGCAAGTTGTAAGCACCCTTTCCACTGATCACAAAGAAAGTTGTCGGTAAGGTTTTGCTGCCGATGGTCAACTCTACACATATTGCCCCCTTGACTGGAGACACGTTCCCTTCAAAGTCTTTAAGCATCATATCGGTCTTGGTTAAATCCTGATCTCCTCTTCCAAGCTTCCGATATACTGCATATGGCATGATGTTGATAGTAGCCCCACCATCAACTAGAATCTTGGTCATCGGCTGCCCATCAACTCTTCCCTTGACAAACAGAGACTTGAGATGTTGTCTTTCGTCATCGGCAGGTTTCTCGAAGATAGCGGTCATCGGATCCAAAGCCAACTGAGCTATTTGGTCGGACAATTCCAACTCATCATCACTGGATGGCGCAAGAAACTCCATCGGCAACATAAAGACCATGTTGACACTTGCCGATGGGTCTTCCCCCTTGGGATTTGATTGCTGCTGATCTCCAGACTGACCAGAGTTTTCGCCCTTGCTTAGCCCTTCTTGCCTTTCGCGTTGCAGTCTCCTTTTCTGTGTCTTGGTCAACCCTTCTGGACACCATGGAGGAAGCGGCTTCTGCCTTGCTGCTGGGCGTCGATTTTCCCTTGACTCCATCCGGTGTGTATTAGCGTCCCTGCAAAATACGAATTCGTCGGGAACTCGTGCATTAGCCATCTCCTCGAGCTCTTCCTGGTTCTTGGGAAAATATTGACACGATCACCAAGCCTGTCGTGCACATTGAGTCTGCCCCCCAAACGATCATGGACAGATGCTCTCCCTCTAACCGGCCCATTGAAGCGCCGATCATTATCACGATAGTTTCGATCGGACCTGTCGTACCGATCATAACCGTTGCACTCTGGGCAATCTCTGACAGTAGGAAGCTTGATATTCTCCTCCCAGCAATGGATGAAGAACGGACAATTCCAGTGATCCCTATGCCGATTCCACTCCTGTCGGCGTCTCTCTTCTTCCCGATGATAATCTTCTTGCTGGCGCCGATATCGATCTTCACGTTGCTGCTAAGTTTCCCGAGGCCTTCTGTGAGTTATTACAATCCCAGATCGAGGAGGCCTTCCTGAGCTGGTTCCTTCCTGGACCAAGCCTCTTCCTCTCGCATCGGTAGTAGTGACTTGATGCTGAGGATCCACCGATGCACTTCTTTCGGCTGCTTCTGAAGTTAAGACCTTGGCTTTTCCCTTAGCATCCAACATGTTCGTTGGGAAAGGATGTTGGTCAATCTTCATCGGCTTCTGGGTCTTGGAGCCGTCAAATTTGTTCCTCCCAGATTCTATAGCCGATTGCAATTGCTGTCTGAAAACCTTGCATTCATTGGTATCATGAGAAGTTGCATTATGCCACTTGCAATATTTCATCCTTCTTAACTCCTCAGCCGATGGGATCACGTGATTAGGAGACAGCTTGATCTGACCTTCCTGATGTAGAAAGTCAAATATCCTATCGGCCTTGGCGGTGTCAAAAGCGAACTTCTCTAGTTCCTTCTGCCCAAAAGGGCAAGACATTGGCTTCTTATTTTTTACCCACTCTGCCAAGCCGATGACTGGTTCCTCATCAGAATCTGAGCTTGTTGCTTCATCGACGAATGACACCTTTTTGTTCCATGCTCTCTTGGGTTCAAACGGCTTGACGTCTTGATCAGACACTCTCTGCACCAGATGACTTAAGCTTTCAAACTCGTGAGATGCATATTTGTACCTGATGTGTGGCAACAAACCCTGGAAAGCCAAATCGGCTAGCTGCGGATCGTCCAGAACCAGACTATAGCACTTGTTCATGACTTCCCGTATCCTCTGTACAAAACCTTCAACCGATTCATCATTACGCTGCCTCAATTTGACTAAATCGGTGATCTTCTTCTCATGAACCCCAGAAAAGAAGTATTTGTGGAATTGTTTCTCCAGATCGGCCCAAGTAATCACTGAGTTGGGAGGTAGTGATATGAACCAGGTAAAAGCCAATCCAGACAACGATGATGAAAATAGACGAACCCTTAACTCGTCCCTGTTACCAGCTTCTCCGCATTGAATAATGAACCTATTGACGTGCTCCATGGTTGACGTGTCATCCTGTCCAGAAAACTTAGTAAAGTCTGGTACCTTGTACCGATGCGGAAGCGGGATCAAATCATATGCAGGAGGATACGGTGTCCGATAAGGGTAAGTGTTAACTTTGGGTTTTATTCCAAATTGATCTCTCATTACTTCAGCGATCTTATCGGCCCAGTATGCATCGGCATCTTGCCGATGTGGTGGTTGTGAATCCTGCACCTGCTGGTAAGCCTCCACGTGTCTGTTTGGTGCATGTTCTGCATGGAACATAGGGTTGATTATCTGGCCTCCCACCTGAGGACCACCAAGATGTTGCCCACCAATCTGCTGTCCGCTGACCTGCTGTCCGAAATTCATTGGCTGGTTAAGGATCCCCTGGTTCTGGAATCCGGGATAGATCTGTCCTTGCTGGAACCCTGTAGCCTGGTGACTCTGTTGGGGCGTTTGCGAAAAGACTTGCTGCCCAAGCCATCCATTATTAGCGTTCATCGGCATAGGCCCTGCTGATGACTAGTAATTGGGTATCATCGTTGAATTGACATACCCTGATTAAGCCATAGACTTCTATTGCATCAGCATCGAGTCTGCCGATGCGTTGGGTATCTGGAACATTGGAGCTTGAGAATTCCCAGTGTAAGGTCTTGCAGTAGTAGTTGTAGTAGTATACTGGGGACTCTGATTCATCGGCATATTGGGAGGTGCCGATGCCATAGGGGTCTTGCCTCTCATGTCAGTCGTCTGCGATGTACCCAGCGTTAACTCTGGAGGCATGCCATAACCCCACCAGTTGGGAGGAGGAGTTAAACCTGTCATTGCCGATGCTAACAGATCTGTGGCAAGTTTAATCTGCCCATCTGAAGTCTGTGGATTAGTTGTCATCGGTATAGATTGTCCGTTGGTTACTCCCAACGTGCTTAGCGGAACAGGAATCTCCATACCCGCAGCGGCTGTAGCAGCCGATGGAGCTGTGACCACTGGTGACTTTGGCTAGTGATAAGTGGGGCCCACATAATCTGGTGGCAATTGTCCCTCATTGAAAACTGTATTAGACAGTACACCAGCTTGGTTGATCAAAGCACGGTTGATGGCGCTGTCAACCATCTCTTGAAGTTTGCCAGGATTGGACTCAAAAGTAACCTGCCGAGGTGCCGGCAATGCATCCTTCTGAATCACTTCACCGCTCCTGTTCACGCTGAAGGATCTCAGGCATTGCTGCTTGTAATCCTCCATGGCTTTAGCAATAGCTTGCTTCTACTCATCCTTGAGATTGGCTTCCATCACGGGGATGACGTTCTCTTGATCAAACTCAGAAGTCGACATGTTGATCTTGATCTTGGATCTGTCCCACTGGGCGTGCCAAAACATGTGTTGGTGCAAAAGCTAGTTTGCAATCACAAAGGGCTAATACCCGATTCAAACGTTAAGGCGTGCCAGCCGATTTGACCTTACTATCGGCAAAGGTTGTAACTCGAATACTTTAGTCCTGACAACAGCGATGCGCCCGGATGTCACGACTAAGAGGTACTCACGCGGAACTTGAGAACACGCCGAGCTTAAGTTGACGAGTTCCTAAGAACTCGTAGTGAAAAGGAAAAGTATGACGAAGTCGTCGAAAAAGTAGATGCTAGAATATGAGTAAAACGTGTGTTTGATTGATTGATAGATGTCTCATTACAAGGTCCTAGGGTCTATATTTATACCCTGCTCAAAGAGCTACAACCAGACACAATTAGAATTCGAATTCCAAATTGCACGGAATCCGTATACAAAACGATTTAAATAACTAAGGAAATAATAAAGCTATCCCCCGTGACAAGCTGAAACTCTTCCACAAACCGATCGACAGCTTCCGGACTCTCCCTTCATATCATCAGCAGATTCCCTTGTCATAGTCATCGGCAGACTTCCTTGTCATAGCCATCGGCACAGACACATCACCACCTATAAACTGTCACATTCAACCCCTCCTTCATCGGCAACCATCCTCATCGGCAATTCATCCTGTAGATAAAACACCGCCGTCTCATCCTACCGGCCTGGACACGTGCCCAAAAACGGTGTCAACAACCCCCCCAAGTCAGTACTTAAATAGCCACCTATAATCCTTATATGGGCAAGGAGGATTCGATCACTGGCATAACTTCAATATTGATTTTCACAATTTTATTTAAAAACTCTTTTGTTTTTAAATACACAAACGCTGCATTTATAATGCTGAACTTGCTCCGATACCAGCTGTGACAGAACCGACCAAATTATAAGAGTTCAAGTGTAGAAACGATCGGCAAGCAATCAAGTTTCCAAACTTGAGCCCATATAATCCCGGTAGTCAACTGAAATCACGAAGGACTTCAAACCAACTTGCAACAAACCAAGATCGTAATAGTTCAACATAACACAGCGAATGTTACATAGTCATTTATTGCCATCGAAGCGGCACCACATCGGAGTTACTTAGTTATTACAACACATGTTTGTAGTAGCGGAAGCAAAATAGTTACACACACTTTCCAAAGTTCATTTCACAAGTTCATGTTCAGCCAGGGTCTCATGCCATCCATCCAAAAGCAACAGGTACGAAGTAGTTAGAGAACCGTGCCCAACGGTTTAGTCCTCATCCCCAGCGGGATGGAGACAGGTCTTGCAGAAGCCATCATAAAAGATATCATCTGCAACAGGTGGGAATAAACCCTGAGTACAAGGATGTACTCAGCTAGACTTACCCGTCTAGTAAAACATAAAAGACACTAAGGATCATGCAAGGCTAAGTATATAGTGGAGCTGGTTTGACTTAACAATTGCCAAAAGCTTAACTGATAGCTATATTATTGTAAAAGCATCATATTAATCATCATTAGCCTATCACTAGATTAGCACCTGTACTAAACACATCACTTGATTATTACAAGCAATAATAACCTTATCAAGTTCATCATATGCTCTTCCTTGCTATCATCATTATTATGAACCATTGTCCTTTAGTGAATGCTACGTTTGCCGCTGCTCTGTCAAGTTCTCACTATCCGGGAGAGACGGCGATTCGAATCGATTCCTATCTAGCTGGAGGGTTATTCCTAGCACTCACCTAGGCATCCCCCGTCGGAGAGCCAACGGGTCACCTTTGGTATGACTCAGGAATCGCGGCTCCGATCAGTGCCGCACTCCCAGGGCTACCACTCTACCAGGGAGGTCAGGAATTTTAACTCACCTGCCTTTGGTCTTACGCCAATGGTCCCCCGCACAACGCACTTCCTCCGGTAGTGCGCACTTTATACTTGCCGGTCTTCCGGCCTGAGTCATACTACTAGGCTTCGTGGTCGGAACGAGTTATCCGGCCAACTAAGTGTTAGGCATGCGTTCAATATGACAAGAGGACGTACAACGGTCGGTCCTTAGCTGCCACAGACGGAGTTACTACAACCTTGCAAAACTCTGCCTGGCTTATGTCAATTTAATCAGGTTCTTTCCACGATAGCACATATAGACAATCGTGATCCGACTCAACCCTATCTTGTGCAGGTGACAGGATATCACCCGACTTCTACCGATTAAAGCATGACTAAGCTGCTACCCGATCCTAACTCTATAACCAGGTAGTGGTAAGATATCTGAACAAGGATTGAGTAACATCCAGCAAGGGTTGCATCACAACTCCTATACGTAAATGCATCAATAAATATAACATAGCCAAGTAAGATTTCAAAATTAAAGTGGGAGACTTAAGATGCTCCGGGGCTTGCCTTTCACGAACAAAGCTAGATCGTGGTTAGGGCACTCAACCTCTTCTTCGGGCTCCTCGGGTCTGGCTTGCTGGACCTCCACCTCCGGGTTGCCCTCCTGGCCTTCGGGGTTCGCTTGGAGCTCGAACGAAACGGTCGCGTCCAGTGCACCTATTGCATGCATGATTAAGTAAGAATGGGTGCATGCTTGATAACCTAATTAGACTCACTGGACACTCATTTACGGAGTAATCGTTATAACAAGTTTACACAAGGTAATTAGTTAACTTAGCAAAAACCTACCAAGTCAACCTAAAACAGCAAGCATTATAATAGAAAAGCGCAGTAAACAAATCATAACTATTGCTATAAGGATCCCACAAACATAAATGAGAACATTCTAGAAAGCTTATGAAATTGTCTACAACTCATCTTTAAACATCACAGCAAGATTCATAAGTTAAACAAGTCATATAAACAAAGTTCCAGGTTCTGTCCCAGAAAAACAGAAAGCACCTATTTCTAGAACCCAACTTGGATAAGCTATATCTTTCAAATTATTGAACCAAATGATCCCAAAATTAAACCACAGCTAGATTATACTGTTTACAACAACTTTGATTTAGACAAGTCTTCCAGCAAACCAAGTTATCAACATGTAAAGGGCAGATTACCCCCTTGCTGTCCAGGGCAGCTCTTAACCCTCTAATTAATTATTTGATGACATAACCAAAACACATCTAGTACCAGCCAAATGGCTTACAAGCACAATCATATCATAAGACAACCAGAACATCATTTGTTAACCCCTAGATATTAACTAATAAAGCATTTATCAATTTAATTCTATAAAAGAGCGTTATTACAAGATACCAGCAAAGGTGCTCAGAAAAAACTACAAAAATTACAGAAGCACAAGCATAGCGTCTATACCTTACCATAAAATTTTCAGAGCAATTGCACATGCCAAAATTGAGATAAGCATTTAAAATGTGACAAGGTGTTTATTTCATAAATTCAGAAACATGGCTTATTTAGTGTCAAACAACAGATTTCAGATTATTTACATACTACTATTACCATAAAGAAGTGTGACACCAAAGTAGAGCACCAGCATAAGCATCAATTATTTACTATGATTTAATTAAGAAAACAAGCCATATCTCAATCATAAATTACATATCACAGATGTATTACTCCAAAAATTATGAAATATTTATCATAGCATTCTCATACCACTCAAAGACTACCATAAAAATTTCAAAGCCAGATGAGCAGTATAACAAGAGATATGAATTCACTCATAAATAACAAGATTAAATCCTAATAAATATTTTTCCCAGAAAACATGGTTCATTTTATATTTTTACAAAACAATAGCCATCTCAAGGAATCTCACAAAATTGGTTTCACAATTTTTTGATCTCAGAAACAGGAGATATGATTTTTGCAAGAAAGACAAAATCTGGATTTGAATAAAAGAAAGGAGAAGACCGTTGAGTCACTGACAGCGGGTCCCGCGCGTCAGCGACCCAGAGAACAGAGGACGCCTTCGCCGGCGAATGCTCGCCGACGGTGAGCTTCTCCGGCGGATCCAAGGGCACCAGCGTGATCCTGGAGTGATTCCGCATCGATGGAGGTAGGTGGCGCTAGGGTTCTAGTGACGGAGAGGGGTCGCCGTCGGCCATGGCGGCACCGCGGAGCTACCCCGGCTTACGCCGGCCACCTCCGACCGGTAGAGCGTCGGGGAAGGGCGGCTTAAGCATCAGTGAGCTAGCGCAGAGCTTTCTAGGTAGAAACGCCTAACCCTAATGACTCCGGTGAGTCTGCTCACGTGCGAGGTGCTCGTCGGCGGTGAGCACGGCGGTGCGGCGGCCGTGTTCCTGCGCGACGGTGCTGTTTCAGCCGGAATGGCGTGGCGTGAACCGACGCCAAGACCTAAGCAAACCTTAACGCGACTTAGAAGGAAGAAAGGAGGCAAGAACGGAGCAGCGGCGAGGTTCGCCGGAATCGTCGTCGCGACGGCCGCGAACCTCGACGACGACGAACTCGCGAAATGTCGCTCACCTAGGGGAGATCTCACCCAGCCGAGAGGCGGAGGAGATGGAGGAGCTCGAGGCGTGCTCGGAGATGCTCGGAGGCGAGGTTAAACACAGAGGCGAGGGCGCGAGGAGCTCGCGAAGCTCACGGCAACAATGGCGACGGCGTTTTCGCCAGGCGGAGCGCGAGAGAGAGACAGGGAGAGAATGGACGGGCACTGAGTGAGTGCGGTGTGTCGTGGCATCCATGACGATGCCGACGGCCTGACGGGCGGGGCCAACGCCGGCGTACAGGCGACAAATGGGGGACAGGTGTCGCGCCGGGTGACCACGACGGCGAGCTCGAGTGTGATTCAGACAAAATGATGACCGACTGACAGAGCTACTTTGACAACGATTATCTCCCAAACCAAAACGAATTAGGAGGTGGTGTAGTTGACAAAGTTGGAGTACTAGCTGAGTTCAACAACATTGTCAACTGGAGCAAGAGCTAGATCGGCCTGGTTTGAAAGATATGAAGTTTTCAAAATCAATCAAGCAAACTGTAGCGTCCCGAGACTTAGAAAATTTTTCTAAGTGTTGGAAACAACCTCAAATCTGCCTTGTGGGTCACTTTTGAGCTAGTTGTGATCTTTTTCATGAGATGGCCATAAAACAACTTTTGTGCCTTATAAAATTGGCTACAATGTTTCTCTAGAAAGTTGTGACATGCAAACATTTTATGAAACACTTTTTAAAAGCCTAAGCAAAAGAGGTTTCTAGGGCCTATACTTGTAAGTATGACTTAAGAAATTATTTTGGAGAAGTGATCAACATGAACATTGTTCCTAAGGTTGAGTTAAGCATAGATAAGCTAATTACCAAGACATAGCACACACATATAAGCAAGGTACACACCAACACAAGCATAGGAAACATGATTAAACAAGTTAAAGCACACTTAAGCATAAAATGACATGGCTCAAGGTAGATGATGATCATGCTATGCTTGAGTAGATGATAATGCTCATGTTATGCATGTGATTGATGCAACCATAACACTGGGGTGTTACAATTAATTTCCATACCAAATCTCCATCGACAAACTCCTTAGTTTTTACTTTTTTATCATACCATTTAGCAACTCTCTTTTTATTTTCTTCTATACTTATCAAAGCCCTCAACCGAAGTTCTGCCAAATCATCCAACCCATCTTTCATCAAAGTAGCATTGTCATCGGCAGTCAATGTTGACACTTGCTAACACCACTTGAATACTAGGTTGTCATCCTTAGCATGGCACAAGAGTGTACTATGGTATTTATACGCACACAGATAAATCCGCAAGCGCACGGATACCATTGTAGCTTTTACCTGGTTAAAGGTTTTATCATATCCATAGGGAAACGGGAGAACTTATCTACCCTCTAACTTAACCTAGATAGATAGGTAGATGTAAATAGGAAAGATGATAAAATTGAATAAGAACAACATTAAAGGTAAAATAACAATGGGTGATAATATAGGAATAGAGAGTAGAGCAATCTAGTATATGGGTGATGGTAGGAGAATAGAGAGGATAACTATGGTTTCTCTACTTCAAAGGGTATGTCTATGTCTGGGGCGAACCACGTGATAAGAATAGACCACAAAGGATGCTTATCCATAGGCCGATAAACCCTACCAGTCCTTCTAACAGGAGGTGGACTACAGGGGACCAACATAGCTGTCACCTACGTGGCCTACCACACGATCCAGCTAGACAGGGGATATCCACAAGTAATCTAGGTCTAAGCACCACGCTTACACCTATACTACAACTCTAACCTATAGGGTCCTATAGATTAAAAGTACTCAAACGAGTTGTGAACCAGAACATACATGGATAGTAATTGCATAATGAAATAGAAGTAGATTACCAGAGTCATCCCATGAGCAAGCTTGATTAGAGCTTGATCATGGCGAAGTACAACCAGAGGAAGAACCGACAGGCCGGCCTCTCCTCTAATCCTCCCTCGCTCTCCATCTCGCTACTATCTAGAAGTACTCTAGTTTAGAGATGAGAGGAGAGCTCTCATCTCCAAACCCTAGCTTTTGCTCTGTCTATGAATAATGAATAAGGATGAAGGGGTGCCTCCTCCAGGGGCCAGGGGGACCAACATTGATTGAATGGTTCTCCTTGATCCTTTATGTCGGTGGAGCATAATCTGCGAGACGGGACCTGATTGGTCTCTGTAGTAGGGCAGGCGCCCAAGGCAGGAGGGCGGGCGCCCTGTCCCCGAGCCCGCTCGGCTTCTCGTTCGTTCCCGTGGCTTCTAGAGTCTTCTAGATGATAGAAAATTGCGTGGCATGTTAATATCTCTATGTAAACCTGACGTGTGGGCCTTTCATCCATATTTCCTGATACCCCCCTACAGAAATAGACAAACACCAAAACTCATAGAATTCTGTCAGATAAATCCCTAAGTCTGGGTGTTGGTTGCATTTGGATCCTTTTCTTTATTTATTTGATGATTAAATTTGGTACTTAAGGACCGTCAACAGTCAACTGATCCTGAAAAGACATCCGCCTAGATCCAGACTTAATCTCCCACAGCAACACCGCATCGTGTCCATACACCAACTGATAGGGTGAAACTTTGGCCGACCCATGACACGCCATCTGATATGGCCACAAAGCTTCATTTAACAATGTGTGTCATCTTCTTGGATTTTCTTCAACTTTCCATTTAATGAGCTTAATGATCCCTTTATTAGTAGCCTCGGCCTGTCCATTAGCTTTAGCATAATGTTGGGTATTTTAAACGCAAACAGAAAAATCCGCAAGCGCACGGATACCGATGTAGCTTTCACCTGGGAGTATTCCAGAGTATCGATTTTCCACAGAGAACGTGAGTGTACTAATTAAGATCTAAGATCGCCCAAGGATAACTATATAATTGTTTTTGGTGGGAAGAGAGGAAGTTTCCTGAGAGTTCTCTAGTTGATCTAAGAATCAAGAATTACTTCAAGATTATCTATATCGGGACATCAGAGCACTAACCACAGAAAGAGATGAGAAGGGGGCTAGGAAGGTCTGACTACGGTCCTACAAACACCGATCCGAACGTGGTGGAATACGTCGACCGTTAGGGCCGTCACTACCCTAGGGCTACCACAACAATCCGTGGGATTGGGTGCAATTCCAGGTAATCGCAAGACTAAACACCACGTCTAATCTATTAATTACTACCCTAGCATTATAAAGACTAGAGCACTTGATGCAAGCGGGAATCCAATAAATAACTTGAATGTAAATAAAAGTAATTAGAGAACTCAGGAATTATGAGTTGAAGAACCTGGAGAACGATGAAGAACGAACCAGATGCTGCAAAAGTATAATGTTGAGGAAGATCCGACAGATCCGGCTCCTCCTCCGCTCTCCTCTTCTCTCTCCCTATTTTCTAGATTACAACTAGAACTAACTAGAACTAGAACTAGAGGAACTAGAACTAGAACTAGATGAACTAGAACTAGATATAGATGAACTAGAGGTAGAACTAGAAGAACTAGAGGGATCCTCTCTACTTGGATGAAGAATTGAAACACTAACTTTGATTCTATAGAAGAGGTATGATCTCCAGGGGCCAGGGGGGTCTGGTTTTATAGTCCCTTCAAATGAATCTGGGCCGTCGGATCAAACCGACATTGATCCTGTGGTTTTCCTTGAAGTATTAGGTCGGTGGAGCATGATCCCCGAGCTTCTCCCTGATTGGTCCAGGGGGGAGGGCGGGCGCCCTCAGGACTAGGGCGGGCGCCCTGTCCCTGAGGCCTCTCGGCTTCCGCTTTGTTCCCGTGGCTTCTAGAGTCTTCTAGATGATAGAAAATTGCGCGGCACGTTAATATCTCTATGTAAACCCGACGTGTGGGCCTTTCTTCCTTATTTCCTGATAACCCCCTGCAGAAATAGACAAACACCAAAACTCGTGGAATTCTGTCAGATAAAACCCTAAGTCTAGGTGTTGGTTGCATTTGGATCCTTTTCTATGATTAGTTGATGGTTAAATGTGAGCATTAAGGACCGTCAACAAGCTCCCCCAAGCTTAACCTTTGCTCGTCCCTGAGCAAAGATGAACTCAAGAGTTTCTGCAGTGGTTTCATAACTTAAAGATACACATGCGTTTAAACAAGATCTCATCTCGGGTTAGAGTAAACTGTTAAGACTTAAAACTTACTCATTTACCTTTCACCATGGGACTTGTAACCATCACTTCTGTCTTGAGTAGTTAAAAGATAGAACGGTCTAGTCAAGCGCCATGTCTCTTTTTCTTGATCAACTATAGCTCTAGAGTTTTTGCAGATTTTCAAATAAAACTCAGAGATTCCTTGTATGACTCTCTCTAGTCTCTCTTTTGTGGTATTTCTGGATCCTTACCAAGGCAGTAATGGTGTATGCCTTCTCTCAAAGTATGTGGTATTTTTGGTATGAGGCATAGTGGCATTGCCTTCTCTCTCACCCTACTCTAATAAGGTTTTGATATCTGGAGCTCATAGGTGGGAGACAGCTAATACATACTTACAAGACATTTATTGCATAGTCAAACCATGGATCCAGAAGAACAAGTCAATAAGTCAAATCAAGATGTGCATGTGTGGCGAATGAATGGTGTATGGTAATGATGGTGATAACAATGGTGAAAGTCTAATTCTACTTGTGCTCTTTTGAGAGGATACATACCTTTCTTGCTCTTTTGAAACTTTTTGAGGAGAATGAGATGCTCTATATTTTCTTTTCCTCTCACGTGGGTATCTTGTACCCCTAATTCTACTGTCGGACACTTGTCCATTTTTACCTCTCGTCTCACTTTTTTTTCTTTTTTCTCTTTCGAGGTTCCGGGCACTTGCCCCTTTTTATTTCCTCGTATTTATTTTATATTTTTTTTCTCTTCTCTTTTTTTTAGAGCACTCATCTCTTAAAATAATGTAGCAAGTGGTAGTAACCAAGATAACTCGAGCATTTATTTCATAGGGGAAAAACAGAAATATTTTTGGCTATTCTCTCCCGGATTAGGAGTAGAATATTTTTGGGTGGTTCTGGAGATGGAAATGGATGGATATATGTGGATGCGTACTTCCGAAGTAGAAGTAGCATGTATGAGTGAACGTGCAAGTGAATCTTGATTTAACCACATGACAAGCTCCTAAGGGTCTACACAGCTTGACCATACTCAATGCTCATAAGCAGTAAAGTAAATGTGTGGTTCATAGTCTAATAAGCATGTATATATGGCTGTGGTAGGAAATTAAACTCTCATCATACAGGAACTCATCTTGTGTTATTTTAATGATTTTCAAAGATAAAATTCTCCAGAATTCTAGCATCTCTAGGAACAGATAAACAGCAGCTCAACCTTTCCATATCATATCCGTTAACGACTTAGACTTCAGATCAAGTACTCTCCCCACAAGTTCAGGTTTAGAGCAAATCTTAATTAATAACAGTCATGCCTAAACTTAAGAGAGATTTCAATTTTTAGAACTAAACATGGCAGAGCAACTATTCATCATTTCTATGTGAGAGCTTATCATGAGGGTTCATAGCAAACTTTATTTATTTAATTATTTAGCAAACTAAGCAAAGATATATATATAAGCACAAAATCTTTATTTGAGTTTTTATGATTATGCATCTTTTTATTATTTGAGTAAAATATAAACGTGAGTAGAAACACTTAGCTCGATAAATGGGGGTGCTCTCCCCCAAGCTGGATTTTGACGTAATTTCCTCTAATGTAGCTAGCAGGTGACGGAGGTATATTTGAATGTCGGCAGTACCCTGACAGCGATTAGGATGTCCTTCGTCTGCTAGTCTGCTAGTCTTCTTTGATCCTTGAATTCTGTGGAGCTCAAATAGACAACAAAGCTTTGTGGAACTAGTTAAGTGTTAGCATAAATATCTAGCCTTTATCATGTTGAGCTTCCTCTAATAAATATTACTCTCTTTAGTAGGATCATAAATTTATTTTTATATTTTTATAGGACAAGAATATATTTATTTCATTTTTACGCCACCACAGTGAATGTACTTATGGGTTTTATGTCATGAGCATACTCACATGGGGCTAACTATTTTTAATATTTTTACTTTCTTTTCAAGATGATATGAACCTGATTAACTAAGCAAACTATTTTAAGTAATTGAAAGGAAAAAGATAACTACCAAGTTTACCTCTTGGCAAGGCGTTCGGTGTTTTTTTTAAGTCCTCCGAACGGGACTCTCTGTTTTCTCAGTCGTCCTGGGATTCACTAGATGGCGTAGTTGGTGGTTCCGGCGACGCCTGCTCTTCATGTATAACTATCTTCTCTCTACACACCTGACTCGGTGCTACGGTCTCCTCAGGATAGTTCTGTTCAAGTTGTATGTCTTCAGACCTTACTACATCTCCTTCGTAGTCTGCCCATCCGTCCTTGATAATTTGCCTCCTCTGGTTGCGGTTGTGTCGTCTTCTTCTTGTCCTGACCTGCTTAGAGTCTTCAACTATATAGTTAGGGTCAGTAAAATAGTGGCGTACCGTCTCATAGGGCTAATGCATGTGGACTTCTCCGGTTCTAATGTAGATGATTGCTTTAACGGTGCTGAGGAACGGTCTTTCAAGCATGATGGGTGGATTGTATTCGTCTTCTCCCATGACAATAACCTTAAAATCATCTGGAGCTGAATGTATGTCGGTTTTAGGGGCATGGTTCCGTGCAGGATCTGATAAGTGACTGGCGGCCATTATGTTGACACCTGACCCGGTGTCGCAAAGCATCTTCTCGAAGTTGTATCCATCAATGGAGCACTGGATGCTTGGCATACTTGGGTCATCCTTTTTGGTTAGGAACGGTGACTTAAGTCGACGATCTTGACCTCCTTGAACTGCAGTGACCATCTTTGCTGACTTGGTCCACATTTGCTTGTTCCTGTTCCTCCTGTTGGTCCTCTTCCTTGGTTCATGTCGGGATTACTCTGAGATTTGTGTAGTCTTATTCTTGAAGGAAAATGTCTCCTTCCTCCCTTTGATGTAGAAACTGATCTTGGCAGCACTAGCATGGATGACAGCTCCTGATGTGTTCAGGAATGGCCTCCCTAGGATGGGTGCCCTCTCATCAGTACCAGTCTCTATCACCACGAAGTCTTCTGGGGCGTATAAGGTACCAACTCGGACGCAGAGGTTCTTCAAAATTCCCTTTGGGAAACTTAGCGTACGATCTCCAAGCATGCCGATGGAGATCGGGATGATGGTGCGTCCTGGATCGTCTCTCTTGACCGGCAGAAGGTCAGTAATTACTTCCACAACGGGGTTACTCTAGTAGTTACGTCCTCAAGCATCTCAGAGCAATGATTGCCTGAGTGTCCAGTCTCTCTCGTGTGTTTGTGCTCATAGATCTAGGTTCTTCACTTGGTGGAGTCCGGGAGTTGTAAAACTCCTTCATATTTTGCTCGAAGTGTACCTGCTCATAGAGACAAGGCAGAGATCAAGTGCATGGGCCCTGTTGGTGGAAAACACCAACAGAACCAAAAGTGTATTTGTTCTCTCTAACCTTAAGCATAGTGAGCAAGACAAAGTTGATGGATAATAAGATCATGAGTATAGCATTTAAAACATTTGTCAGATCATATCACTCAACCTTATGAAAAGATAATCTATCTAAGTAAATGTTTTTTTCTTTATATGACTATCATTTTCCAAAGATTGAGTATGCAACATTTTAGCTCATATGATTAAGAGTGTGGGATCACAAAGGTGGAAGGACTAAACATGTTGAATCGATTGGGTTAGTTAATCTAGAGTTGTAAATCATACATGTTTGTCTCTTTTATTCATGTGAACGCTAAAACCAAGGAGAAGCTTAGAGAAGTGATAGTCAAGTACCTTAAGATGTTACGTTACTTGAAGAGTGATGGTACAGTATCACCTTGTGGAAGCCTTCCTTTCTTAGCGGTTGTGCATCGTGTTTGTGGCACCCTCCATGGATCATCTCTTGTGAGCTATGCCTTCCTTGTGTAAATTGTTAACCTTCATGCGTCTCTCTCTTTGTCTCCAATGTGAGTTTATCTCAGGACTTCCCAGGTCGATATTGAAAGTTTTCCTGCAGGGGTTAGTCCAACAAAATATCCAATATCTACTATAGCATACTATCGGCTCAAAGATCAACCTAGACACCATGTCTAATTTGATTTAGGAGGGCATTTTAACCTAAGCATCATGCTTAATTTAAAGTCCCTTGGAAATAAGATCATCATTCCTAAACTAAGCACCATGCTTAATTAAGAGATAAATGAAACTACTCCAAACCTAGACATATACTAAAGCAAATAAAGGTGGCATGAGAGCATTTATAGAGATCTACTCAAGTGGAGATGAAGTAGTGTGATTAGTATTTAACAAATTGAGCATGTCTTAAAGGTAGGGACAACCAACATAGCAACATGACAAAGGATGTTTTTATGTAAAGTACTCCCCCAAGCTTGAATTTTGCAAAATTCAAGTTTGGATGAATTTAATTCAATGTTGTATGATGATTGGTTGGACATACCTTGTGCTTGTCATTCATCCGATCTTCTTGCTCCAATCCTGGAAAGGTTAGTAACAAGAATACCCGAAGGAATTTTTTTTACAATTATCCTTATATGCTCAATACACAAGGTAATGTTGCAAATAATTAAAAGCTCATGTTACGATCTGATCAGTGCTTGTTTTAGGACACTAAGCTTGTCCTTGGGAAACCATCAATTTATGTCAGTGAAGTGGTTTCCCCTCCAACGCTGACTTATATCAACGAGATCTGCAAAATTTATTATAGACATATGCATCGACAACCGCCCTTTTAAAGTTTTTATAAATAGAAAGGAAGAGGGGGTTGGAGATCTCGAATGTGGTGATGTTGGAAAAACCAATGGATTGTGAAGATGTTGCATATAAGCATGGAGTAAATGAAGTGGCTATGAAATAAATTCCATGCTCATTAATGCTTAGAGTGAAATCCATATGGTGTGGTGAAAATGATAAGGTGAGTGTGGTAAAAAAGGAAAAGAAAAAGGATACACGGACGACTTGGTTCGAAACTAGCACAGCTATCGTTCCCCGGCAACGGCGCCAGAGAGCTTGTTGGGTATTTTAAACGCAAACAGAAAAATCCGCAAGCGCACGGATACCGATGTAGCTTTCACCCGGGATTATTCCAGAGTATCGATTTTCCACAGAGAACGTGAGTGTACTAATTAAGATCTAAGATCACCCAAGGATAACTATATAATTGTTTTTGGTGGGAAGAGAGGAAGTTTCCTGAGAGTTCTCTAGTTGATCTAAGAATCAAGAATTACTTCAAGATTATCTATATCGGGACATCAGAGCACTAACCACAGAAAGAGATGAGAAGGGGGCTAGGAAGGTCTGACTACGGTCCTACAAACACCGATCCGAACGTGGTGGAATACGTCGACCGTTAGGGCTGTCACTACCCTAGGGCTACCACAACAATCCGTGGGATTGGGTGCAATTCCAGGTAATCGCAAGACTAAACACCACGTCTAATCTATTAATTACTACCCTAGCGTTATAAAGACTAGAGCACTTGATGCAAGCGGGAATCCAATAAATAACTTGAATGTAAATAAAAAGTAATTAGAGAACTCAGGAATTATGAGTTGAAGAACCTGGAGAACGATGAAGAACGAACCAGATGCTGCAAAAGTATAATGTTGAGGAAGATCCGACAGATCCGGCTCCTCCTCCGCTCTCCTCTTCTCTCTCCCTATTTTCTAGATTACAACTAGAACTAACTAGAACTAGAACTAGAGGAACTAGAACTAGAACTAGATGAACTAGAACTAGATATAGATGAACTAGAGGTAGAACTAGAAGAACTAGAGGGATCCTCTCTACTTGGATGAAGAATTGAAACCCTAACTTTGATTCTATAGAAGAGGTATGATCTCCAGGGGCCAGGGGGGTCTGGTTTTATAGTCCCTTCAAATGAATCTGGGCCGTCGGATCAAACCGACATTGATCGTGTGATTTTCCTTGAAGTATTAGGTCGGTGGAGCATGATCCCCGAGCTTCTCCGTGATTGGTCCAGGGGGGAGGGCGGGCGCCCTCAGGACTAGGGCGGGCGCCCTGTCCCTGAGGCCTCTCGGCTTCCGCTTTGTTCCCGTGGCTTCTGGAGTCTTCTAGATGATAGAAAATTGCGCGGCACGTTAATGTCTCTATGTAAACCCGACGTGTGGGCCTTTCTTCCTTATTTCCTGATAACCCCCTGCAGAAATAGACAAACACCAAAACTCGTGGAATTCTGTCAGATAAAACCCTAAGTCTAGGTGTTGGTTGCATTTGGATCCTTTTCTATGATTAGTTGATGGTTAAATGTGAGCATTAAGGACCGTCAACACATAATAAGGAGAAGAATTTAATACTTTAATTCCCATACCGATCGCAAATTCATCAAATTCCCCCGATGTGAGCATAGTACCCTGATCAGTAGTAATTGTCTGAGGAATACTAAATCGGTAAACAATATGCTCATTTACAAAATCAATGATATTGGCTGATGTTACTTTCTTCAAAGGAATAGCTTCAACCCATTTGGTGAAATAATCAGTGGCAACTAAGATGAATTTATGCCCTTTGCTTGATGGTGGATAAATATGGCCAATGAGATCAATAGCCCATCCCCGGAACGACCAAGGTTTAATTATAGGATTCATGGCCGATGCGGGTGCTCTTTGAATATTACCAAACTTCTAACATCCTTGACACCCTTTAAAGTATTTGAAGCAATTCAAGTAATAGTCGGCCAATAATATCCATTCCTCCTAATCATCCATTTCATCTTAAAAGCCGATTGATGTGCTCCACACACTCCATCATGGGTCTCACCCATCAAGCTCCTAGCGTCATCATTACCCAAACGCTTGAGCAAAACTCCATCTATGGTTCGATAATATAACTCTTCTTCAAGGAGTACATACTTGGCAGCTTAAAACCTAACACGCCTCTCAACCTTCTTGGATGGATCTTTTAAATAATCAATAATTTCCTTTCTCCAATCATCGGCACTGATTGCCGACAATACACCCACGAGACGGGACCTGATTGGTCTCTGTAGTAGGGCGGGCACCCAAGGGGTGAGGGCGAGCGCCCTGTCCCCGAGCCCGATCGGCTTCCCGTTTGTTCCTGTGGCTTGTGGAGTCTTCTAGATGATAGAAAATTACGCGGCACGTTAATATCTCTATGTAAACCCGATGTGTCCCCTGCAGAAATAGACAAACACTAAAACTCGTGGAATTCAGTCAGATAAAACCCTAAGTCTGGGTGTTGGTTGCATTTGGATCCTTTTCTTTAATTATTTGATGATTAAATTTGGTACTTAAGGACCGTCAACAACTTCCCCAAGCTTACCTCTTGCTCGTCCCTGAGCAAGGATGGACTCAAGAGTTTCTGCAATGGTTTCATGCCTTAAAGGTACACATGCGTTCAAACAAGATCTCATCTCTAGGTTAGGGTAAACTATTAAGACTTAAAACTTACTCATTTTACCTTTCACCATGGGGCTTGTAACTGTCACTTGTATCTTGAGCAGTTAAAAGATAGAACAGTCTAGTCAAGCACCATGTCTCTTATTCTTGATCAGCTATAGCTTTGGAGTTTTTGCAGATTTTCAAAATAAAACTCAGAGATTCCTTGTATGACTCTCTCAATTCTCTCTTTTGTGGTATTTCTGGATCCTTACCAAGGCAGTGATGGTATATGCCTTCTCTCAAAGTATGTAGTATTTTTGGTATGAGTCATAGTGATATTGCCTTCTCTCTCATCCTACTCTAATAAGGTTTTGATATCTGGAGCTCATAGGTGGGAGACAGCTAATACATACTTACAAGACATTTATTGCATAGTCAAACCATGGATCTAGAGAAACAAGTCAATAAGTCAAATCAAGATGTGCATGTGTAGCGAATGAATGGTGTATAGTGATGATGGTGATAATGGTGAAAACTATGGTGAAAGTCTAATTCGACTTTTGCTCTTTTGAGGGGATACATACCTTTCTTGCACTTTGAACCTTTTTGAGGGGAATGAGATGCTCTATATTTTTTTTTCTTTTCTCTCAGGTGGGTATCTTGTACCCCTAATTCTACTGTCGGACACTTGTCCATTTTTACCTCTCGTCTCACTTTTTCTTTTCTTCGAGGTTTCGGGCACTTGCCCCTTTTTATTTCCTCGTATTCATTTTTTTTCAGAGCACTCACCCTCCTGGAATAATGTAGCAAGTGGTAGTAACTAAAATATCTCGAGCATTTATTTCACGGGGAATAACATGGATAGGATAATGTTTTTGGCTATTCTCTCCTAGATAGGAGTAGAATAATTTTGGGTAAATCTGGAGATGGAAATGAGTGGATGTATGTGGATGCGTACTTCCGGAGTAGAAGCAGCATGTATGAGTGAACGTGCAAGTGGATCTTGATTTTAACCACATGACAAGCTCCTAAGGGTCTACACAGCTTGACCACACTCAATGCTCATAAGTAGTATAAAGTACATGTATGGTTCATAGTCTAATAAGCATGTATATATGGCTGTGGTAGGATTTTAAACTCTCATCATACAGGAACTCATCATGCAACATTTTAAAGATTTTTAAAGACAAAATTCTCCAGAATTCTATCATCTCTAGGAACAGATAAACAACAGCTCAACCTTCCCATATCATATCCGTTAACAACTTAAACTTTAGATCAAGTACTCTTCCCATAAGTTTAGGTTTAGAGCAAATCTTAATTCATAACAGTCATGCCTAAACTTGAGAGAGATTTCAATTTTGAGAACTAGGCAGAGCAACTATTCATCATTTCCATGTGAGAGCTTATCATAAGGGTTCATAGCAAACTTTATTTATTTATTTAGCAAACTAAGCAAAGATATATAAGCATAAAATCTTTATTTGGGTTTTTTATGACTATGCATCTTTTTATTATTTGAGTAAAGTATAAATGCGAGTAGAAACACTTAGCTGGATAAATGGGGGTGCTCTCCCCCAAGCTGGATTTTGACATAATTTCTTCTGATGTAGCTAGCAGGTGGCGGAGGTGTATTTGAATGTCGGCAGCACCCTGACAGCGATTAGGACGTCCTCTGTCTGCTAGTCTTCTTTGATCTTTGAATTCTGTGGAGCTCAAATAGACAACAAAGCTTTGTGGAACTGGTTAAGTGTTAGCATAAAATCTCTTAGCCATTATCATGTTGAGCTTCCTCTAATAAATATTACTCTCTTTGGTAGGATCATAAATTTATGTTTATATTTTCATTTTTATAGGACAAGAATATATTTATTTTTACGCCACCACAGTGAATGTACTTATAGGTTTTATACCATGAGCATACTCACATGGGGCTTACTGTTTTTAACATTTTTAATTTCTTTTCAAGATAGCACGATTAACTAACAAGCTATTTAAGGAAAGTAAATAATTTAAGGAAAAGAGGAATGCATAAAGGATAAATATGGATAACTACTGATTTTACCTTTCGGCGAGGGTTCAATGTTTTAAGTCTTCTGAACAAGACTTCTCACCGTGTTCATTCTTCAGGTGCGTCATTTGATTTAGGTGTGGACCTTGACGTCTGCAGCTCTTGATACGGTGTCACCCATGTTCTTCGTTTGCCCAGCAGTTCGAAATGTGGCGTTAGCAGTATCTTGCTCAGTGTGTTTGTGCTTGTAGATCCAGGTCCTTCACTTGGTAGACTCTAGGAGTTGAAAAATCCTCCATGTTTCTCAAAATGTGTCCTGCTCATAGAGACAAGGTAGAGATCAAGTGCATGGGTCCTGTTGGAGGAAAACACCAACAGAACCAAAAGTATATTTATTCTTCTCTATCCTTAAGCATAGGGAGCAAGACAAAGTTGGTGATAAGTTTATGAGTGTAGCATTTAAAACATTTGTCAGATCAGATCGCTCAACCTTATGGAAAGATAATCTATCTATGTATATGTTTTTTTCTTCATATCTTTCAAAGATTGAATGTGCAACATTTTAGCTCATATGATTAGGAGTGTGGGATCATGGAGGTAGTACTAGGAACAAAGATTAAAGGACTAAACATGCTGAATCAGTTGGGTTAGTTAATTTAGAGTTATAAATCATACATGTTTGTCTCTTTATTTATGTGAACACCAAAACCAAGGAGAAGCTTATAAAAGTGATAGTCAAGTACCTTAAGATGTTACCTTACTTGAAGAGTGATGGTACCATCTCACCTTGTGGAAGCTTCCCATTCGTAGTGGTTGTGTATCTTGTTTATGTACTTTGTCTCCTTCTATGGATCATCTCTCTATGATGAATGAGCTATGTCCTTCTTGTGCGAATTGTTAAAATTCATGTGTCTCTCTCTCTACATCTCTGATGTGAGTTTATCTCAGGACTTCCCAAATCGATATTGAAAGTTTTTCTGCAGGGGTTAGTCCGACAAAATACACCAATGTCTACACAAGCAGTTTTTAGTTCAATAACCAAACTAGACTCAATGTCTAATCAGATTAACGAAAGCTGTTTAACCTAAGCACCATGCTTAATTTAAATGCCAATAGAAGTATGTGCAGTACTTCCAAACTAACACTTACTAGGATAAACAAAGGTAGCGTGGTGGCATTTATAGAGATCTACTCAAGTGGAGATGAAGTAGAATGATTAGCCTTTATGAAATTGAGCATGTCTCAAAGGTATGGACAACCAACATAGCAACATGACAAAGGATGTTTTTATGTAAGGTACTCCCCCAAGCTTGAATTTTCCAAAATTCATGTTTGGATGAATTTAATTCAGTGTTGCATGATGATTGGTTGGACATACCTTGTGCTTGTCATTCATCCGATCTTCTTGCTCCAATCCTAGAAAGTTTAGTGACAAGAATACTCGAAGGAATATTTTCACAATTATCGTTATACGCTGAATGCACAAGGCAATATGGCAAGGTCATGTTACGATCTGATAAGCGCTTATTTTAGGACACTAAGCTTGTCCTTGGGAAACCATCAGTTTATGTTGGCGAAGTTGTTTCCCCTCCGATGCCAACCTTTGTATATTAAGATTAGCTCAACGAGATCTGCAATACTTATTATAGACATATGCATCGACAACCACCCTTTTAAAGTTTTTATAAATATAAAGGAAGAGGGGGTTGGAGATCTCAAACGTGGAGATGTTGGAGAGACTAATAGATTGGGAAGATGTTGCATATGAGCATGGAGTAAACGAAGTGGCTATAAAATAAATTCCATGCTCATTAATGTTATCTTCATCTCCAATCTGAATGTTCGAAGTTTCTCCTGGATTCGTCTCACCTGTGTCCTCTTGTGTAGTTGGATGAATCTCATCTTCAAAGGGAGTCAAGAACTGACCATTTGAAATTGAGCCAAAGTCAGAATCCATTAAGGCTTCTTCCTTATCCATCCATTCTACACATTCTAGCCATTTAGAACTTGTGATCAAGAAAGGGGAGGTGTTAGAATTTTCTATATGGCTTAGCTCTCCTTCTACGACATTACTTGACATGTCATCCTCATGGTCTTTATGACTCCTATGGTTTCATCGTCTTGATGGATTGTTAGGATCATCATGAGACTTAAAAGAAGAGGGATAAGAGGGGTCTCTGAGGTCAAGGATTGATTTAGAATTTGTGAACATGGAAGGGGAGCAGATAGAATCTTCTATATGGTTTAGCTCTCCTTCACTTGTGTTGACACCGTTTTTGGTCACGTGTCCAGGCCGGTAGGATGAGACGGCGGTGTTTTGTCTACAGGATGAATTGCCAATGAGGATGGTTGCCGATGAAGGAGGGGTTGAATGTGACTAAGTTTATAGGTGGTGATGTGTCTGTGCCGATGGCTATGACAAGAAAGTCTGCCGATGACTATGACAAGGGAATCTGCCGATGATATGAAGGGAGAGTCCGGAAGCTGTCGATCGGTTTGTGGAAGAGTTTCAGCTTGTCACGGGGGATAGCTTTATTATTTCCTTAGTTATTTAAATCATTTTGTATACGGATTCCGTGTAATTTGGAATTCGAATTCTAATCGTGTCTGGTTGTAGCTCTTTGAGCAGGGTATAAATATAGACCCTAGGACCTTGTAATGAGACATCTATCAATCAATCAAACACACGTTTTACTCATATTCTAGCATCTACTTTTTCGACGACTTTGTCATACTTTTTCCTTTTCACTACGAGTTCTTAGGAATTCGTCGACTTAAGCTCGGCGTGTTCTCAAGTTCCGCGTGAGTACCTCTTAGCCGTGACATCCGGGCGCATCGCTGTTGTCAGGACTAAAGTATTCGAGTTACCACCTTTGCCGATAGTAAGGTCAAATCGGCTGGCACGCCTTAACGTTTGAATCGGGTATTAGCCCTTTGTGTTTGCAGACTAGCTTTTGCACCAACACATCTTTTGGCACGCCCAGTGGGACAGATCCAAGATCAAGATCAACATGTCGACTTCTGAGTTTGATCAAGAGAACGTCATCCCCGTGACGGAAGCCAATCTCAAGGATGAGTAGAAGCAAGCTATTGCTAAAGCCATGGAGGATTACAAGCAGCAATGCCTGAGATCCTTCAGCGTGAACAGGAGCGGTGAAGTGATTCAGAAGGATGCATTGCCGGCACCTCGGCAGGTTACTTTTGAGTCCAATCCTGGCAAACTTCAAGAGATGGTTGACAGTGCCATCAACCGTGCTTTGATCAACCAAGCTGGTGTACTGTCTAATACAGTTTTCAATGCCGTGGCAAGAACTTTCAAGGAGGGACAATTGCCACCAGATTATGTGGGCCCCACTTATCACCAACCAAAGTCACCAGTGGTCACAGCTCCATCGGCTGCTACGGGCGCTGCGGGTATGGAGATTCCTGTTCCGCCAAGCACGTTGGGAGTAACCAACGGACAATCTATGCCGATGACAACTAATCCACAGACTTCAGATGGGAAGATTAAACTTGCCATAGATCTGTTAGCATCAGCAATGACAGGTTTAACTCCTCCTCCCAACTGGTGGGGTTATGGCATGCCTCAAGAGTTAACGTCGGGTACATCGCAGACGACTGACATGAGAGGCAAGACCCCTATGGCATCGGCACCTCCCAATATGCCGATGAATCAGTCCCTAGTATACTACTACAACTACTACTGCAAGACCTTACACTGGGAATTCTCAAGCTCCAATGTTCCAGATACCCAACGCATCGGCAGACTCGATGCTGATGCAACAGAAGTCTATGGCTCAATCAGGGTATGTCAATTCAACGATGATACCCAACTACCAGTCATCGGCAAGGCCTATGCCGATGAACACTAATAATGGATGGCTTGGGCAGCAAGTCTTTCCGCAAACGCCCCAACAGAGTCACCAGGCTACAGGATTCCAGCAAAGACAGATCTATCCCAGATTCCAGAATCAGGGGATCCTTAACCAGCCAATGAATTTCGGACAGCAGGTCGGCGGACAGCAGATTGGCGGACAACAGCTTGGTGGTCCTTAGGTGGGAGGCCAGATAATTAACCCAATGTTCCGTGCAGATCATGCACCAAGCAGACACGTGGAGGCTTACCAGCAGGTGCAGGATTCACAACCACCGCATTGGCAAGATGCCGATGCATACTGGGCCGATAAGATCGCTGAAGTAATGAGAGATCAATTTGGGATAAAACCCAAAGTTAACACTTACTCTTATCGGACACCGTATCCTCCCGCATATGATTTGATCCCGCTTCCGCATCGGTACAAGGTACCGGACTTTACTAAGTTTTCTGGACAGGATGACACGTCAACCATGGAGCACGTCAATAGGTTCATTATTCAATGCGGAGAAGCTGGTAACAGGGACGAGTTAAGGGTTCGTCTATTTTCATCATCGTTGTCTGGATCGGCTTTTACCTGGTTCATATCACTACCTCCCAACTCAGTGATTACTTGGGCCGATCTGGAAAAACAATTCCACAAATACTTCTTTTCTGGGGTTCATGAGAAGAAGATCACCGATTTAGTCAAATTGAGGCAGCGTAATGATGAATCGGTTGAAGGTTTTGTACAGAGGATACGGGAAGTCATGAACAAGTGCTATAGTCTGGTTCTGGACGATCCGCAGCTAGCCGATTTGGCTTTCCAGGGTTTGTTGCCACACATCAGGGACAAATATGCATCTCACGAGTTTGAAAGCTTAAGTCATCTGGTGCAGAGAGTCTCTGATCAAGACGTCAAGCCGTTTGAACCCAAGAGAGCATGGAACAAAAAGGTGTCGTTCGTCGATGAAGCAACAAGCTCAGATTCTGATGAGGAACCAGTCATCGGCTTGGCAGAGTGGGTAAAAAATAAGAAGCCAATGTCTTGCCCTTTTGGGCAGAAGGAACCAGAGAAGTTCGCTTTTGACACCGCCAAGGCCGATAGGATATTTGACTTTCTACTTCAGGAAGGTCAGATCAAGCTGTCTCCTAATCATGTGATCCCATTGGCTGAGGAGTTAAGAAGGATGAAATATTGCAAGTGGCATAATGCAACTTCTCATGATACCAATGAATGCAAGGTTTTCAGACAGCAATTGCAATCGGCTATAGAATCTGGGAGGATCAAATTTGATGGCTCCAAGACCCAGAAGCCGATGAAGATCGACCAACATCCTTTCCCAACGAACATGTTGGATGCTAAGGGAAAAGCCAAGGTCTTAACTTCAGAAGCAGCCGAAAGAAGTGCATCGGTGGATCCTCAGCATCAAGTCACTACTGCCGATGCGAGAGGAAGAGGCTTGGTCTAGGAAGGAACCAGCTCAGGAAGGCCTCCCCGATCTGGGATTGTAATAACTCACAGAAGGCCTCGGGAAACTTGGCAGCAACGAGAAGATCGATATCGGCGCCAGCAAGAAGATTATCATCGGGAAGAAGAGAGACGCCGACAGGAGTGGAAACGGCATAGGGATCACTGGAATTGTCCATTCTTCATCCATTGCTGGGAGGAGAATATCAAGCTTCCTACTGTCAGAGATTGCCCTAAGTGCAACGGTTATGATCGGTACGACAGGTCCGATCGAAACTATCGTGATAATGATCGGCGCTTCAATGGGCCGGTTAGAGGGAGAGCATCTGTCCATGATCATTTGGGGGGCAGACTAAGTCTGCACGACAGGCTTGGTGATCGTGTCCAATATTTTCCCAAGAACCAGGAAGAGCTCGAGGAGATGGCTAATGCACGAGTTCCCGACGAATTCGTATTTTGCAGGGATGCTAATACACACCGGATGGAGTCAAGGGAAAATCGACGCCCAGCAGCAAGGCAGAAGCCGCTTCCTCCATGGTGTCCAGAAGGGTTGACCAAGACACAGAAAAGGAGACTGCAATGCGAAAGGCAAGAAGGGCTAAGCAAGGGCGAAAACTCTGGTCAGTCTGGAGATCAGCAGCAATCAAATCCCAAGGGGGAAGACCCATCGGCAAGTGTCAACATGGTCTTTATGTTGCCGATGGAGTTTCTTGCGCCATCTAGTGATGATGAGTTGGAATTGTCCGACCAAATAGCTCAGTTGGCTTTGGATCCGATGACCGCTATCTTCGAGAAACCTGCCGATGATGAAAGACAACATCTCAAGGCTCTGTTTGTCAAGGGAAGAGTTGATGGGCAGCCGATGACCAAGATTCTAGTTGATGGTGGGGCTGCTATCAACATCATGCCATATGCAGTATATCGGAAGCTTGGAAGAGGAGATCAGGATTTAACCAAGACCGATATGATGCTTAAAGACTTTGAAGGGAACGTGTCTCCAGTCAAGGGGGCAATATGTGTAGAGTTGACCATCGGCAGCAAAACCTTACCGACAACTTTCTTTGTGATCAGTGGAAAGGGTGCTTACAACTTGCTATAGGGAAGAGATTGGATTCATGCTAATTGTTGCATCCCGTCTACAATGCACCAATGTTTGGTTCAGTGGGTAGGTGACAAAATTGAGATTGTTCCAGGAGATTCTTCTTTTGTCATTGCGTCGGCAGAAGCGGACACCTATGAGAGGACTAGGTGCATGTCAGGAGAAGTTTGGGAGAAGGATTTTCTCAAGGTTGCCGATTACGAAATTCCACCGATCCAAGCAGTCGGTTCTGACGAAGGTTTTTAATGGATAGGTTTGCAGATGATGGAAAGTTAGGCCAGGGATTCACATCGGCCGATGATCTAGTAGAAGTAGATATAGGTAGTGGTGATAAGGCTAGACCCACTTTTATTAGTGCAAAGTTAGATTCTGAGTGTAAGCAACAATTAACTGATTTGTTAAAGGAATATAAAGATTGCTTCACTTGGGATTATACTGAGATGCCTGGTTTGGACCGATCAATTGTTGAACATCGGTTGCCCATCAAGTCTGGATTTCGGCCACATCAACAGCCAGCTCGCCGATGTAATCCTAACATCCTCCCTGATATTAAGGCCGAAATCACCAAACTTATTGAAGCTAAGTTTGTTCGGCAGTGTCGGTATGCCGAATGGATTTCCAATGTTGTTCCGGACTACAAGAAGAACGGGAAGCTTCGGGTATGCATTGATTTCAGGAATCTCGATAAAGCTACGCCGATGGATGGATACCCAATGCCTGTTGCCGATCTGCTAGTTGACGCTGCGGCTGGGCATCGGATCATTAGCTTTATGGATGGCAATGCAGGATACAATCAGATATTCATGGCAGAAGAGGATATTCCAAAGACTGCATTCAGATATCCTGGTCATGTTGGATTGTTTGAATGGATAGTCATGACTTTTGGCCTTAAGAATGCTGGTGCTACTTATCAAAGGGCCATGAATTTTATATTTCATGAATTCATTGGCAAACTGGTAGAAATCTATATTGATGATGTGGTGGTCAAATCCGAGGACTTCGCAAAGCATCTTGCTGATCTACGAAAGGTATTGGAGTGCACAAGGAAGCATGGATTGAAGATGAATCCCAATAAGTGTGCATTTGGTGTATCGGCAGGGCAGTTTCTTGGTTTCATGGTGCATCAAAGGGGGATTGAAATTAGTCAAAGATCTATTGATGCTATAAATAAAATAGTAGCCCCTACCAACAAAACTGAGCTCCAGTCCCTGATCGGCAAGGTAAACTTTATGAGGAGATTTATATCTAATTTGTCTGGTAAAATTCGTGCTTTCAGTCCTCTTCTTAAGTTAAAAGCCGATCAAGAATTTATTTGGGGGAAAGAACAACAGTTGGCTCTGGATGAGATCAAGAAGTATCTAGTGAATCCTCCAGTTCTAATTCCACCTCAGCAAGGAAAGCCCTTCAGATTGTATTTGTCTACCGATGGGATGGTTATCGGTTCAGCTTTGATTCAAGAATTTGAAGGGAAAGAGCGTGTAATTTATTACTTAAGCAGGAGGTTGATTGATGCTGAGACCAGGTATTCGGCCATTGAGAAACTATGCCTATGCTTATATTTTTCGTGTATCAAGTTAAGGCACTACTTGTTATCGGCCGAATGCACTGTCGTTTGCAAGGATGATGTGGTCCGGTACATGCTATCTATGCCAATTATGAGTGGCAGGATCGGTAAATGGATTTTGGCGCTGTCGGAATTCGATCTGCGTTATGAATCGGCTAAGGCAATTAAAGGGCAGATTGTGGCCGATTTTGTGACTCAACATTGCGGTGCAGTGGAGGCTTTGGAAATTGTGCCCTGGACGCTTTTCTTTGATGGATCTACGTGTGACCAAGGGGCAGGAATCGGCATAGTATTAGTTTCCCCTAAGGGGAGGAAGTATGAATTTTCTTTGCCGATTGTTGCTACATCAACAAATAATCAGGCTGAGTATCAGGCTTTGATAAAAGGATTGGAGTTGTTAAGGGAAGTTCGTGCTGACGCTGTCGAAGTCTTCGGGGATTCTATGTTGGTTATAAATCAATTGGCCGGGAGCTATGAATGCCGAAGTGAAGTTCTCATAACTTATTACGAGAAGAGCATGCAACTGTTAAAGGAATTCAAAGATTTCCGTTTAGAGCATGTTCCCCGATTGCATAATGAAGAGGCCAATCGGTTAGCTCAGCATGCCTCAGGATATCAGCCCATGATTAATACAGTATCGGCAATCGATGCCGATGATTGGAAGAAAGAAATTATTGATTATTTGAAAGATCCATCTAAGAAAGTTGAAAGACGAGTTCGATTTCAAGCGACCAAGTATGTGCTCCTTGAAGATGAATTATACTATCGAACTATTGATGAAATTCTTCTCCGATGCTTAGGTGATGATGAAGCTAGGAGTTTGATGGGAGAAATTCATGAAGGGGTGTGTGGAGCACATCAGTCGGCTTTTAAGATGAAGTGGATGATTAGGAGGAATGGATATTATTGGCTGACTATACTTGAGGATTGCTTTAAGTATTTCAAAGGGTGTCAAGGGTGTCAGAAGTTTGGTAATATTCAAAGGGCACCTGCATCGGCTATGAATCCTATTATAAAGCCTTGGCCGTTCCGAGGATGGGCTATTGATCTCATCGGCCAGATTTATCCACCATCTAGCAAAGGGCATAAGTTTATTCTAGTTGCCACTGATTATTTCACTAAGTGGGTCGAAGCTATTCCTTTGAAGAAAGTCACATCGGCCAATATGATTGATTTTGTGAAGGAGCATATCATTTACCGATTTGGGATTCCTCAAACAATTACTACCGATCAGGGCACTATGTTTACATCGGGGGAGTTTGATGAATTTGCAATCGGTATGGGGATTAAAGTGTTGAATTATTCTCCTTATTATGCTCAAGCCAATGGGCAGGCCGAGGCGTCTAACAAAGGAATTATCAAGCTTATCAAACGAAAGACTGAAGAAAATCCTAGCCGGTGGCATACATTATTAAATGAAGCGTTGTGGTCCTATCGGATGGCTTGTCATGGATCAACCAAGGTGTCACCCTATCAATTGGTGTATGGACATGATGCAGTGTTACCTTGGGAGATTAAGGCTGGATCTAGGCGATTATCTTTTCAAGATCAATTATCTGCCGATGATTATGCCACTTTGATGACCGATGAGTTAGATGATCTAGCAGGGCATCGGTTAAAGGCTTTGATAAGTATAGAAGAAAATAAGAAGAGAGTTGCTAGATGGTATGACAAGAAAGTAAAAGCTAAGGAGTTTGCTGATGGGGACTTGGTATGGAAATTAATTTTACCGATCGGGACTAAAATTTCGAAGTTTGGAAAGTGGTCTCCTAATTGGGAAGGTCCTTATCGGATAAGTCGATCGGCTCCTGGTAATGCCTATATTCTAGAAACTCTCGAAGGAGTTGAATTTCCCAGAGCATTAAATGGCAAATATTTAAAGAAGTACTACCCCAGCATATGGGTCGATGCATAAAAGTTTAAGTGCCGATAACACTCCTATCGGCTGGATTTAAATGTTTGGGATTAATGTTTCAAAAGATGCTGATAACAGTCCTATCGGCTAGAGTAAAAGTTGAAAGAGCAGGAAAAAGATAGATATGTCGCCGATGAGAGCTTCAGGTGTTCAGCAGTGCCTGGATCGCCGATATGGTGCGTAGCCGGATTTGGTTGGCTGCTTCTATCTCTTTGATATCGTCATCAGCAGAACCTTCTATTGGCTTCAGCTTCTTCTTCAATTGTAGTGCCTTGCGACCGTGGACGTTTCGCTCTTGTTCAAGGAGCTTGATGGTCTCTGGCAGTTGGCTCTCTTCCTGTCGGGCTTGGGATAAGGCGTCTTCCACTTGTTTGAGTTCTGCCAACAGGGATTCCCTTTTTGCCGATAGGTCAGATATCTTCTGCTTCAGTGTATCTCCTGAAGATCTCAAGATGCCGATGTTCTTGTGCTTCTCATCGGTTAGGAGCTTCTCTTTCCTCATTTCTTCAGAGAGCTGAGTCTGAGTAGCTCTATCGGCGAGGCACCGAGAAGCCCTCTGGTACTGCAGCTGACGGCTCTCCAAATGTGCGGCTTGGAAGAGGATTTCTTCGACATCGGCTGGGATCTGGCCTCTGAGAGTCTTGAACAGAACCTTGGCTGGGTCGGAGTCATCGACCAGTTGTGCCGTATCCTGATGGAGGAGGGCCGACAGTTCTCCCAGCTTGGCCCTGATCTCTGCCGATGTGATGCCAACTGTCTGGGAAGAGCTTGCTTCTTCACCTTCTTCTTCAGAAATGTCGATGGCGAAGGAGAATAGGTTGTTGGGAGAATCTTATTCCTGGAAAGGAAAACAAAGTAAGTTAGTTCATACTTGGAAAATCGGCAAATGATACTGATGAAGATTGGATGACTTACTTGCTTCAAGGCTATTTCTTGCCTTTGACTGGAAGATGCCGGTGGAGCCATAGGATGATCGGCCAGGGTTGCCGCTGGAACGACATCGACTGAAAGAAGACAGAAAGAGTTATAAGGCTGAATGAGAATAAGTTCATCGGTGGCAATATTATAAAAATATGTTACCCTGGGGAGGAACGATGCTTGTCTGAATTGGGGGAACTGCCGATGACATGATTGAACCTGCCGGGCCAGTTGTTTGCTCACCTACGTCAGTTGATGTGCCTTCTGCTTGGGGTTCTTCCTGCTGGAGTTTGTCTACTACTGGTGCTTCTTGCGGATGAGGGGAAGATGATGCTTGCTGAATCTCTACATCTGGAGGGGAAGGAGAAGATTCCACCGGAATAGGAGAGGCCGGAGGAGGAGGAGGAGTTGCCACTTTTTGGCGCTTTGTTCCAGCCCTGGTTCCCTTGGCGCCCTTCCTCTTTGGCTGGCTGGACTGGGGGGCATCGGTACCTTGGCTTTTGGCTTTTGCCGATGCACTGGTTTGCTGCAGTAACAAAAAGGAATTTATGAATACAAATGTAACCGTTGTAAAGGTGATCGGAATAAATGAAGAGGTACAACAGCTACCTTAAAAGCCTGTGCTAGAGTGGAAGCAGCTACCGATGGTGGAGTCTGGGTCCTCCTGGTGGTAACCTTCCTCAGGCGTATACCTCGATGCATGATGGCAGCCAGGGTAGGGGCGTTGTGGCCGATTGAAGAGATTGGGCCTGATGCAAATAGGTCAATCGGCTTGCCACTTTTGCTGACCGATGGAGGAGTATCATCAACCTGCAGAAAAGTATAGAAGTAAATTGCCGATAGAAACAGAATTGAAAGAATTAAAACATTGGTTTGAAAGCACTTACGGTATCATTGGGAACTTCGTACTCAGGGTCAATCATGCCGCGGTACGTGAGGGCCGATTTGCAGAACAGATGCTCCTTCCATTCTGCCCACCATTGCTTGTATGCTTGAGTTATGAAGGCAGCTGGAACCCACTCCGACAAATCCACGTCTGTATCGGCACTTGATGGCAGTTGGGCTACTCGGATCTATTCAAGAAGACTATTGATGGTTTCCCTGGGCTTTATCACATCGGCGTAGCAGAGTGCGATCGGCAGCTGACCGAAAGCTAGCTGACGGGCTAGTGCCGATGGGTTGTAAAATTCATAAGTCTGGGGGGAGGATTTCCCACTGCCAAAGAAATTCACTGGTATGGCTCTGGGAGTCACCATTGCCATCATCACTTCATTATCCCGGTCAAGAGCTTCATCAAATGGGTTGAAAACCAGGGGAAGCATACTGTCTGGGTCATCATAGGCCAACCATGCTCGCTCATCTCTGGCCAAGCCCTCATACAGAGTTTGGAAGAATCGGCTGACCTGATCTGGATTACCCCCTGAACCAGGCAGAACTATGACAGCTTCGCCGAAGTTTAAGGGGGCACGTGTTGCCGATTCCTCTTCACCCAACACATAATTTTCAGATATGTCCCTTGGGAAATGCTGTGTGAATAGGTTAAATTCAAGGCGCTTGTGCAGATGCAGATTGAGCCACATGTTGATAAACCACCAGGGGCCTCCCAAGTTGCCGATAGACTAGCCAAGCAAGAGCTTCTTAGTTACTTGGTGGAGGAGGTGATAGGCCGCTCCAAGTAGGTATCGGCCGAGAGGAAATCGGCCACCATTGGCTAGGCTTTCTGCTGCTGCTAGATGAACGGAAGTTGGTCCTGCCGATCGACCACAGAACACGAATTTGTCTAGCCACATGTTCAGAAAGCAGGTCTGCTCCTTTATGTCAACAGAGCCTGTTTTGCAGTATTTTTGAATATACCCTGACCAGCCGCCGATGGAGCGGGTTTCTACCTTAGCACTCGGTTTGGTATCAAAGAAGTGGGTGCTATCGGCAGAAGAAATATCTAATCCGGTGAGCATAGCCACATCGGCAAGAGTGGGGGAAGCAGGGCCATGGTCAAAGATAAAGGTGTTGAGTGTGTCTGACCAGAAGTATGATGCAGCTATCAGCAGTGACTCGTTCCTATGCATATCGGCAATGGACAACCTAATGCATTGGGCTAGATTTCTTTCACCCCATAGGACTTCATTTGGATTGCTGACCCTCAAAAACCAATCTGTCCACCCCACAGTGGGGCTAGGCCAGGAACGAAAAGTATCATTCCACAGATCCAAAGAAAAATTCTCTGCTCTAAAAGGGATCCTACTGGTTTCTACATTTATAAGGTTGGTTGGATCTGGATCCCCTAGTGGGCCAAGGCATTGGAGGTGTGGTTGATCAGTGGGGATAACAATTTTGTTAGCCGATTCCTGATGGTTTTAAAGGTGGAAAAGAAAGATACAGAAAAAGGGAGGAAAGAAAATGTTCAGTAAAATAGATCGCGAATGAACAGGGGTGTGAGAAAAAGTATCAAAGATGGTGCGAAGGACTGACCTCAGGGATGATGAAGTTGACGGCCATTTTACCGCGGAGGAAGTACTTGAGAGATCCGGGGTTGGTGAGAAAGAGTCTTTGTCGGAGGTCTTGTAGATCTTGAATGGCACTGCCGCTGGGAAAGTAAAGTTGGGATGGTGGAACGATGTGATGGAGAAGGAGTACCCGAGAAGGAACTATTTATAGGATAAAACGGGCAAGGGCAAATCTGACTTATCTCTTTGCCGCATCCGAGAAATCCGAGGGTGCTCAGGTAGATATGGTAACTGTTCGCACGGTAATCAAGGGATTGTGCAAGTGATTTGACGGGAAGCGGTCATTATCCGGAGATATTTTACTGTGCAGGATCTCCTGGTCGGTCCATCAGCGGCGTCCTGTAACGGTCATATTGCCGATGGGCGAATAAAGTGGAGATAGTCGTTTATACGAACGTCCTGACCAGTCCATCGGCAGATCTTTGTAACGGTAATATTGCCGATGTGCGGCTAAAAAGGAAATGCCCGTTTAGGAAGTTGAGAATTTCAAGGGATCTACAAAAGAATAGGATCAGGGTTGTTCAGATTGAGGTTGTCGGTTACCAGATTAGGAGCATTAATTGTGGAAAAAAGGCATCATTACTGCAGAAAATTTCAGAGCATTAATGATTTCATACTCCGAAATTGGGGGGCATGTGTTGACACCATTTTTGGGCACGTGTCCAGGCCGGTAGGATGAGACGGCGGTGTTTTGTCTACAGGATGAATTGCCGATGAGGATGGTTGCCGATGAAGGAGGGGTTGAATGTGACTAAGTTTATAGGTGGTGATGTGTCTGTGCCGATGGCTATGACAAGGAAGTCTGCCGATGACTATGACAAGGGAATCTGCCGATGATATAAAGGGAGAGTCCGGAAGCTGTCGATCGGTTTGTGCAAGAGTTTCAGCTTGTCACGGGGGATATCTTTATTATTTCCTTAGTTATTTAAATCGTTTTGTATACGGATTCTATGTAATTTGGAATTGGAATTCTAATCGTGTCTGGTTGTAGCTCTTTGAGCAGGGTATAAATATAGACCCTAGGACCTTGTAATGAGACATCTATCAATCAATCAAACACACGTTTTACTCATATTCTAGCATCTACTTTTTCGACGACTTCGTCATACTTTTTCCTTTTCACTACGAGTTCTTAGGAATTCGTCGACTTAAGCTCGGTGTGTTCTCAAGTTCCGTGTGAGTACCTCTTAGCCGTGACATCCGGGCGCATCGCTGTTGTCGGGACTAAAGTATTCGAGTTACCACCTTTGCCGATAGTAAGGTCAAATCGGCTGGCACGCCTTAACGTTTGAATCGGGTATTAGCCCTTTGTGTTTGCAGACTAGCTTTTGCACCAACAACTTGATATGTCATCCTCGACTTCTTCATAACAGGAACTAGGACATTCTCTAAGAGAACCATCATTGCAAGGATTTGAAGTATCTATGCTTGAAAGTCTCTTATGGAACCAAAAGTCTAAACCATCAGTATCTGAAAGATTTAAGTTCAGAATTCCTTCGTCCCTTAGAGAATTTTGGGGTATTGATGGTTTAGGATCGATAGCTAAAGTTTGGGATTGAAGTGGTTGTGATCTGGCTATCAAAACTTCTTGTCTAGGAACTGGTTCTTTCTCTTTCTCAAGGATATAAATGCTAGGAAACTTTCCACTCAATGAATCAATTAAATCCCTACCTTCACTAGCAGGTAGGTGATAGAAGGATCCTCTAGAGGCTGTATTCAAGGTTTGCTTATTTTCCCTACAAAGGCCCTCAAAAAAGTGAATTAGAAGAACTTCTTCTGGAATAGAGAGCTTTGGGCCAATGAGAGTAAGGTTAATAAAGCGGTCCCATGATTTGCCAAGAGATTCTTCTTCCAGTTGTCTAAAAGAAATAATCTCACGCCGAAGTTCTGCCACTTTGGAGATTGGACAATATTTAAAAAGAAAACTATTATATAACTCCTTCCAATCTCCATGAACACTCCCTACTTTGAGTTTGTACCAATGTCTAGCTTTTCCTGTTAAAGAGAATAGAAAGAGCTTCCATTTAAGGGTCTCATCGGACAAGCCTTCTATGTGAAGGAGGTCACAGACTCGATAAAACTCTCTTAGGTGTGTGTATGGGTTTTCCTTACCTACTCCTAAGAAAGGTTGTTTTTGAAAAAATTCTATGTATTCGGGGTCTATCTCAAAACTAGATGTCATGATAGGCTTTGAAGATTTTGGTGGTTCGTGATGTGTGCCCGTAGGTCTATTAAATTCATAGATAGACATGTTTGAATTCATGATAGACCAGAGATCAAAGATTAGATAAGAAGGAAGAATAGCAGAGATAAGGCAAAAGATAAAAGGAAAAGTATTTTTTTAATTTTTTAGAAAATGATTAAGCTAGTTCGTAGTCAACTCAGAAACCGTCTCCCCAGCAACGGCGCCAAAAAGCTTGTTGACACTTGCTAACACCACTTGAATACTAGGTTGTCAACCCTAGCATGGCACTAGAGTGTACTATGGTATTTATACGCACACAGATAAATCCGCAAGCGCATGGATACCGTTGTAGCTTTTACCTGGTTAAAGGTTTTATCGTATCCACAAGGAAACAGGAGAACTGATCTACGCTCTAACTTAACCTAGATAGATAGGTAGATGTAAATAGGAAAGATGGTAGAATTGAATAAGAACAACATTAAAGGTAAGATAACAATGGGTGATAATATAGGAATAGAGAGTAGAGCAATCTAGTATATGGGCGATGGTAGGAGAATAGAGAGGATAACTATGGTTTCTCTACTTCAAAGGGTATGTCTATGTCTGGGGCGAACCACATGATAAGAATACACCACAAAGGATGCTTATCCATAGGCCGATAAACCCTACCAGTCCTGCTAACGGGAGGTGGACTACAGGGGACCAACATAGCTGTCACCTACGTGGCCTACCACACAATCCGGCTAGACACGGGATATCCACAAGTAATCTAGGTCTAAGCACCACGCTTACATCTATACTACAACTCTAACCTATAGGGTCCTATAGATTAAAAGTACTCAAAAGAGTTGTGAACCAGAACATACATGGATAGTAATTGCATAAGGAAATAGAAGTAGATTACCAGAGTCATCCCATGAGCAAGCTTGATTAGAGCTTCATCATGTCGAAGTACAACCAGAGGAAGAACCGACAGGCCGGCCTCTCCTCCAATCCTCCCTCGCTCTCTATCTCGCTACTATCTAGATCTGCTCTAGTTTAGAGATGAGAGGAGAGCTCTCATCTCCAAACCCTAGCTTTTGCTCTGTCTATGAATAATGAATAAGGATGAAGGGGTGCCTCCTCTAGGGGCCAGGGGGCCTGCTTATATAGTCCCCTCATGTGAATCTAGGCCGTCGGGTCAAACCGACACTGATTGAATGGTTCTCCTTGATCCTTTAGGTCGGTGGAGCATAATCCACGAGACGGGACCTGATTGGTCTCTGTAGCAGGGCGGGCACCCAAGGGGGGAGGGCGGGCACCCTGTCCCCGAGCCCGCTCGGCTTCCCGTTCGTTCCCGTGGCTTATGGAGTCTTCTAGATGATAGAAAATTGTGCGGCACATTAATATCTCTATGTAAACCCGACGTGTGGACCTTTCCTCCATATTTCCTGATATCCCCCTGCAGAAATAGACAAACACCAAAACTCGTGGAATTCTGTCAGATAAAACCCTAAGTCTGGGTGTTGGTTGCATTTGGATCCTTTTCTTTATTTATTTGATGATTAAATTTGGTACTTAAGGACCGTCAACAGTCAACTGATCTTGAAAAGACATCCGCCTAGATCCAAACTTAATCTCCCACGGTAACACTGCATCGTGTCCATACACCAACTGATAGGGTGAAACTTTGGCCGACCCATGACACGCCATCCGATATGACCACAAAGCTTCATTTAATAATGTGTGCCATCTTCTTAGATTTTCTTCAACTTTCCGTTTAATGAGCTTAATGATCCCTTTATTAGAAGCCTCGGCCTGTCCATTAGCTTGAGCATAATAAGGAGAAGAATTTAATACTTTAATTCCCATACCGATCGCAAATTCATCAAATTCCCCCGATGTGAACATAGAACCCTGATCAGTAGTAATTGTGTGAGGAATACCAAATCGGTAAACAATATGCTCATTTACAAAATCAATCATATTGGTCGATGTTACTTTCTTCAAAAGAATAGCTTCAACCCATTTGGTGAAATAATTAGTGGCAACTAAGATGAATTTATGCCCTTTGCTTGATGGTGGATAAATCTGGCCAATGAGATCAATGGCCCATCCCCGGAACGGCCAAGGTTTAATTATAGGATTCATGGCCGATGCGGGTGCTCTTTGAATATTACCAAACTTCTGACATCCTTGACACCCTTTAAAGTATTTGAAGCAATCTTCAAGTATAGTCGGCCAATAATATCCGTTCCTCCTAATCATCCATTTCATCTTAAAAGCCGATTGATGTGCTCCACACACTCCTTCATGGGTCTCACCCATCAAGCTCCTAGCGTCATCATTACCCAAACACTTGAGCAAAACTCCATCTATGGTTCGATAATATAACTCTTCTTCAAGGAGTACATACTTGGCAGCTTAAAACCTAACACGCCTCTCAACCTTCTTGGATGGATCTTTTAAATAATCAATAATTTCCTTTCTCCAATCATCGGCACTGATTGTCGACAATACACCCACGATGGGTTGATATCCCGAAGCGTGCAGAGCCAATCGGTTTGCTTCTTCCTTATGCAACCGAGGAATATGCTCTAACCGGAAATCCTTGAATTCCTTTAACAATTATATGCACCTTTCGTAGTAGGCTATCAAAACCTCGCTTCGACATTCATAAATCCCGACCAACTGATTTATAACAAGCATAGAATCGCCAAAGATTTCAACAGCATCGGCATGAACTTTCTTCAATAATTCCAACCCTTGGATTTGAGCTTGGTACTCAGCTTGATTATTTGTTGACGTGGCAACAATCGGCAAAGAAAACTCATACTTCTTTCCTCGAGGAGAAATTAGTATTATGTCGGTTCCTGCCCCCCGGTCACACGTGGATCCATCAAAGAAGAGCATCCAAGGAACGATTTCCAAAGCATCCACTACACCGCAATGTTGAGTTACAAAATCGGCCATAATCTGCCCTTTAACTCCTTTAGCTGACTTGTAATGCAGATCAAATTCTGACAATGCCAATATCCACTTGCCGATTCTACCACTCATAATCGGCATTGATAACATGTATCGAACTACATCATCTTTGCATATAACAGTGCACTCAGCCGATAACAAATAGTGTCTCAATTTGATACATGAAAAGTATAAGCATAAGCATAGTTTTTCAATTGTCGATTACCTTGTTTCAGCATCCACCAGTCTTCTACTTAGATAATAAATCATACGTTCCTTCCCTTCAAATTTTTGATATAGAGCCGAACCGATGACCACACCATCGATAGATAAATATAATCTGAAGGGTTTTCCTTGTTGTGGTGGAACCAAAACTGGAGGATTTATCAAATAATTCTTGATTTCATCCAAGGCTAACTGTTGCTCTTGTCCCCATACAAATTCCTGATCGGCCTTCAACTTAAGCAAGGGACTAAAAGCACGAATTTTACCTGACAAATTAGATATAAACCGTCTGATAAAATTAATCTTGCCGATCAATGATTGAAGTTCACTCTTATTGGTAGGAGCAACTATAAATCTTCTACTAATTTCAATCCCTCTTTGATGCACCATGAAACCAAGAAATTGTCCTGCCGAGACACCAAATGCACACTTATTAGGATTCATTTTTAAACCATGCTTTCTTGTGCACTCCAACACCTTTCGTAGATCGGCTAAATGCTTTGTGAAATCTCTAGACTTAACCACCACATCATCAATATAGATTTCCACCAACTTGCCGATGAACTCATGAAAAATAAAATTCATAGCTCTCTGATAAGTAGCACCAGCATTCTTCAAGCCAAAGGTCATGACTATCCATTCAAACAATCCCACATGACCAGGACATCTAAATGCAGTCTTAGGAATATCCTCTTCAGCCATGAATATTTGATTGTATCCAGCATTGCCATCCATAAAGCTAATGATCCGATGTCTAGCTGCAGCGTCAACCAGCAAATCGGCAACCGGTATTGGATAACCGTCCATCGGTGTAGCTTTATTGAGATTCCTAAAGTCAATGCAGACACAAAGTTTCCCATTCTTCTTGTAAACGGGAACAACATTGGAAATCCATTCGGCATACCGACATTGCCGAATAAATTTAGCTTCAATAAGTTTAGTTATTTCAGCCTTAATATCAGGAAGAATATTAGGATTGCATCGGCGTGCTGGCTGCTAATGCGGCCAAAACCCAGACTTGATAGGCAACCGATGTTCAACAATCGATCGGTCTAAACCAGGCATCTCAGTATAATCCCAAGCAAAGCAATCTTTATATTCCTTTAACAAATCGGTTAATGTTGCTTACACTCAGAATCTAGCTTAGCACTAACAAAAGTAGGTCTTCGCTTATCACCATTACCTATATCTACTTCTACTAGATCATCGGCCGATGTAAACCCCTAGCCTAGTTTTCCATCATCGGCGAACCTATCCATTAAAACCCTTCATCAAAACCGACTGCTTGGATCGGTGGAATTTCATAATCGGCAACTTTGAGAAAATCCTTCTCCCAAACTTCTCCTGAAATGCATCTGGTCCTCTCATAAGTATCTGCCTCTGCCGATGCGATGACATACGACGAATCTCCTGGGACAATTTCAATCTTGTCACCTACCCACTGAACCAAGCATTGGTGCATTGTAGATGGAATGCAACAATTAGCATGGATCCAATCTCTCCCCAACAGCAAATTATAAGCACCCTTTCCACTAATGACAAAGAAAGTTGTCGCCAAGGTCTTGCTGCTGATGGTCAACTCAACGCATATGGCTCCCTTGACTGGAGACACATTTCCTTCAAAATCCTTTAACATCATATCGGTTTTGGTCAAATCTTGATCCCCTTTGCCAAGTTTCCGATAGACTGTATATGGCATGATATTGATAGCAGCTCCACCATCAACAAGTATCTTGGTCATCGGTTGTCCATCAACCCTGCCTTTAATGAACAAAGCTTTAAGATGCTGTCTTTCATCATCAGTGGGCTTTTCAAAGATAGTTGTCATCGGGTCAAGAGACAACTGAGCTATCTGATCAGGGAAATCTATCTCCTCATCATCACTGAAAGGTGCAAGGAATTCCATCGACAACATAAACACCATATTAACATCTGCCGATGGGCCTTTTCCCTTGGGGTCTGACTGCTGTCAATTAGCATAATTCTCTCCCCTACTAAGTTCTTCTTATCGCTCTCGCTGCAGCCTTCTTTTCTGTGTCCTTGTGAACCCTTCTGGACACCACAGGGGAAGTTGTGGTTGCCTCACCGATTGATGACGATTTTCCCTTGATTCCACCCGATAAGTATTAGCATCTCTACAAAATATGATCTCATCAGGAACTCGTGCATCCGCCATCTCCTCAAGATCCTCTTGGCTTCTGGCAAAATAGCTGACACGTTCACCAAGCCTATCATGCACACGGAGTCTGCCCCCCAGTCGATCGTGGACTGATGTCCTTCCTCTAATCGGCCCGTTAAAACGCCGATCATTGTCCTGGTATCGCCGATTTGGTCTATCATGCCGATTATAACCATTACACTCAGGGTAGTCTCTAATAGTTGGTAGTTTGATGTTTTGCTCCCAACAGTGGATGAAGAACGGACAGTTCCAATGATCTTTATGCCGATTCTACTCTTGTCAGCGTCTTTCCTCTCCCCGGCGACGATCTTCCTGCTGGCAACGATACCGATCTTCACGCTGCTGCCATGTTTCCTGATGTCTCCTATGGGTAATTACAATACCGGGCCGAGGAGGCCTCCCAGAGCTGGTGCCTTCCTAGATTAAGCCCTTACCCTTAGCGTCATCGGTAGTGATCTGGTGCTGAGGATCTACCGATGCGCTCTTTTCAGCTGCTTCTGAAGTTAAGACTTTAGTCTTTCCCTTAGCATCCAACATATTTATGGGGAAAGGACGCTGATCGATCTTCATCGGCTTTTGAGCTTTGGAGCTATCGAATTTAATCCTCCCAGACTCTATAGCCGATTGCAGCTGTTGTCTGAACACTTTGCATTCATTTGTACTATGAGATGTTGCATTACGCCACTTGCAATACTTGATCTTCTTCAACTCTTCTGCCGATGGAATCACATGGTTGGGTGACAATTTAATTTGCCCCTCCTGATGCACCTATCGGCCTTTGTGATGTCAAAAGCAAACTTTTCTAGCTCTTTATGGCCGAAAGGACAAGACATCATTTTTTTATTTTTCACCCATTCTGCCAAACCGATAACTTGTTCTTCATCAGAATTTGAACTTGTTGTCTCATCAACAAATGACACATTTTTGTTCCAGGCTTTTCTAGGTTCAAAAGCCTTGATGTTTTGATCAGAAATCCTCTACACTAAATGACTTTGACTTTCAAATTCTTGAGACGCATACTTATCCTTGATATGTGGCAACAATCCCTGGAAAGCCAAATCGGCTAGCTATCGATCGTCCAGAACTAGACTGTAGCACTTGTTCTTGACATCACGCAACCTTTGTACAAAACTTTCAACTGATTCATCATTGTGTTGACTTAGCCTGACTAAATCGGTAATCTTCTTCTCATGAACTCTAGAAAAGAAATGTTTGTGGAACTGCTTCTCTAGATCGGCCCAAGTGATTACTGAGTTTGGAGGTAATGAAATAAACCAAGTAAAGGCCGGTCCAGACAAAGATGACGAGAATAGACGAACTCTTAATTCATCTTGGTTAGCAGCTTCCCCACACTAGATGATGAACCTGTTAACATGTTCCATGGTTGACGTGTCATCCTGTCTAGAGAATTTGGTGAAATCCAGCACCTTGTACCGATTTGGAAGCGAAATTAAGTCATACGCAGGAGGATACGGTGTCCGATAAGAATAAGTGTTGACCTTGGGTTTTATCCCAAACTGATCTCTCATCACCTCAGCTATCTTATCGGCCCAATAGGCATCGGCATCTTGCCGATGAGCGGGTTGTGGATCTGGCACCTGCTGATAAGCTTCCACGTGTCTCTAAGGTGCACGATCAACAAGGAACATAGCATTAGCTACCGCCTGTTGACCACCAACCTGCTGAGCAAGATTCATCGGCTGATTGACCAATCCTTGATTATGAAACCCAGGTTGCATTGGTCCCTGCTGAAATCTCATAGCCTGATGATTCTACTAAGGCATCTGTGGAAAGACAAACTGCCCTGTCCATCCATTGTTAACATTCATCGGCGTAAGTCCTGTCGATGGCTGATAGTTGGGCATCATCATTGGATTGACATACCCTGTTTGCGTCATAAATCTTTGATGCGTCGGCAGTGGATCCGCCAATGCGTTAGGCATCTAGAATATCGGCATCTGAGAATTCCCAGCAAAAGGTCTTGCAGTAGTAGTTGTAGAATACTGAGGATTCTATGTCATCGGCGATACTGAGGGTGTCGATGTCATAGAAGCCTTGCCTGTCACGTCAGCCACTTGAGATATCCCAGAACTATTTGCACCAAAGTCCGGGGGCATACCATATCCCCACCAGTTGGGAGGAACTTGACAATTTTTAAATACAGACCCTGACATTGTCGATGCCAATAGATCTGTAGCAAGTTGAACTTGTCCTTCTGATGTTGCTGGGTTAGTCCTCATTGGTGTAGATTGCCCATTAGTCATCCCTAATGTGCTTGGAGGAGAAGTAACTTCTGTACCCGCAACAGCTAGAGTAGCCGATGGAGCCGTAACCGATGATGATCCTAGCTGATGACAGGCCGGGCCCACAAAAGATGGTGGTATCTGTCCTTCTTTGAATGTTCTAGCCACAGTATTGAAAACTGTATTGGACAACACACTGGATTGATTGATTAAAGCGCGATTAATAGCGTTGTCAACCATCTCTTGTAGTTTATCAGGATTAGCTTCAAAAGTGATTTGTCGAGACATCGACATGCTTCCTTTTGGATCACCTCACCGCTCCTGTTGACACTAAAGGATTTCAAACACAGCTGCTTGTATTCCTCCATAGCTTTTGCCATAGCTTGCTTCTGCTCATCTCTAAGATTGGCTTCCGTTATAGGGATGATGTTATCTGTATCGAAATTAGTATTCGACATGTTGATCTTTGACGATGAATCTTAATCGGTCCGACCGGGCGTGCCAAAAGATGTGTTGATGCAAAAGTGGATCTGCAAACACAAAGGGCTAATACCCGATTTCAATGTTAAGGCGTGCCAGCCGATTTGACCTTACAATCCATAAAGGTGATAACTCGAATACTTGAGTCCCAACAACAGCGATACGCCCGGATGCCACGGCCAAGAGGTATTCACGCGGAAATTTGAGAACTCGCCGAGTTTGAGTCGATGAATTCCTAAGAACTCGTAAGTAAAAGAAAAATATGCAGATTGACGAAGTCGTCGAAAAGTAGATGCTGAAATAGATGTAAAAACTTATGTTTGATTGATTGTGTATATCCTCTTACATTGCTACGGGGTCTACATTTATACCCTGTCCAAAAAAATTATAACCAGACACGACTAGGACTTCTAATTTCAAATCGAACGGAATCCGTATGTAAAACAAACTCTAATAACTAAGGAAAACATTAATTTATTCATCCTAGGCGGTTGGTGCACCGTCATCCTTTTCTCGGCAAGTCCCACGCCCCCTTCTGCTATCATCGGCAAACTGCCTTTCATCGGCATCAGCAACCATTAATATTTGGCCATCGGCACAGATTAACCATCATCCCTGGACTTGGCCATATTCTGCTGTCTCGTCATCGGCATCATAACCCATCGGCAACTCCTCTGATAATCAGTCACCACTCTTTCACCTGCCGATCTACATCTCATTAACTCCCAGATACGTGTCCAAAGATACGTGTCTAAAAACGGTGTCAACAAAGCCATTGGCGCGTGGGGAGGGAGGAGAAGTCGGGGCGGGTCGAGAGAGAAGGATTTTGCGGGCACATGGGGAGAGAGGTGTTTCCACGAGGACTGCACGAATCTGGAGCCGTGATCGCAAGGAAATCGAGGAACATCGTGGAGATGGTATTTTTCTTTCCTAACGATGGACGAGGCATGGAGGATATAGTAATCTTTCCTTGATATGGATGATCCCACCTGGTGGCGCGGGGATGATGTTCGCACCAGGAGGAGATGGTAGACGGACGAAACAATATTGTCGCACAAAAAAATGTCCATCTTTTTTTAGTTGAAGGAGATCGGAAGTAAAATTTCTCACCACCATTTTTTATATAGAAATTTCTGGCGTTGAATCAAGCGGTGCCATTACCTATCAGGTCTTGTTTGGCATAGCTCAACTTCACTAGTAAAGCTGTTTTTTAGAAAATAGCTTGATGAGCAACTTTCTAGATGAAGCTAAGCTATTTTGAAAAAACTGTTTGGTAAAATAGCTTCACCAACTACTTATTGCATAGATGAGAGAGAAATGCGGAAGAGAGATGTAATAAGCTACTTCATCTCACTCATGTCTTTGTGAGAGGAGAAGAAAAACAGCTTCACTCATAAAACTGTTTTTGAAATAAGTGTTTGAAAAAAAAAACAGAATCACAACAGAGCGTGAAGTTATTGTGAGCTATGCGAAACAGATTCTTAGTTTATTACCATCTCTAGCCTCCACCTATTTCATGTTGTAAAGCTCCATCTTGACTATGAGGCTGTCTCCAATAGGAGACCTATTTGGGAACCCAAACCCAAAATGGGTCTTCAACACAATACCTATAGTCTCTAACAGAGTACCCATATAGAAGACCCATTTTAGGTATCAGGAGAGGCATAACCCAAATTTGGGTATCCTCTCTCCTTGAGACCTATTTGCAGAGAGTGTTATCTTTTAGATCTTGTTGTTGGAGAAGACTAAAAATAGGTATGAAACCTTTTACCTATAGCGCTACTCAAAGGACAAATGAGTATTGTATTTTGGCTGTTGGAGATAGTCTCACAGCGAAAGCCTGGTAGCGGTAACCCTACACCCGAAACCCCTCAGCCAATCAGCGCGTGGCATTTGATCGAGCCCTCTTGACCACTACCCAAGATGCGCCTCCGCACACGTGGCTTTCCAACGCCCCACTGCAGCCGCCTGGCCATTGGGCAGCCGCCACGCATTCTCCCTTCCGTCCTCGACTACTCTTGGTGGGTGGAGAGAGCCGCAGAAGGCAACTGGAGGAAAGAAGACGATAACAACTAAGCACGGGAGCAGGGGAGGAAGTAGAGAGGACGGCGCGAGGCTTGGCCGTGCCGGCGAGTTGGGGCGTTTTTCCTGCGGTCGGAGATGCGACCGTTGGGACCCGGGAGACAGCGCAGTTCGGCTTCGGGTTCGGGGGCGGCTCCCGCGACGGCGGCCGCCACCTGAGCAGGATGTTTAGCTGGAACGACGAGCAGCAGCAGGTGTCCCTCCCCGTCTGCCTTCCCCGTGATAGTCTAGAATCTTGCGTTATGCTTGCTCACTTGGTTAGATCTGCTCTGGCTCTGTAAATTGTTGCGTCATTACTGCCCCACGCGCTCTAATTCACTAGGTTTTAGTTTGGATGTCGTTGTTCCGGAAGGGAATTTTGCTGTTATCGCATACCGTTGGGGGCTAAAGTTGGGGGAGCTGGAGGTGCAAGGGACTGCTAGCGGAAGCGTAGAATTCTTGCAACGCAGGTCGACTGCATCCCTGCAGGTTGCAGCAGTGCGAGCCTTTTGGACACTTTCTGTGCTAACAAGCATGACTAGGGGACAATTCTGCTTTGATTGCCTCTACTTCTGAAGCTTCTAATGTTGTCTAGTGCCCAGAGCAGTGCTGGAATATGGACTTGTATGTTCTATTGGAAGAAAGCTAAGGGAGTCTTTATAAGTTTCATGGCTCTTAGAATGTTCCCTCCATAGTTGGAAAAAAAAAGTAGTGAACTGAGCCATAAATGTTTTTATGAACTTGACGGTTTTACTGATAGCTGCTGAAGTGAACTGCAAACTGGTTCTTTAGTAAATCACAATGTCATTTTTTCTTATTTCCCCTACTCATTTTGGTGCATGCCACTCAGTTGCCAATGTTCTACTCTGTTGATCTCAGTATTTCCTCATAAAAGGATAACTTTATTCAGGAACCTTCAATTCAGATATGCTCATATGAATTTAAGGACATAACAATATACTGAATACTTTGGACCTTCAGCGATAGTATCTAATACACTACACTTTTGCTTTGTGCTTGATTATTTCTCTGAATTTTGAATTGGACTTCCAACTCTGAACCTTGCACCATTTACCATCACATCACTAAATGCTGTCACTTGTTTTTGGATTTTCACATTCTCCTTCCAGTCTCATATTATTGTTTTGGACATGAGCATAAACTGGACTTACTCGCTACTTCTGTTATACAGAATTTCAGTTATATTTTAGATTTAGTCTATTTTTCAACATGATCTTGTAACATAAGATATTGAAATTATGTGATCCTTTAAAGAAATTTGGATGAATGTGCACTTGTTATGTTCCCATCAGACGAATATAGATAATTTTAATTCCTTTTCTCTTTTATTGTTGGAGATTGATCACAGCCCTGGCCTGGGGGGGCAGTGCCAGACACATCCATCCAACCCCAGGCATCCAGAATCGGATGCCTGGGATGGAAGCGTGCCAGGCAGGTTTCTCAGAGATCTAAGCAAACAAGCTGGTATGCCCATGTTTTATTATTTGTTTTCTTTTGGAATGCAGGTAGGGGATGCAATATGGACTGAGTTCAATGAGAGTGAGGACCATATTATGCCTTATCCTAAAGGTGCAGAAGATAGTACGACTCGCAAGAACAATGAAAAAGAGGTGGCTAGTATTGATGGCATCACTGAACATTCTGAAGGTGTTCAAACTGGACTTCAACGGATGGAAAAGCAAACTGCAAATCAGACAAGTGCACATTTTTCAGCCACACGAATTGACATGGAATCCTGGCCTGACCTTCCTTCCCTGAATCCTACACTTGATAGAAACTATAGTGATGACAACATAACATCCACATATCTGGATTTCAGTGCTGAACCCAGTTTACAGAAAGTGACAGGAAAAGCTACAGGTTCATTCCTTCTTTAAGCATGCTGCATTGCCAAATGTTTATTGTATTTCTGGTTCAGTTTGAAAACTTGTAATCCAACGGATATATATACCGAAAAAAATCATGCAATTATGAAAAATAAGATGATACTGAGTTACATAGCTTTTCTTGATCTGTATACAGGGCAACTAGATGGTGAATCAGAAGTGTTCAGTAATGATCAAGAAGAAAAGAGTAACAGTTTCCTTGATTGCGACTGGGGCAATATTGGAGATTTTGATGATTTTGACCGTCTATTTAGGTACGATTGGAAACCAAAAACTTTTTACTCAACTCATGAGTTGAATTTGCAGTCAATGATTCTTTCTTGGCTGGATATTACTATCAACTTTGTAGTCTTATCAAGTGATAATTTTTGCAGCAATAGTGACTCCATATTTGGTAATGAGATAGTTGCCAACGACAGCGATTTTCTTTCTGCATCTTCGAATTTGATGGATAATGCTGTGCAATCAATCCCAATTCTGGTATGTGAACATAGAACTTTGGTTTTTTGCTGTTTTTTTCCACATTCTTCTCACTGTGATTTGTTTGTTTCCGTTAAAAAGCAACTACCATTGAATAAACAACCATCATGTGATCGTGGGCCTTCTTTGCTTCTGACTAACGAAATTTCCAGTGGTGTTACCAAACAAGAAAATAAGGTACACAAAAAAAAGCATTTACATATGTTCCTATGTCTAGAATTATTTCTTGTCTACTCTGGTTATCCACTTTTGGCAGGTAGCAAATGCTAATGCTAAATCTGGAGAGGAAGCTGAGATTAAAATTTATCTGACTTGTGAATATTCTGGGAAACCAAATCAGTTCTTCCAGGAAGTAGAATTCATGTGATATACTCTGCCAAACTTATTATGAATGAGATCACTTCTGAGCTTGTTTGCTTCAAACTGAAGCACCAATTAATATGCTGATGTTTCTCATCTGGATTGATGTCATAAAACAAAATGGCATTTAAAGATGGGACAATTGCAGTGCGAACCTGTCAACAAACTGTTTCTGACAAAACTTTATATCTTTTGAGAAAATCTGTCATAATAATGTGATATCTCATATTTGTCAGCTATGCTCCATTTGGTTCTCTCAAGTCGACTATAAAAAGTTTTTGGTGCACTCAAGTACATTAAGCACAAAGTAAAGCTTTTATTAGCAAAATGAGCTCAAAATATGTCCTGTCAATCTTCTTTCTTGTCTCTTCCAAAGCCTAGCTTTAGAGCCTCTGATTAATCTGCCCACTTGATTGCCACTTTTAAGCATCTGATTTGAGTGGATGATTTTTCTTTAGTTCAATGATAAATTAACCACTCTGTGTAGGTCGAAGTGCAGAAGAGGCCAGTGAGGTCACGCAGAAAACCAGAGGAGAGAGGTAAAAGTAAAATATCCAGCAGTACAAGTGGCTTCTCCCAGAGCAAAGTAGAGAATGCATCAACCAATTTGCAAGCTCCTATGCAACCTGTACAGACTCCTCAATATGCACTGTTCCAGGATAGCAAGAAGATAGGACAAGTTCAGCATGTTAATCAGTTTATGTTTCCTGGATATGGGTATCCTGCATATCCATTTCCTACAATTCCGTTAGTGTCAAACATTCAAGCTGAAGGCTATCTGACAAAACCAACTGGCACAAGCTACCGAACTTTGGAAGATTCCCCAAAACAGTCAAGTTCCATAGAAATGTCACAAGACATTCCATCAAGAGCACTGATAATGACACCACAAGAAAAGATAGAAAAGCTTAGGCGCCGGCAGCAAATGCAAGCACTGCTAGCTATTCAGCAACAGCAGCAACAGTTTGGTCAAGAGGGTTCTGGCAGTGACACAATGGTGTCTCAGGCATACTCCCCTAGGAACAAAAATCCGGATTCCTTGGGGAGTTCAATTGTCATAGATGAAAACGCAAATAAGGTTTTTTCGCCTGAGGTGATTCCAACTAACCATGACCTGGTTCACAAGAGTTCTGCAATTTCTGTTGATCCTTTTATAGAGGAAAAAATATATTATCAGCTACAAGATGCTCTTGGCAAGGCAATTTGTTAACCCTTTCTATTTCACGATTCTTCATATGTTTACTGATAGTATTATTCAGTTGCTGGGGATGTGCAATAGAAAAGTTAACTTTTTTAATCCTTCTGACACAGTTGGATACCAAAACTCGACTATGCATTCGAGATAGTTTGCTTCGTTTGGCCTATAGTGCAGCAGAGAGACAAATTGATGGTGATAGGAGCAGCACTAACAAGACTAATAAAGATGATGATGAAGCTTCCGAAAATGATGCATCTACTAGGAGAACAAGGTAGAGTACACTAAAAATGCGTTTATTAATGTGTTCCTGTATTGCTATCAGGTAACTGATATTATGCAATGTAAAGTCACCCAGTGACCTCAAATAATTTCTTATTTACCATCTGTGCAACGTCGGACCAGACGTTTTGTGTTCTTCTCATGGATTAGTTTGTATTCTAGTGCCAAAGGATGCTAGATCAGTTGGTCTAGGCACTCCGGCGGCACCTCCCAGGTCCTGAGTTCGAATCCCGGTGGGAGCGAATTTCAGGGTGGGTTAAAAAAATCCCCTCGCTCGTCCTCATACCAAAACACTGGGGGAGCTCCGGCCCAATTCTCACTTGGGCTATGCAAAGGCCACCATGTATGGATGGGGGTGGGGGTTCAGAGGTTTTCTCGCCGAGTGAGAAGGCACTTTCTTCTTAATTTGAAAGCTGCGGCGGCAGTCTTAACCGTGCCGATCGAGTTTTTTTTTAGTTTGTATTCCAGTGTTTTAATCAATGAAAGCATTCAGAATGGCTCAGTTTATATTTTATGATCTCAGGTCTCCAACTAGGGAAGCAGAAACGATCACAAATCCAATTGATCGTATAGTGGCCCATTTGCTGTTTCATAGACATTGCTCCAAGGTTGCAACAGCAACAAAGGAGGAAATCATATCCTCAACCCCCTTGATACTAGAACCTGGTGAGTTGCCTATATGCATCTAAACAGCATGTTACCATATACGCTCGCTCAATCAACACGTGAGTAACCCTTTTGCAACTTTCACAATTTGCAGAACCGAAGGTACCCTTGGGAACTCCTAGGTTGCCATCACAAGATCAACGAGATGAGCAAGAAATTGTATTGCCTCTGTCACAATAACGTGAGATTTGCTAGAAGATGAGGTTTTACCAAATTTGAGTAAGATTATTTGCATTTAGTTAGCCTGTGAATCTAATGTCGTTCTTCTAATGAGCATACAGATGCTGATTTTATCAACTGTTCAGAATCAAAATGATAGCAAATCCAATGATTATGGCAATCTGCTGATCACCTGGGGTTCTGGAGATCTCTTGTGTAATATGTAACCATTTCAACATTGTAGCATCCTTTTTTTTTCATCCTGTAAGAACATCTCAGACTGTATTGGAACCTACGATTGTGTCGAGCCCTAAAAGGAGCAAACCTTGGCTCTGGACATCATTATGATTAACCTTTTTTCTCATGCGTAACCGCCCAATGTTTAAAGGTGGCTGCTTACTTGGGAAAATATTGATGGCACATAAACTCAAGTGTCTCTGAAGAGTGAATTCCATAGAGCAGTTATCGTCCTTGGCATACATTTTCCGACTGATGTGAAAATTATGAATGAATTTTCAAAGAACAATGAGTCGTCATTGTAGAGGTAGCGTGATAGTTGTCACTGTGTGGAGTTTTGTTAAGCTGACCATCCGGCGTGGGAAAGATATTCTTTTGGTTTTCAACATTACTATTGATCTGAATTTTAATCGAAAATGAATTTTAGGCGTTCAATTTTACTCCAGTTCCGATTGATGGGAAATATCTCTCCTTCGTATGATCCATTCCGTAGTTCCTAGAACGAGAACGTTGCTACTGATTTCGTTAACCCAAGTCCAAAGACGGATATAAAATAGATTGCACCAAATTTCTGTCCCTTTTTTTTTCTCTGTCGTTTATTATTTGACCACTTGTTATGTACTGTAGTACAGGGCATGTACAAATGTTTCTCATCAAACTCCGCAGGGAGCACAGATCACCCTTTATAGTAGGAGTATATAAGAAGTTACAACATTCACTACGTATGTCACAAAGATTAAATAAAAAGAATCAATTGAAATATCCTTCTTCACACTGACACTTCACTAATACGGCACGGTGGCGCTGCCTCTGCTGCGCCCAGTGGCCATCCCATCCAAATAAACCTGCTTGGTGACCTGCCTGTTAATATATTTGGATCGTCTAGGGCATAGATCAATGGGTTGTACACTTTGTATTTGGGGTAAATAACTTGGAACTCCACAGATTCAGGGAGGAAAAGAGGGTGAAATGATGGGAGATAGGTAGTGAACCATACCTCTGGGTTGATCGAGAGCCTCGTGGTCGAGGTGGTGGCGGCGACGGACTTTCCATCGCTGGCAGTGCCTCTCTCTTGATCGGTCTAGGGTTAGGTAGGGGCTGGCAGCATTGTAGCGATGAACCTCGTCTCTAGTGCCCTAGCCCCCACCTTCTCTTTATGCACTGCACGTCGGGGGTCCACCAACCAGTAGATGGTTGAACGTTCGATCAGGATGGGGTGCTCTCTCTTGATCGGTCTAGGGTTAGGTAGGGGCCAGCGGCATTGTAGCGATGAACCTCGTCTTTAGTTCCCGAGCCCCCACCTTCTCTTTATGCACTGCACATCGGGGGTCCACCAGCCAGTAGATGGCTGAACGTTTGCTCAGGATGGGGTGAAGGGTCCAGCCCAGTCTTTGGATTTGGGCCAGTGGAGATCAACATAACACTGCCACTCCTTGGCGTTCACGGTATCCGGGTCAGTCAGCACTGGGTCATCATTGGCGTACTACCCGCAACTCGAGCTCTCGGACGGTAGGATTTCATACAACATGTAGAGTAGACCTAGCCGTTGGGCAGGCTCGTCGTAGTACGCCTCAGTGGCCCAGTTGGTGCCAAATGCCAAGCGCCTGAATGAACAGCGAGCCCGGACGCATGAATAGGAAGTGCGTCATGGCCATGTCGTGCACGCCCACCATGATGTCCGAGGCGTTCAGGGCACGGTACATCTTGGCGAGCAACATGTCCTAGCAAGGTTGGAGCACAGCGACGTGGCTGTGGCAGAACCGCCTAATCTAATGTCCTCCCAAGAGTACTCGTCTTCCTCTAGATACTAAGTACTCAAGAGAATGCACAAAATCATCCGGTTCTGTCGAGCACACCCAATAGGAGTGAAAGAGCATCTAGGCCCCTAATGAGTTTCGGTGATTAATGACAATGTTGATTACTGTTACTAACATGTGTTTTGCAGAGGAAAAGTCATTAGTATTAGGTCATAGTAATAGGTACTCGATGAACAAGGACGTACATGCCTACTTAATAGTGGAAATCGTTTCGGTTTTCAAAGGATGGATGGACATCGTCAAGACTAGACTAGATCTAAGTGCCATATGGCGAAGAAGGGCACTTAGAGTAGTTTAGTTAGAGTAGTTTAGGACTTTGTTTTCCTTTGACCATACTATTAAGAGGGACTTTAATCTAGTAGCTTGACTTAGGCAAGGCTTCAGGTTTAGGTGTGGTGCACACTTGGTAAACCTAGCACTAGGCAGCTCAGAGATAGTCCTTAGATCGAGAGGAACAAACTTTGTTTTGGAAAGATCACGTTTCGACGAAGTTTGGGTGCCTAAGTAGGCATCGAACGTTGCACCGGACGCTCTGTGAGTGCGTCCCGTGAGGTCGTTTTGAGTGAGAGTGCCTGAGTTCCTAGGGTTAGGCACCGGACGCTAGCACAGGACGCACCGGGTAGCATCCGGTCCTGTACCCAGAGAGGTCAAAAGGTGACCAAGGTCACCGGACGCACCGGGTAGCGTCCGGTCCTAAACTCAGGGAGAGTGTAAAGTTCACCCTCGCACCGGACGGTTTCACCGGACGATGGGAAGTAGCGTCCGGTGCCTTGTCAGAGGCAAGTACAGTTAGCCGTTGAGTGTCACCGGACGCTCGGTGCAGAGCGTCCGGTGCAACAACAACAACGTCTGGTGACCCCGTTTTTAGTGTAAAACGGTTGGCCGACCCTTAGACTTGATGTGGTGTATTTATACTCCTCCATCTCGTCCATGGGAGGTTTCTTGCCCATTTGTTCAGTTGAGAATCACCTTGTGGTGCAAGAGAGAAGAAAGAGCCTAGAGAGGATTGAGATTTGAGAGATTTTTGTGAGAATCCTTCTCTAGTGGAATTCCAAGAGTAAAGTGTGCATCCACAACTCTCTAGTGCCTTGATTGGGTCAAGTGAGAGTTATTTGCTTGTTACTCTTGGTGATCGCCATCACCTAGACGGTTCGGTGGTGATTGGAGGCAAGAAAACCGCACGGAGTTCTTGTGGGTGGCTCGTGTCAAGCTTGTGAGCGGTTTTGGGCGATTTACCACGACAGAGTGTCGAAGAATCAGCTCGTAGAGAGCACTTGGTCCTTGCGCGGACTAAGGGGGAGCAATACCCTTGCGTGGGTGCTCCAACGAGGACTAGTGGAGAGTGGCGACTCTTCGATACCTCGGCAAAATATCGCCGAGCACTTTCTTGCCCTCTTCCTTTACTTTCTAGCATTTACTTTGTGCAATTACTTTGAGTTTTTACATTCCTAGAATTGCCTTGCTAGAATAGGATTGGAACTAGGTTGCAAAACTTTTTATCCGGTAGCTCTCTAGTCACTTTCGACACAAGGGGTGAAATTGGAGCTTATAGGTTGCTTAAATTTTTAGAGAAGCCCAATTCACCCCCCACTTGGGCATCTTGATCCTTTCAATTGGTATCGGAGCCTAGTGCTCATTATTTAGGCTTCACCGCCTAGAGAAAGATGTCTAACGGGGATGGACCGCCACCCATGTTCGATGGCGATGACTTCTTATATTGGAAAATACGGATGGAGTCATACCTCGAGGCATGTGACACTAAGTGCCTAAAAGCCGCGACCGAAGGGTTCACCCCTTCGGCAAAAGACACCGCTCTTACTCCACAAGAGCAAGAAAATGAGAAGTGGAATGCAAAGGCCAAAAACCACATCTTTAGAGGTCTTTACAAAGAGGTGTTTAATCTTTTTCGGAACCACAAAACCGCCCATGCTTTATGGAAGGAACTTTGTGCGCTCCATGAGGGATCCAAGAGTGAGCATGAGGAACGCTTTCATCTTGTGATGAACAAGCTTAATACATTTGAAATTCTTCCAAAAGAAAATGCTAACGAAATGTATTCTTGCTTGAATGTCATTGTAGAGGAGCTAAATGGACTTGGGCTCAATCAAATGAGTGCGGCGGATGTGGCACGGAAGATACTATGTGTTCTCCCTATTGAGAAATATGGGCACATAGTAACCGTGCTTCATCAAGGCGATCTCTCCACCGCCACACCAACGTCCATATTGGGGAAGATCAACGCTCATGAGATGTACATGCACATGAACCCCCAAGATGGCTCCTCATCGGCCAAGAAGGAAAAGAAAGACTTGGCCCTCAAAGCTTCTCAAAAGGGCAAAGCCAAGAAGATTGAAGTTGAGTCATCAACTTCAAGTGATGATGATGCATCCATTGCCCTCTTGTTGAGAAGAACCACCAAGATGTTGAAGAAGCTCAACAAGAATGGAGTCAACTTTGACTCCAAGAAGAAGAAGTTCTTCACAAGTAGCAAGAGAAAGCCCATCTCTGAGATGAATTGCTACAATTGTGGTGATCTTGGTCATCTTGCTCACCAATGTCCAAAGCCCAAGAAGGACAAATACAAGAAGAAGAACAAAGAGCAAGATGATTCAAGTGATGAAGAGAAGAACGACAAGAAGCAATACAAGAAGAAAGGTGGCAAGAAGGAGTACCACAAGAAGAAGAATGGCAAGGCTTACATTATTGGTGATTGGCTCACCGACATTGAAAGCACAAGTGGTGACTCCTCCGACAACGAAAGTGATGATGAGAAGGTTGCCGCCATTGCCATTGATGCTTCATCACCATCATTTTCACCACCATCTACATCCTCTACACACCTATGCCTCATGGCCAAGGGTGATCGGAAGGTACAAAGTGAGGATGAGAGTAGTGAGAGTGATAGTGAATATGAATCACCATCTTATGACGAACTTGTAAAATTGCTAAACAAATACACTAAGGTCATAAGAAAAACTAGAAGTGAAAATGAGAAACTTGAACATGAAAATGAATCACTTCTAGCAAAGCTAAAATCTAGTGATGAGCTTAGAGATCAAAATGAGTTCATGACCACTAAGCTCAAGGAGCTCAAACTCTCTTTAAAAGAGCTCAAAGAAAAACATGATAAACTTGAGAGTGTTCATTATGAGCTTATCACTAGATATAGAGCTTTGAAGGAAGAATTAACAACTCTAAAAGCAAACTATGATAAACTTGAGATAGCATATGATCTTGCAATCAATGAAACACATGATGCTACTAACCATGTTGCTAAGATTGATGTAGCCACATCTTGTGATGACTTACTTGTGGATAGCACAAGCAAATGTGTTGGTTGCAAGGGCAAGAAAGTGGTAGTGGCCGAGACTATGAGGACACTATCAAGATCAAGGAAGAAAATGCCAAGCTCAAGAAAGAGTTGCAAGAGCAAGCCAAGAACAACACCATAGTGATTGAGTCACTTGATCAAGACAAAAAGCTTGCATATGAGAACAGGTTGCTTAAAGAAGAGAACCAATATCTCAAGCTTGGTTTGATGTATGACAAGCAAGAAGAAGATGAGTCATTCATCTTGGAAGAGTTAGAAAGCAACAATGACCCAATCATCAAGAAGCTAACTCAAGAGAACAACAAGCTCAAGAAAGAGAAGGAACACCTAACCAAGGGGTTAGCAAAGTTCACAAAAGGAAAGGACCTTCAAAGTGAGCTATTCATGAACACCGTCATGAAGATGGATAAGAGTGGGATTGGCTACAAGGCTCATCAAAGCAAGCTCATCAAGTCACTAGCCACTCATGATCAACCAAGCAAGCCAAAGCCAAAGAGGTGCTTTGAGTGTGGTCAAGAAGGACACTTTGCTCATGAGTGTGAGGCACTGTTGACGGTCCTTAAGTACCAAATATAATCATCAAATAAATAAAGAAAAGGATCCAAATGCAACCAACACCCAGACTTATGGTTTTATCTGACAGAATTCCACGAGTTTTGGTGTTTGTCTATTTCTGTAGGGGGTTATCAGGAAATACGAAAGAAAGGCCCACATGTCAGGATTACATAGAGATATCAACGCACCGCGCAATTTTCTATCATCTAGAAGACTCCAGAAGCCACGGGGAGAAAGCAGAGGCCGAAAGGGGCCAGGCCCAGGGCGCCCGCCCTCCTTCCCTGGGCGCCCGCCCTGTCATGAACTCCGTTCGGGACTCTCTTCGCACATGATGTTCCACTGACCTAAAGGATCAAGGATAACGTAGTACCACATCGCCTACCGACCCAAAAACACATAGAGGAGGAGGACTATATAAGGAGACCCCCTGGCCCCTGTAGAAGACAAGAAGTTATCATAGAGATTGAGGGGTGCCCTCGAAGGAAAACCTCTTCTCTAAATAAAATTTCTTTTTAGGCTTAGCAACCAATGTAAGTAGAAATAGATCTTCTAGTTTCTACTAGATTGAGAGAGATAGAGTGGAGGTGTAGATCGGAGGAAGGCCGACCTGTCGGTGTCTACTCCGAGTTGTACCTGCGGGATCAAGTCTTCTAACCCGAGGCTTGCTTCTAAGATTCTTCAGTAATTCGACTTCTAATTCTAGTAAGTTCTTGTTTTATTGTTCTTTATTGTTCTTTGGTTTATGAGTTTACTTTAATCCTCTTCCGGTTGAGTATTAGAGTAATCATTGCTGCTGTAAACGTGGTGTTTAGGCTAGGGTACTCATAGATATCCCCTGACTAGCTGGACCGTGGTAGTAGCGAGGAACGTGACATTTCCGAGTTATCTTTGTATCCCATATCTTGTTAGCAGGACGGGTAGGTTTATAGGTGCGGGTCGAACATCCTTTGTGGTGTCTAGATTCCATAAGCTTCTCCAATAGAACAGTAGATCATCCTTACCAAGGTTAGAACGAGACTACGGTTGCAGTCTTCTCTATACATCGCTCACATCGAGAAACATTCTTTGTAGCCTAAAGGGATAGTAGCAATAGATTTGGTTAGTCAGATGCACCCTTTCTCCTAGTGGTAAAAATATAAATACGATACTCTGGAAAACCTCCCGGGTGAAATGCTCACCGATATCCGTGCGCTTGCGGATCATTTCCTTATTGCGTTACCAAATATCAACAAGCATTTTTGGCACCGTTGCCGTGGAGAAAGACGGTTTGCTGAGATAACTTTGAGTCTTGCTATTATCTTGTATTATACTTTTATACTTTTATTCTTTTATCTTATTATTTTTTTCATCTTTATGGATAATTCAAATTCCATATCTATTATTGAATTTTTTGCACCTTTGGAGACCAGCCATAGACCATGGGAGTCAACAAGTCCTGCCCCTAATTATGATCTGTGTCCAGAGTTGATTGCAATAGGTCAAAACCAACCCTTTTCTATAGCTGAGGTCCTATCTTTTAATCAAAAAGATAATGCACTTTTAGCTACACCTAGGGAATTTGTTAATCTTTCTATAAATTCTGGTTCAGACCTAGCCCTACAAGACCATGTTTTTTCTCGATATTTTCACATTGGTCTGAATCATATAACCTTTGGTAGAGTCTTTCTTTCTTTATCTATTAGTAAAGGAAGGTATGTCTTCATTCGTGGACATCCTTCTTATACTAGTCTTCATAGAAAAATCTTAGAGATAGAGAAGGAATCATCTCCCAGACGAGGAAAGGAAGTTTCAATAGCCAATTTCCAAACATTTCAATCCCATGATTCGGCTATCCAACCCATCCATGAGCTTAATAATTTCTACTATGCTCTTTCTCTTGAACCTCCCGATGATCCTATGAATCTCTCTAGACATCCCATGCATAAGAGTCACCAAGACCACAAGGAGGATCGAGAAGAGCAACATCAATGGCTAGAGGGCATTAAAAATCCATGTGCTATCACCACATTTGAGATCTCGAACCCTCTCTTCCTTTATATTTATAACAACTTTAAAAGAGCGGTTGTCGATGCATATGTCTATAATAAATATTGCAGATCTCGTTGAGTTGATTTTGATATAGGTCAGCGTTGGAGGGGAAACCACGTCGCTGACATAAATTGATGGTTTCCCAAAGCTTAGTGTCCTTAAACAAGCACTGATCATGAACTTCTAATTATTTGCAACATTGCCTTGTGTATTGAGCATATAAAGATAATTGTAGAAATATTCCTTCAGGTATTCTTGCCACTAACCTTTTCAGGATTGGAGCAAGAAGATCCGAGGAATGACAAGCGCAAGGTATGACCAACCAATCATCATGCAACATTGAATTAAATTCATCCAATCTTGAATTTTGCAAAATTCAAGCTTGGGGGAGTACTTTACATAAAAACATCATTTGCCATGTTACTATGTTGGTTGTCCCTACCTTTGAGACATACTCAATTTGTTAAGTACTAATCACACTACTTCATCTCCACTTGAGTAGATCTCTATAAATGCCATCATGCTACCTTTGTTTATCCTAGTAAGTGTTGGTTTGGAAGTACTCGACATACTTCCATTGGCATTTAAATTAAGCATGGTGCTTAGGTTAAATAGCCTTCCTTAATCTGGTTAGACATGGAGTCTAGTTTGGTTACTGAACTAAAAACTGCTTGAGTAGGCATTGGTATATTTTGTTGGACTAACCCCTGTAGGAAAACTTTCAATATTAACCTGGGAAGTCCTGAGCTACAAGCTCATTGGAGATAAAGGAGACACATGAAATTTAATGACTTGCACAAGAAAGACGTAGCTCATAAGAGATGATCCATGGAGGGTGCCACAAACACGATGCACAACCGCTAAGAAAGGAAAGCTTCCACAAGGTGATACTAGTCCATCACTCTTCAAGTAAGGTAACATCTTAAGGTACTTGACTATTGCTTTTATAAGCTTCTCCTTGGTTTTGGCATTCACATAAATAAAGAGACAAACATGTATGATTTATAACTCTAAATTAACCAACCTAACTGATTCAGCATGTTTAGTCCTTTAATATTTGTTCTTAGCACCACCTTCGTGATCCCACACTCCTAATCATATAAGCTAATATGTTGCACATTCAATCTTTGGAAGATATAAACAAAACATAAATATAGATAGATTATCTTTCCATTAGGTTGAGCCATCTGATCTGACAAATGCTACACTCATGATCCATCAACTTTGTCTTGCTCACTATGCTTAAGGTTAGAGAAGAACAAATACACTTTTGGTTCTGTTGGTGTTTTCCACCAACAGGGCCCATGCACTTGATCTCTGCCTTGTCTCTATGAGCAGGAACACTTCGAGCATAATATGAAGGAGTTTTACAACTCCCAGACTCCACCAAGTGAAGAACCAGGATCTACGAGCACAAACACACTGGAGATACTGGACACTCAGGCAATCACTGCCCTGAGATGCTTGAGGACGTGAACTACATCAACAACAATAACAACTATTACTACAACTGTCCTCAACAAAATCAAGGTTGGAATCAACAGAGGCCTAGCTACTCAGAGAGGTGATCCAGGACGCCCCGTCATCCCGATCTCCATCGGCATGGTGGACTTCCCAGAAGCACTCTGCGACTTTGGCTCCAGCGTCAACTTTATGCCCAGGGTTGCAGATCGGACACTCAGTTTCCCAAAGGAAATATTGAAGAACCTCTGCGTCCGAGTTGGTACCTTGTACGCTCTAGTAGACTTCGTGGTGATAGAGACTGGTAATGAGGAGAGGGCACCCATCATCTTAGGGAGGCCATTCCTAAACACCAGAGCTGTCATCTACGTTAATGCTGCCAAGATCAGTTTCTACATCAAGAGGAAGAAGGAGACTTTCCTTCAAGAACAAGACTACACAAATTTCAGAGCAATCCCGACATGAACCAAGGAAGAGGACCAACAGGAGGAACAGGAACAAGCAAATATGGACCGAGTCAGCTAAGATGGTCACTGCAAGTCAAAGAGGTCAAGATCGTCGACTCAAGTCGCCTTTCCTCATTAAGAAGGACGACCCTGGTGTACCAAGCATTGAGTGCACAATCAACAGATACTCTTTTTAGAAGACACTCTACAACACCGGATCTAACGTCAACATAATGGCCGCAGTCACTTATCAGTTCCTGCATGGAACCATGCTCCTACAACCAAGATACATTCAGCTCTAGATGATTTTCAGGTCATTGACATGGGAGAAGACAAGTACGATCCACCCATCATCCTTGGAAGACCATTCCTTAACACTATCAAAGTTATCATCTACATTGGAATCGGAGAAGTCCACGTGTACTTCCCCTCAGAGAAGGTACGCCGTTATTTTACTGACCCTAACTACATCTTTGAAGAATCTAAGCAGGTAAGAAAACGACGCAACTGCAACCAGAGGAGGCAAATCATCAAGGACGGATGGGTAGACTACGAAGGAGAAGTGATAAGGTTTGAAGACATATAGCTTGAACAGAACTGTCCTGAGGAGACCGTAGCACCGAGTCAGGTGTGGAGAGAGAAGATAGTTACACACGAAGAGGAGGCGCCGCCGGAACCACCGACTACGCCATCCAGCGAATCCTAGGACAACTGAGAAAACAGAGAGTCCCGTTCAGAGGACTTAAAAACATCGAACGCCTTGCCAAGAGGTAAACTTGGTAGTTACCCTTTTCCTTTCAATTATTCAATTATAGTTTGCTTAGTTAATCAGGATTCATATCATCTCGAAAAGAAAATAAAAATGTTAAAAATAGTAAGCCCCATGTGAGTATGCTCATGGCATAAAACCCATAGGTACATTCACTGTGGTGGCATAAAATAAATATGTTTTCATCTTACAATAAAAATATAAAAATAATAAGTGCATGATCCTGCTAAATAAATAACATTTATTGAGGAGGCTCAACACGATAAAGGCTAGATATTTATGCTAACACTTAACCAGTTCTACAAAACTTTGTTGTCTATTTGAGCTCCACAGAATTCAAGGATCAAAGAAGACTAGCAGACGGAGGACATCCTAATCGCTGTCAGGGTGCTGCCGACATTCAAATACACCTCCGTCACCTGCTAGCTACATCAAAAGAAATTACGTCAAAATCCAGCTTGGGGGTGAGCACCCCCATTTATCCAGCTAAGTGTTTCTACTCGCGTTTATACTTTACTCAAATAATAAAAGATACATAATCATGAAAACCCAAATAAAGATTTTGTGCTTATATATATATATCTTTGCTTAGTTTGCTAAATAAATAAATAAATAACGTTTGCTATGAACCCTCATGATAAACTCTCACATGGAAATGATGAATAGTTGCTCTGCCATGACTAGTTCTTAAAATTGAAATCTCTCTCAAGTTTAGGCATGACTGTTATAATTTAAACCTCCTCTAAACCTGAACTTGTGGGAAGAGTACTTGATCTAAAGTCTAAGTTGTTAACGGATATGATATGGGAAGGTTGAGCTGCTGTTTATCTGTTTCTAGAGATGCTAGAATTCTGGAGAATTTTATCTTTGAAAATCTTTAAAATAACACATGATGAGTTCCTGTATGATGATAGTTTAAAATCCTACCACAGCCATATATACATGCTTATTAGACTTTGAGCCAAACATTTACTTTTTACTGCTTATGAGCATTGAGTGTGGTCAAGTTGTGTAGACCCTTAGGAGCTTGTCATGCGGTTAAAATCAAGATTCACTTGCACGTTCACTCATACATGCAGCTTCTACTCCGGAAGTACGCATCCACATACATCCACTCATTTCCATCTCCAGATTCACCCAAAATTATTCTACTCCAAATCCGGGAGAGAATAGCCAAAAACATTTTCCTATCCCTGTTATTCCCTATGAAATAAATGCTCCAGTTATTTTGGTTACTACCACTTGCTACATTATTTCAGGAGATGAGTGCTCTAATATATATATATATATATATATATATATATATATATATATATAATACGAGGAAATAAAAAGGGGCAAGTGCCCGGAACCTCGAATAAAAGAAAAAGTCAGACGAGAGGTAAAAATGGACAAGTGTCTGACACTAGAATTAGGGGTACAAGATACCCACCTGAGAGAAAAGAAAAAGAAAATATAGAGCATCTCATTCTCCTCAAAAAGCTTCAAAGTGCAAGAAAGGTATGTATCCCCTCAAAAGAGCAAAAATAGAATTAGACTTTCACCATTGTTATCACCATCATCACCATACACCATTCATTCGCCACACATGCACATCTTGATTTGACTTATTGACTTGTTTCTCTGGATCCATGGTTTGACTATGCAATAAATGTCTTGTAAGTATGTATTAGCTGTCTCCCACCCATGAGCTCCAGATATCAAAACCTTATTAGAGTAGGGTGAGAGAGAAGGCAATATCACTATGCCTTATACCAAAAATACCACATACTTTGAGAGAATGTATATACCATTACTGCCTTGGAAAGGATCTAGAAATACCACAAAAGAGAGATTTGAGAGAGTCATACAATGAATCTCTGAGTTTTATTTGAAAATCTGCAAAAACTCCAGAGCTCTAGCTGATCAAGAATAAGAGACATGGCGTTTGACTTGACCGTTCTATCTTTTAACTGCTCAAGACACAAGTGACGGTTACAAGCCCCATGGTGAAAGATAAAATGAGTAAGTTTTAAGTCTTAACAGTTTATTCTAACTCAGAGATGAGATCTTGCTTGAATGCGTGTGTACTTTTAAGGCATGAAACCACTGCAGAAACTTTTGAGTTCATCCTTACTCAGGGACGAGCAAGAGGTAAGCTTTGGGGAGTTGTTGACGGTCCTTAAGTACCAAATATAATCATCAAATAAATAAAGAAAAGGATCCAAATGCAACCAACACCCAGACTTAGGGTTTTATCTGACAGAATTCCACGAGTTTTGGTGTTTGTCTATTTCTGCAGGGGGTTATCAGGAAATACGAAAGAAAGGCCCACATGTCGGGATTACATAGAGATATCAACGCACTGCGCAATTTTCTATCATCTAGAAGACTCCAGAAGCCACGGGGAGAAAGAAGAGGCCGAAAGGGGCCAGGCCCAGGGCGCCCGCCCTCCTTCCCTGGGCGCCCGCCCTGTCCTGGACTCCGTTCGGGACTCTCTTCGCACACGATGTTCCACCGACCTAAAGGATCAAGGATAACGTAGTACCACATCGCCTACCGACCCAAAAACGCATAGAGGAGGAGGACTATATAAGGAGACCCCCCTGGCCCCTGGAGAAGACAAGAAGTTATCATAGAGATTGAGGGGTGCCCTCGAAGGAAAACCTCTTCTCTAAATAAAATTTCTTTTTAGGCTTAGCAATCAATGTAAGTAGAAATAGATCTTCTAGTTTCTACTAGATTGAGAGAGATAGAGTGGAGGTGTAGATCAGAGGAAGGCCGGCCTATCGGTGTCTACTCCGAGTTGTACCTACGGGATCAAGTCTTCTAACCCGAGGCTTGCTTCTAAGATTCTTCAGTAATTCGACTTGTAATTCTAGTAAGTTCTTGTTTTATTGTTCTTTGGTTTATGAGTTTACTTTAATCCTCTTCCGGTTGAGTATTAGAGTAATCATTGGTACCGTAAACGTGGTGTTTAGGCTAGCGTACTCATAGATATCCCCTGACTTGCTGGACCGTGGTAGTAGCGAGGAACGTGACATTTTCGAGTTACCTTTGTATCCCATATCTTGTTAGCAGGACGGGTAGGTTTATAGGTGCGGGTCGAACATCCTTTGTGGTGTCTAGATTCCGTAAGCTTCCCCAATAGAACAGTAGATCATCCTTACCAAGGTTACAATGAGACTACGGTTGAAGTCGTCTCTATACATCGCTCACATCGAGAAACATTCTTTGTAGCCTAAAGGGGTAGTAGCAATAGATTTGGTTAGTCAGATGCACCCTTTCTCCCAGTGGTAAAAATATAAATACGATACTCTGGAAAACCTCCCGGGTGAAATGCTCACCGATATCTGTGCGCTTGCGGATCATTTCCTTATTGCGTTACCAAATATCAACAGGCACTACTACCACCACCCTTGCCCAAGCATGCTAGACCATTTGCCTTCAATGCTCACTACATTGTAAGGAAAGACAAGAGTGGCAAGGTCAAGGTTAGCTTCATGGGGCTGTTGACGTTCCTTAAGTACTAAAATTAACAATCAAATAAACATGGAAAAGGATCAATCTGAAACAAACATCTAGAATTAGGGTTTTATCTGACAGAATTCCACGAGCTTTGGTGTTTATCTATTTCTGCAGGGGGTTATCAGAGAATATGGAGAGAAGGCCCACATGTCATGTTTACGAGATAATTACGTGCCGCGCAATTTTCTTCAATCTAGAAGACTCCAGAAGCCACGAGACCGAAGCGGAGGCGAAACGGGGCCAGAGGCAGGGCGCCCGCCCTCCTGCCCTGGGCGCCCACCCCCTCTGTGAGTCCAATCAGGACTCTGTTTCATGGGAGATCTCCACCGACCTAAAGGATCAATCTAAACCATACAATCAATGTCGGTTTGATCCAACGGCTCAAATTCACTTGAAGGGACTATAAAACCAAGGCCTCTCCCCCCTGGAGGAGAGAGGAGAAGAGAAGAAATCATTATACAGAGGTAGCCATCAAAGTTAGGGTTTAGAGCTTCTCTCCCACAGAGAATTAGAATTAGCTACTCCCTAATCCTTCAAGTTTAGAGGTTTGATTAGATAGCAATTAGAGAAGTAGAGCACTACGCTATGGATTCGGATCTTCGGTAATAAAGATTGGTATTATTCATATCTTTCTCTAATTCTTTGTTCTAATTGCATTATGTCTTTAATTATTATGTTCTTAGTTTGTTCTAGTTCTATATTTGATATAGTTCTAATTGATAATGAGTTTATGTATAAGTTTGCAAAGCGCTTAGCTCTTGACGCGAGGGAGTTAGGTGATAGATCACATGTGACCATGGTGCTTAGATGTTATTTATCTGCAAATGTATCCTATTGGCCGGGTCGTGTGGTAGTTCACGATAGTGACAGCTTCGTTGATTCTTATATAGTCCACTCTCCGTTGATAGGACAGGCAGAACAGGTATTGTGGAGTAAGTCGTGCGATGCTCTGATTTACTTTATCAATGTTCCTTATACTTGAATGAAGAGTCTTTTACGCTATATATGATCTTGTAGATAACTAGAGTAGATTTGTCGAGGGTATCAACAAGGGGTACCCTCACCAATGCGTATAACGAGACCATCTGTACATAAAACTAGCTCCTCGATTCGACGCTCCGCCCACACACACGCGCGGCCATCGACGGCCGCAGCCTCGAAGACGGAAATAGCGTCGAGCGAGTCGATCAGGGCTCGAGCGACAACTGCCGTCGAATACGGAAGCGGGCTCGAGCGAACCGAGAGGCGTCGAGCGCAAGGACACTGTCCGCCGCCTGACACGCGCATGAGAGCCGGGGCATTTAATGCACCTGACGCTTCCCCACCTAACACATGGGTCACAGGAGGCGTGATAGGGAACAGGCTTCTGTCCCGTCGTTCTTTTTGCAGCCTTCCCACCGAACGACCCAGGGCGTGTCAGGACGCGGGAAACAAGGATGGAACGTCTAATCGGGACCCCCTCGAGACACCCAAGGTCAGCGCTCCAGATATCGACACCTCGTACGGCGTCCGACCCTCGACTTCACCAGGCTCCTTCCTGGAGACGAGTCGGGCGTCGACTGACAACACCACAACTACCCCGCCGGATCTGCCGCCATATCGTACGAGCGTGCGACCTCAGAACCAGCGCGAGGTGGCGTGTAGGGCGGAACGCAGGAGCACGCGTAATCATCACCGGGTTATCAAGATGGGACGGCTCAAGGCCATGCTGTACGGAAGCCTCGAGTAGGTCAGCGCTCCATGCGGCTATCGACCCCTACTCTAACATCTACGCATGTACCCTAGGTCTCTCCTTGGAGCTATAAAAGGGGAGACTCAGGAATAGAAAGAGATAGACGCTCACACATAGGAGATCACGACACAAGACCACGCTCATACGTAGTAGAGCTCGACACTTCATACCACGCTTGTATTCGCCCCTGTACAAGCACTTAGGTGCGAGATAATACAAACTCTCCCCCCCGCTGGACGTAGGGCCTTCTCTTGCCCGAACCAGGATAAATCTCTGTGTCTTCTTGCATCACCATCCGGGAAAGGGAGCACGCATACAAATTTACTCGTTGGTGTGACCCCCCGGGGGGAAAACACCGACAGTTGGCGCGCCAGGTAGGGGAGCTGCGTGTTTTTCATCGATTTCCCACTCCTTTCCGGATGGCTACTCTTGCCTCACCGTTTCCACGCTCCACGGTGATTTGGTTTGGGAGTCTCGAGTTCATGTCTACGGGCTCCGGTTACGACATGATCTTGCTCTCAGTCAAAGGACCAGGATGAGCCCGCGTTACGCCAGCACGGTTGAAGGCCCCGAGACGCCCTCACCACCACGCCTCCCCGCCTAAGAAGAGGCGCGGACAGCACCACCGCGGCCCCTCTGCTTCAGCACGACCAACAACTCGTGCGAGGCAGGACGTAGGCCACAAGTCGGCAGCACCGTGTGACGGAGCAACAAACGCGACGACTCAGCACCGCGCGACGACGGGAGGGGACGCGTCTCGCGTGCTCTCCCCCACCGCTGCTAGGCTACTTCCACACGGGTTGTTCACTCCAAGAGCGGCACTGCCGTTTGGATTGGATAACGCCGCGGCGTCGATCGCCAGGGCGATATGCCCAAACGCCCAGACGTACGTAGAAAGACCTATGGTCCTCCGACGTAGCTCTGAAGCGCGGCGGCCGGCGTCCGAGCTACCGGACCTTTCCCGAGTACGAGGCCTCCGTCGTCTAGGCCCCGGGCGGTACTCGATCACCTCCCTCAGGCAACGATTGCTGGAGGAAGGACGTGGGTGTTTCTGCGCCGCCAAACTGGACTCCGACTCCGAGACAGATAGCTAAGACCCTACGAGGGAATGCTATCACATCGATGGGGCGGTAGAAACTACTGACGAGACACGGGATGCTGCTGCGGGTGGTCGAGCCCCCGCGGCGTGAGAAGACCCCAGGACGCCTGGGAACGACGGACAGGTCGACCCCCCTCCTCAGGAAGACAGAACCGCGCAGCTCGCGCAGCTGCGGGAGCTCAAGATGAAGCTCGACGAAGACCGCGAGCGCCTCGTCCTGCTCGAACAAATCCTCGAGCAAGACCTGCCCTACCCGCCGGGCGGAAGTGTCCGCAGACGCGCTCGAGAGGTACATCGACAGATCGTCGGCGACGCAGAGCCAGAGCAACCTGTCAGCCGATTCCCTCGAGCAGGCCAGAACGTAGTAGCAGCGACGATGCTGCTACGTAACATGCCAGAGCCGTCGAATTCCCAGGCCCGACGCATTCGAGATGAGGTACAGACATTGCTCCAGGTGGCGGCGGTTCAACAAGCCGAAAGTTCGGCATCTCGACGACGAGGAGCTGCCACAAAGAAGCGCGACGAACAGCCTCTAAACGAAGAGGAGGTGTCAGTCCATCAACAACCTCCCCCTCGAGGTAGAAAGACCGCTCTCATCCTCCCCGTCGACAATCAACGTCGACACGACGCGCGGCACGACATCAGAGAAAGTCGACGCCGCCGGCACGGAGACGCGGAAGAGCGCGGTTACAGCACACATCGCGGCGGGAGATACGACAGCGACGAGGACCGGGTGGCCCTCGAGCCACCAGGCCCACGGGTGTTCAGCAGGGCGATCCGCAGCACGCCCCTGCCCAATCCATTTCGACCCCCGACCAGCATCGCGAAGTACAATGGAGAGACCAAACCAGAGTTGTGGCTGGCCGACTTCAGGCTGGCCTGTCAGCTAGGTGGCGCTCGAGGTGATGATCGAGCCATCATCAGACAGCTACCCCTTTTCCTCTCCGACACCGCCCGTCGATGGCTCGAGGAACTCCCTGCCAACCAGATCCACAACTGGGTTGATCTGGTCAGAGTCTTCGAGGGTAACTTCAAAGGGACCTACATACGGCCAGGGAACTCGTGGGACCTCAGCAAGTGCAAGCAGAAGTTAGGAGAAACTCTTCGGGAGTATGCTCGACGCTTCTTGAAGCAGCGCACTGAGCTGCCGCACAACCCTGACCACGACGTCATCTTGGCGTTTGTCTCGGGCACCACCAGTCGAGACTTGGTGCGGGAATTAGGTCGCAATCGACCTCAGACCGTCGACGAGCTGATGGACGTAGTAGCCAACTACGCGGCAGGGGAGGAGGCAGTCGGCGCCTTCTTCAGCTCAGAAGGAAGAAAAGGCAAGCAGCCCGTCGACGAAGATGGGACCCCCAGTCGAGGCCTCAAGAAAAATAAAAAGAAGTAGAAAGTGCGGCAGTTCCACCGGGAAGATTCCGAAGACAACCTTGTCTCCGCCATGGATCGAAAGAAGCCTCGAGGCCCTCCGGATGGAGGCATCTTTGACAAGATGTTGGAGGAGCCGTGCCCTTACCATAAGGGAGGCGCCAACCACAAGCTCAAGGACTGTCGTATGCTGAGAAAGCATTTCGACGGTCTGGGGTTCAAAAAAGATACGCGTGATGACTCCAAGAAAGAGAAGGGTGGCAGCAAGGAGGACAACAAAGATGACGACGGCTTCCCCGACGTCCACGACTGCTACATGATCTATGGCGGGCCCTCGACTCAATTAACCAAGAGGCAGTGCAAAAGGGAGCGTCGCGAAGTCTTTATGGCAAGAATGGCGGTGCCCCAGTACCTTAGCTGGTCAAGCACTCCTATCACTTTCGACCGAGAGGACCACCCCGACAAGGTAGTCGCCCCAGGCGTCTACCCGCTCATCGTCGACCCCATCATCGTCAACACCCGACTCTCGAAAGTGCTGATGGATGGTGGCAGCAGCCTCAACATCATCTACATCGAGACCCTCGACCTCCTCGGCATCGATAGAGGACGCCTCCAGCCAAGCGCCGGCGGTTTCCATGGCGTCGTGCCAGGGAAAAAGGCACTGCCAGTAGGTCGAATTGACCTACCGGTCTGCTTCGGCACAGCGGCCAACTTCAGGAAGGAGACCCTCACCTTTGAGGTGGTTGGGTCCCGAGGCACGTACCACGCCATCATCGGGCGGCCGGGCTACGCCAAGTTCATGGCTATACCCAACTACACCTACTTGAAGCTGAAGATGCCCGGTCCCAAAGGCGTCATCACTGTCAGTTCCTCCTTCGAGCACGCGTACGAGTGCGACGTCGAGTGCGTCGAGTACGGGGAGGCGGTCGAAAGCTCCACCGAGCTCGTTGTAAAGCTCGAGGCCCTGGCCGCTGAGGCTCCAGAGCCTAAGCGTCATGCGGGCAGCTTCGAGGCGGCGGAAGGAACCAAGAAGATCCCGCTCGACCCCAACAACTCCGACGGCAAAGTGCTGACGATCAGCACCGACCTCGACCCCAAATAGGAAGCCGTGCTCGTCGGCTTTCTCCGTGCAAATGCTGATATGTTTGCATGGAGTCCCTCGGACATGCCAGGCATACCGAGGGAAGTCGCCGAGCACTCCTTGGAGATTTGAGCCGGTTCCAAGCCAGTGAAGCAGCGGTTGCGCCGATTCGATGAGGAGAAGCGTAAGATCATTGGCGAGGAAGTCCACAAGCTTTTGACGGCCGGATTCATCAAGGAGGTTCATCATCCTGACTGGTTAGCAAACCCTGTATTAGTTAAGAAAAAGAATGGGAAAATGAGGATGTGTGTCGATTATACTAGTCTGAATAAAGCATGTCCAAAAGTTCCCTTTCCATTGCCACGCATTGATCAGATTGTCGATTCTACCGCGGGATGTGAAACCCTTTCTTTCCTTGATGCATATTCTGGTTACCACCAAATAAAAATGAAGGAGTCTGACCAGCTCGCGACCTCTTTCATCACGCCTTTTGGGATGTATTGCTACGTGACCATGCCATTTGGGCTTCGAAACGTGGGAGCCACGTATCAACGTTGCATGCTCCACGTATTTGGTGAACATATAGGGTCAACGGTCGAGGCCTACGTCGACGACATTGTCGTCAAGTCAAAGCGACGAGGAGACCTGATCCAGGACCTCGAGATTGCCTTTAGCTGTCTACGCACCAGCCGAATCATGCTCAATCCCGAGAAGTGCGTTTTCGGTGTGCCTCGAGGCATGCTCCTAGGATACTTCGTTTCACAGTGCGGCATCGAGGCCAACCCCGAGAAAGACTCGGCTATCACGAAAATGGGGCCGATCCGAGACATCAAGGGTGTACAGAGAGTCACGGGGTGCCTGGCGGCTCTGAGCCGTTTCATCTCGAGGCTAGGAGAAATGGCATTACCATTGTATCGACTCCTAAAGAAGGTCGAGCGCTTCTCTTGGACCCCCGAGGCCGAGGAAGCACTCGAAAGGCTGAAGAAGACGCTGACCTCGGCACCAGTCCTGGTTCCACCTCAACCTGCAGAACCGCTGCTCCTCTACGTCGCGTCGACGACCCAGGTCGTCAGCGCGGCGGTGGTGGTCAAGAGGCAGGAGGAGGGACATGCGCTACCGGTTCAGAGGCCAGTATATTTCATCAGCGAGGTGCTTTCGGAGACCAAAGCGCGTTATCCCCAAATCCAGAAGCTGATTTATGCCGTAATCCTTGCCCGTCGCAAGCTGCAGCATTACTTCCTTGGCCACCCCATCACGGTGGTCTCGTCTTTTCCTTTAGGCGAAATAATCCAGAGCAAAGAAGCCACGGGAAGAATAGCAAAATGGTCGGTCGAGCTCATGAGTGAGACTCTCACTTATTCGCCCCGCAAGGCCATCAAATAGCAGGCCCTGGCAGACTTCATCGCAGAATGGACGGACACCCAGCTCCCCCCGACCCAGGTCCAGGCGGAACTATGGACGATGTATTTCGATGGGTCACTCATGAAAACTGGAGCCGGAGCCGGCCTGCTGTTCATCTCACCCTTGGGCGTCTACATGAGATACGTAATCAGGATTCATTTTGCCGCATCTAACAATGTCGCAGAATATGAGGCCCTCGTTAACGGTCTCAAGATCGCTATCGAGTTAGGGGTCCCACGCCTCGACGTCCGAGGTGACTCCCAACTCATCATCGACCAAGTGATGAAAACCTCGAGCTGCCACGACCCAAAAATGGAAGCGTACTGCAAAGAAGTCCGTCGACTCGAGGACAGGTTCCACGGTCTCGAGCTTGTCCATATCGCTCGACGCTACAACGAGGCAGCCGACGAACTCGCCAAGATCGCATCGACCAGAGGCACGGTGCCTCCTGATGCATTCTCAAAAGATCTTCACGAGCCATCCGTCGACATAGGCACGGGGGCTGGCGTCGACGCCACCACCGCCCAACCAACCAATGCTGTCGATACGCTCTTGATGGTGGAAGAGATGATGGAGATAGAACGACGGCCAGGTCGACCATTCGATTGGCGCACACCGTTCCTCGACTGCCTTATCCGCGGCGAGTTGCCAGAAGACAGGTCAGAAGCTCGTCGTATCGCTCGACGGGCCAAATCATACGTGATCTATGGCGAAGACAACGAGCTATATCGACGGAGCCCGACGGGGGTTTTACAACGTTGCATCACCGTGGAAGAAGGCCGAAAACTCCTCGATGACCTGCACTCGGGGGCTTGCGGTCACCACGCCGCTCCACGGACCCTTGTAGGGAATGCTTTTTGACAAGGCTTCTACTGGCCAACGGCCGTGGCGGACGCCATCGAGCTCGTACGATCATGTCACGGGTGTCAGTTCTACGCCAAGCAGACGCACCTGCCCGCCCACGCCCTTCAGATGATCCCCATTACCTGGCCGTTTGCGGTGTGGGGGCTCGATTTAGTAGGACCTCTACAAAAGGCGAAAGGAGGATTCACCCATTTGCTGGTGGCCATAGACAAGTTCTCCAAATGGATCGAGGCTCGACCCATCACCAACATCCGCTCCGAGCAGGCCGTCCTTTTCTTCACCGACATCATCCATCGGTTTGGGATCCCCAATGTCATCATCACCGACAACGGCACCCAGTTCACCGGCAAAAAGTTCTTGGACTTCTGCGATCGGCATCACATCCGTGTGAACTGGTCTGCAGTAGCCCACCCTCGAACTAACGGCCAAGTCGAGCGTGCCAACGGCATGATTTTGCAAGGACTCAAGCCAAGGATCTACAATCGACTGAAGAAATTCGGCAAGAAATGGGTCGAGGAGCTTTCCTCAGTCCTATGGTGCCTCAGGACGACACCAAGCAGGGCCACAAAATACACCCCGTTCTTCATGGTCTACGGCTCTGAGGCTATCCTCCCCACAGACCTCGAGTATGGGTCACCTCGACTCAAGGCCTACAACGAGCAATCGAGCAAAGAGACTCAAGAAAACGCGGTCGACCAACTTGAGGAGGCTCGAGACATGGCCCTCCTCAACTCTGCCAGATATCAGCAAAGGCTTCGACGCTACCACGACAAGCATGTGCGCAAGAGGGACCTCAACATGTGCGACCTAGTCCTACGACACCGGCAAAGTAATCAGGGACGCCACAAGCTGACTCCGCCTTGGGAAGGCCCGTACGTGGAGGCCGAGGTCCTGAAGCCGGGAACGTACAAGCTGGCGGACGAAAAGGGGGCAATCTTCACCAACGCATGGAACATCGAACAGCTACGTCGATTCTACCCCTAGAAGTTCTAAACTTATGTCCCTGCTTACGTTTTGTACCAAGACTTTGTAAACGAATGAATGAATAAATAAAGTCCTTCCCTCGAAACAATTCTTTTTTCTTTGTGCCGAGAAGATTCATAAGTCACGATCTCGACGTTAAAAGGGGGCGCCGACTATGACCCATCATAGTCAGCACCCCCTCGGGGGCTACCAGGGGGACGACCCCCCCCAAACGTCGAAAAAAGCCAAGAAATTTTCTTTTCTTACTTAGTAAACCTTATACGATTCGAGTAGCCAAAGCACCTCGAGCCCCTCAAAGGCCGAGGGACAACGAGCCTGAGAACTCCTACGCCCCCGGGCTACGGAAAACTCTACTCACTTCCTTACCCTTGAGGTGATCAAGGTTGTTTTTGACGAAAGATCGAACAAGGAATACAAACGTAGGAATAAGGAAGAATAAAAGAACCTCGAGCGGAAAGACAAACAGACATTCAACAATTACAAAAAGATACTGTGTCGCTTAAAGACAGAGTTAACAAAGTATTATACAAGGGGCCCCGGGCACCCTGAGCAGGCTCGCAGGCCTCAGTCCGAGGCACGATCCTCACCACCTTCGCCTCCGCCCGAGCTAGTCTCAGGAGGGAGCACCTCAGGCTCAAAAAGCTTAGCCAACCGTTCCCCAGGAGCCTCCGCGTCGTCGATCAAGGCGTGGAGCCTCTCCTTGTTCTCCGCGTCAGTCTTGGAGATGTCGGTGACGAAGCCATGAGACACCACCTCCACGTCGTAGGAGAAGCCCGAGCAGACAACTGCCATCGCCCGCTTCACCCCGATGTGGAGGGCATCCCGCACCCGATCTCGCAGCGTCGCGCCTATGTAGCACAGCTGGTCGACCAGGGCGTCACCTCGAGCACCCTCCCTTGACTCATCCATAGGCTCGACCTCCCAAGAGGTCGAGAGATCACTTATCACCGTCCGCACTCGACGGTTCAAAGCAACCTTCGCCTCGAGCTGAGCCTTGGCGTTGCGAGCCTCGGCTTGGGTGGCCAGGAGTTCGTCCTTGAGCCCTGTCAAAGCCAATACAAAGAGACCTTAGGAAAAACTAAGCACACCTCGGAAAAAGAAATCTGATAGAGGAAACATACCGCGTACGGTCTCCTCGAGGGCCGTGTTCTCGCCGACCAGCCTGGTGTTGGCCCCCTCGATCTCTTTGTTGGAGCGTGCCAGCTCGGTGTTGGCAACGCGGAGACCCTCGATCACCTTGCCAGCCTGAGCAATGGCCCCACTCTTCTCCAGCAATTCTCCCTTCAGACGCTCGACGTCGTTAGAGAGACTGCGGGATCGAGCCCGCTCCGCCTCGAGATCTTCGAGGGCCTTCTTCCTGGCTTCCTCCGCGGCGCCCCTGGCGACCTCGCCGTTCACATGCTCCACCTTCATCTTTCGGAAGGACTCTCGGAGAGAGTCCAGGTCGGATTTAAGGAGGCCCTTCTCCTTGTCTAGATCCGCGATAACGCTCTTGCAGGACAGGGCCTCCTCTCGGGCTCTGGACGCGGCCTCCTCGACCGTAAGAGCCCGCTCCCGTAGCTGCATCGTCTCCTCCTCCGCCTTCTTCGAGGCCTCTCGGGCCTCGGCCAAGGCAGCCTCCCTCGCCTTCTTCTCCTCCTCGAGTGCTATGAGATCTTTGTAAGCTTTAAGGAGCTTTTCCTGCGACTCGAGGAGTTGATCCTTGAGGAGGGGGAGCTGCTCCCAACCGCCCCTCGTGGCGTGTATGAAACTGGACTTGATGCGGGAGGTCTCTTTCATATCCTGCGAATCAAGGGTCGGATGGATTAGAATACAGAAACCAGAAAGCACCATGAGGATTGGAGTTCGAGAAACACTTACGAAATAAGCCGGGCCGAGCCCGTTGTTCATAACGTCTGAGAGGAGCCCCACCACATGCTTCATCCAAAGGCGGAGCTCCTCGACGTGTTCCCACTTCTCCGCCTCCTTCCGATCGTCGAGGAAGATGTCGGGCTCATAAGGGTCGTGGGAGGCCCGAATACGGATGCGATCGGGGCACCAGTGCTCCATTTCCCGGTCAGCCCGCGCCTTAACGCCGCGGATGAGGCCCTCGACGGTCTCGAGGGAGCCCCCATAGCGCAGGAACAGGTCGACGAGGCATGGGAACCGTCCGTCGTCGTCCACCGTCTTCCAGGTTCCGTCCTTGGTCCCCGATGCCCCAATTTCATCTTCCTCGGAAGGAAAGCGGTCCTCCCACGCCCGACGTTCCCGGAGGAACCCTGGGGCGATCCCGTCCATGCCGTAAATTGTCCTCTTTATATCGGACTCGGGGTCGGGGGGCGTGCGCTTCAGGCAGGCGAGCGCCACCACTCCATCCGCTCGCCCCGGCTCTGCCCGGATCGCGGCGGGTGCCCCCGGGAGGAGCCACGCCGGGGTTGGGGGGCCGTACACCGGCAGGTCCTCCTCCTCGCCGAGCCCTTGCGGCTTCGGTGGCACTGGCTGGGCCGGACCTTGGGGCGGAGGCTCGAGCGGTCCCTCCTCTTGGCCCGCCTGCTGCTGCTGCTGTTGCTGCTGCGGTGGTTGTTGCTGCTGCTGCGGTTGCTGCTGCGGTTGTTGCTATTGCTGCTGCTGCGGTTGCTGCTGCGGTTGTTGCTGTTGCTGCTGCTGCTGTTGTTGTTGCTGCTGTTGCTGTGCCTCGTGCTCCTGCGGCTGCCGCGCCGCCTCGCGCTCCCGCTGTTCATCCTCCTCCCTCTTCTTTTTCTGCTCCTCGAGGGTATGGAGGCCGGCGGGCCAGGGAGTTGACCCCGCGACACGAGGGCTCGACGTTTCCTCCTCCATAGGGCGGACACCCCCAGACGCTCTGTCACCATCAGACGTGTCGCTGATGGTGATGGGTTCCCCCTCGACCCCCAATCGAGGGGGCTCGGGGGCTCCCTCTGACGCTTGCGTCTGGGACGCCTCGCCACAAGTCGGCGGCGACGAGGCAGGCACGGGACGGGGCGGACTCCTCTCGACACCGGCTGGAGGTTGGGAGTCGGAGGAGCCTACAAAACAAGGGATAAAGGTTAGACGCTGTAATAACCGACGCGAGAACATCACAGGGCCCATAAACAAGCTATAAACCTGGTTCCTTGGAGGCGGTTCCCGTTTTGAGCCTCTTTGCCATGGACGGCTGGGCCCGCTCGAGGGCCCGCTTTAGCCTGAGAAAAGAACGGCATATGAGGAAACGCAGGGGAGTAGAAAGACAAAAGCCACAGCATCGAGAAGGCTTACCCCACAGGGAGAACGGCTCGCCTCCCTCCGCCCTGACCGGTGGGCCTCGAGCCACCCCGCGTCAGGGCTCCAGGCCCCTCGAGGGCAGGCGCTGGCCTAGGTGCGTCAGTTCCCGCCTGACGGGCGCCGGGACTGGCACTCCTGCGGCCGACCTCTCCTTTCTCAGAGGCCGCTGCGCGACCGCGGGTCAGTGGCCCCGTCGCTTGGGGCTTGGCATGACCGCCCTCCCTGGGCGCCGGGGGAGGGCGCGGCGCGACTTGACTGACTTTGGGCGCGGGAGGGGTGTCGGCGCGAGGACGGTAGGATCCGCCTGGGCCCCCCGTCGGAGCTTCCGCCCGAGGAGCGTCGACGTCGCCTTGAGATGGACCCCCGAGGATCCGGTCAAGACGACACGCCATCCCCTCGGAGTCCTCACTGTCCTCGTCATCGTCGTCATCTTTCTCGCTGGGGGACTCTTCCTCAGGCTCTCCCCTCTGCCTGGACTTGGACCGGCGCGCCTCTAAGGCTTGCCGGTCGAGGTTTTTCTTCTTCTCCCCCTTCTTCTTAGAGTCCTTGACGGACTTCGACTTCTCGGCGGACCGGCGCCGCGCGTCGCGGTCAACTTCGTCCTCCCTCACCGGGGGCCTCGAGGATCGAACGTCCATCCGCCCCTGCCACCGTAAAAAGTAGACTTAGAAAAAGGGGGTGGAAAAGGAACCCAGAGTCAAGGCTACCCACGAGGAAGAAAACATACCAGATCGACCGAGCCTTCATCAGGCCTCATGGGGAAGCCGTTGACATGTTGCGACTTGAAGTCGCCGGCGATGGCTGCCCTGACCCGGGCGGCGACTTCATCGTCCGCCAGAGCCACGTTGGACATCCGGCAAGCTTCGAGATCCCGGGACGAGACGCCCGGCCCCATTTCGTCCATCCTCAACGGCCGAGACATCAGGGGAAGGACCCTCCGACGATGGACGGCCGAGAGGACGAGAGCGGTGGACAGGCCCTCCAGGTGCAGCTTCTTCATGGCGTCGAGGAGGGGGTCGAGCCGCGACTGGTGCTCCTGGACGACGCCATACGTCTAGTTGTCTGGGCGCTCCGAGATCAGACGGCCCGTGTAGGCGGGGAAGAGACCGTCGTCGTTTCTCAGATAGAACCACTGGGAGTCCCACCCAGCATGGTTCGACGATAGCCCCACCGGGATGTACTCGCGCGGCCTCTCCGTCTTCTTCGTCTTCAACACCAGGTTGAGGCATCCGGCCCGCACGGGTTTCCTCACGCCGGTGGTTCCGGTGGGGGCGTTGAAAAGTTCGCCCCTGTAGAGGTGGAGCCATAGATCCCAATGGGGAATCATCCCCAGATAGCCCTCACACACCGCGGCGAAGACCGCCGCGGCGGTGATGGCGTTCGGGGAAAAATGCTGGAGCTCCACTCCATAGTGGAAGCAGAGGGCCCGCATAAAGCGACTCGGGGGAGCACCCAAGCCATGGCGGTGGAACTTGGCGAATGACACCACATAGCCCTCGGGTGGCTGGGGCTCCCTGTGACTTGCCGGCGGCGCGATCCACTCCGGCGAAGACTGCGAAGTGCGGCGGCGCAAGAGCCCTTCATTCTCGAGCTCTAGCAGACGGCGGTCCGTCATCAACGACGGACGCCAGTCGTCGGCGGCAACAAGCCTCACAGGCATCTTGGTTGGAAGGATGGTGGATTCACTACCGCTCGAGGGGGTGCACGCGCGCGTGGTGGAAGCAAGAGAGCAAAGGCAGCGAGAAGACGAAGGCGAGAGGACGGAAGGGGAGAGAAGGAATGGAGCAACGCCACGGCGTATTTATAGATAGCGGCCAACCAACGGATAGATCCGATAAATGAGGTAACTCCCCCCATAAATGCGCCGTCTAACGGTCCTTTCTCTCCTCACAGGCCGGACGCTCCGAATTCCCCGCCGATACAGTGTCGCAACGTCACTTACCTCAAAAGGTGCGCCCAACGGGCAGAAAGACGAACCGGCACGGCAGCTTCCTTACTTCGTAAGCCAAGGTATGCGCCCATGATAGTCTCGAGAGGTCGATGGCTGGCCCGTCGAAAGGGTTCGACTGCCGATCTCGAGCACCAAGAGTCAGGGATCCCCAGCGAGTGGTCGAAAATCGAGGCCCGCCTCGAGGACTCGCTGGCGATGTCCAAGGTAGGGTCGAGACAGTCGAGAGGAATCCCCCCGAAGGGAGGCATCGAGCCGCTGGACTCTATCGAATGAGACCGGTATCCCCGACCACGTCGACCCTGCTTCATGAGGACGCCTCCGGGCTACAGCTGACCCCCTCGAAAGGGGCACAGGTTCTCACTTGGACTACCCGCTAGGAACTCAATCTGGGGTGGAAGACGCTCGCTCTATCGAGAGTACGTCGAAATCTCCACGCAAGGCAAAGCCGAACAGAACCTTCCACCACGGGTGTTGACAGCGTTTCTGCAAATTTGGCAAAATAACCCTCGAAGGAGTTAAATACTCCCTCGAGGGCTCGGGGGCTACCCCCGCGTGGTCGCTCGCGCGCCCCCGCGGAAGCTCGACCGTAAAAGCGAAAGTCTCCACTCGAGCGCCAGCGCTCGAATGAAGACTCGGGGGCTACTGTCGAGGGTATCAACAAGGGGTACCCTCACCAATGCGTATAACGAGACCATCCGTACATAAAACTAGCTCCTCGATTCGACGCTCCGCCCACACACACGCGCGGCCATCGACGGCCGCAGCCTCGAAGACGGAAATAGCGTCGAGCGAGTCGATCAGGGCTCGAGCGACAACTGCCGTCGAATACGGAAGCGGGCTCGAGCGAACCGAGAGGCGTCGAGCGCAAGGACACTGTCCGCCGCCTGACACGCGCACGAGAGCCGGGGCATTTAATGCACCTGACGCTTCCCCACCTAACACATGGGTCACGGGAGGCGTGATAGGGAACAGGCTTCTGTCCCGTCGTTCTTTTTGCAGCCTTCCCACCGAACGACCCAGGGCGTGTCAGGACGCGGGAAACAAGGATGGAACGTCTAATCGGGACCCCCTCGAGACACCCAAGGTCAGCGCTCCTGATATCGACACCTCGTACGGCGTCCGACCCTCGACTTCACCAGGCTCCTTCCTGGAGACGAGTCGGGCGTCGACTGACAACACCACAACTACCCCGCCGGATCTGCCGCCATACCGTACGAGCGTGCGACCTTAGAACCAGCGCGAGGCGGCGTGCAGGGCGGAACGCAGGAGCACGCGTAATCATCACCGGGTTATCAAGATGGGACGGCTCGAGGCCATGCTGTACGGAAGCCTCGAGTAGGTCAGCGCTCCATGCGACTATCGACCCCTACTCTAACATCTACGCATGTACCCTAGGTCTCTCCTTGGAGCTATAAAAGGGGAGACTCAGGAATAGAAAGAGATAGACGCTCACACATAGGAGATCACGACACAAGACCACGCTCATACGTAGTAGAGCTCGACACTTCATACCACGCTTGTATTCGCCCCAGTACAAGCACTTAGGTGCGAGATAATACAAACTCTCCCCCCCCACTGGACGTAGGGCCTTCTCTTGCCCGAACTAGGATAAATCTCTGTGTCTTCTTGCATCACCATCCGGGAAAGGGAGCACGCATACAAATTTACTCGTTGGTGTGACCCCCCGGGGGAAAACACCGACAAGATTATGACTTAGTAGTTAGTAGATAACTTAGAATCCATTCTCTAGCTAATCCGACATCACCTACATATATGAGGAGTAGTCTATTTTCTAATCGCTGTGTTATTTATCCCTTGAACTTATAATTCATTATCATTATCTTTATGGTTTACCCCGTGCTAAAGTAAGTGGCTGTGTGACGAGTTTCTCATTAGTAATCATGTTCTTGCAAGTTTATCTCTAGTCTATGCCTTGATAGATTTTGCCCTTAATTTAATTTCATCCCTTTTGTTCTCTTGAGCAAAATTATAAATAACGATACCTAGAATACTTATCCTGGTGAAATGCTACAATGAGGTGTTTTATCTGTGCGCTTGTGGATAGAATAGATTATTTTCTAGAGAGCCTTTATATTTATAAATACCTTTGTACACTCTGGCACCATGCTGGGGATGACAACCTAGTATCTAAGTGGTGTTAGCTAGTGTCAACAAGCATTTCTGGCGCCGTTGCCGGGGACCTCATAATGGAATCATAAGGACCAAAAGGGTAATATATAGGAACGGTAAGGGAAGCCAGTAAATCAGTCAAGGTTATTCATATAAAATATTAGACTAGACTATAGAGAAATAATTGCATAAAACAGCTACTAAGTGAGAAATCATAACAAGGCACCTCTGCTTTGGCAGGTTCGCCCTGTTGTTTTTCTATGTTTACATTTTTTATACAGGGTATATCAGGATTGACTTTGGGTACATTCAACTCTTCATCATCAGAACCAAAGCAATCAAGAAAGAGAAGAAGAAGCTAGCTACCAATTGCTGAAGCTATGGCACAAAAGACCTTGGAAGAATTCTCTGCTCCAAGTCTTGAGAACATTCCAAGTGGTCCAAGATTTGCAGTAGAAGGAGTACCCGTGTTCGAGCTCAAGTCAAGCCTCATCAATTTGGTACAAGCTACACAATTCAGTGGAAAGGCACATGAAGATGGTAGTGCACACTTGCAGAATTTTTTAGAGATTGGAAGCACAATCCACATCAACGGAGTTGACAAAGACGTCATACTGCTTCGCCTTTTTCCATTCTCACTAGAAGGAAAAGCGAGGAAGTGGTTCTACACTCATCAAGATAACATCAACAACTGGACGAACTTGTCAGATGCCTTTCTATCAAAGTTTTTCCCTATAGGCAAAACAACTGCCTTAAGAGGAAATATTGTCAGTTTCCAACAGCAGAAGACAGAAGCCATTTCAGAAGCATGGGAGGGTTTTCAAGGATACATATCAGATTGTCCTCACCATGGAATGGCCACATGGTTACTTATGCAGACCTTCTACCATGGATTAACCCAGAAGGCTCGTGAGTGCCTAGATGCATCTGCTAAAGGATCATTCTTGGAGCTTACAACTGGAAAAGCAGAGATACTTTTGGATAAGATAGTAGAAAATCAAAGCTGGTTCCAAGATAAAGCTCAACAATGTCATCAAACTGAAGAAATACCAGAAGAAGTAAAAGCATTATCAACTAAGATGGAAAATTTGCTCCATTGGATTGACCAGAGGGCCAAGTTCAAAGAAGATCAAAGGGCCATTGAGACAACATACAAATATCAACCAACTTCGAGTCAACCCAATAGCAAAGGTATGAATTCAGGTAATACTTTCAAACAACTTTCATTAAAAGAGATAATTGCTCTACAAACTAAAACTAATGATGAAGTTAAACAAAGGCTAGATACAAATGAATCATCTCTAAAAGATATACACCATAAAATGGATTTTCTACTAACTGCCTTTGATGTGCAAAACACTCTTAATAAAAGGGTAGAGATTAAATTAATAAAGCTAGCTGCTGCACTGCCTGTTGCTACTAACATTGAGCAGGTAAGGAACATAACTACTAGAGGAGGAAAAGCCACCTGAGATCCCCCATACCCAAAAGAGAAACAAAGAACATCAGCACCAGTGCAACCAGCAGTGATAGAAGAAGAAAGCCCAGTTGAAGCAGAAGATCTGCTACAACCACCAAGAACTGGAGAAATGAGGAAAGATTTTTACGACACCAACTATTTGCCATTTCCCAGGAGAAACAGAGGACTACAGTCGGATGAGCAGTTTGGTAAGTTTGTAGAGGTAATTCAGAAATTATATGTCAACATACCTCTGCTGGATGGCATACAGGTACCTACATATGCGAAGTACATCAGAGATATTCTTAACAAGAAGAGACCACTGCCCACCACTGAGGTTATCGAGCTGATAGAAGAATGTAGTGCGGCCATCCTCAACAAACCACCAAAGAAGAAGGAAGATCCAGGATGCCCCACTATTGATTGCTCGATCGGAAACCAACACTTCAACAATGCACTCTGTGATCTCAGAGGAAGTGTCAGTGTGATGCCAGCATCAGTCTATAAAAAGCTTGAGCATGTGACCCTAGAACCAACATCAATGTGCCTACAACTAGCGGATCAATCGGTTCGACATCTGTTGGGTATCGCCGAAAACATTCCAGTCAAGATCAGAGATTTCCTTGTGCCAGTAGACTTCGTGGTACTGGACATGAATCCTGACTCAAAAGTGTCCATCATCCTTGGAAGGCCATTTCTAAGCACTGCCAATGCCCACATTGATGTCGGGAAAGGAGAAATCAAGTTCAACATAAACGGACAAGAAGAACACTTCACATTCAAACCCAGACCAGAGAGAGACTCTACAGTGAAGGAAGTTCATGAAGAACCACTGGAGACACCATCTCCGAAGGAAGGTAATTCAGAAGATTAAAAGATTTGGAGGTCTAGCTTGGGGGACCTAAAAATCCCAAACCCTCACCGGGAGGTAAATCGGTATTTATCCGCATTATTAATTTTCTCATATTTAAATTCTTGCATAATTAATTATTGCATGTATTCATAGCATTATTATAATAATCAAAAGCCCCATATAAATAATATTCATGGTGCGTAACAACCCATATTTATTAATTATTGTGGAGGCACAAAAATATTTTCCATAATCATCTTAATTAAGTTTCAATTCTCATAGATTTTCCTGCATTATATTTAATTATAGTAACCTTCTAGAAGCATGACCCACATTCCTTGGGTCCCACATGTCATAGACCACACCTCACATACATCCTATCACATAATTTCATCCACCAATATGTTTCCACTCACCAGATATCTTTCCACCATCCAACCACCACCAACACAATATTATTCTGCGTGAGATCAAAGCAAGGAAGCAAGTAGAGGAGGCACACCCAGGATGGGCACCAGGGGTGGGCGCCCACCCACCTACCCAGGGCGCCCGCCCTATTCCCTGCTCAGCCTATAAACAGCCACCTCCAGCTCCCCTTCTCTTCACACACACATTTCAGAAAACCTTGCAAGCTCGTAGTTCTCGGTTTCCAGAGAATAGCTCTGAGTATGAGAAGGTTGGGAGTTCTTTTGAGTGAGAGAGTGAGTATCACCTAGTAAGTAGTGATCCCGTTGTCTAAGTGGAAATAAAAGTTGTTTAGGGGGAGGCTCTATCAAAATAGAAACTTGTCTTGAACGATTAACCCCTGGACTACTGATATTCCGGACAGCTGACCGCTAACATTTTCTCTCACATTTTCCACTAGTTGTGTTTTTGCCAACTTTTGTTTGCAGGATGTTTAAGAAGGTGAAGAATGCAGGGAAGGCTCTCAAGAACATTGGTACAAGAAGTTCATCCCGACACTCCTCACACACGTCAGAGATGAGCGTCGACCCAACGCCCACACAAGCTCCGTCATCTTCATCTAATCAGCAAGTCAAGGTCCTTCTCAAGATAGGAGACCTTGGACTAAACACCCGAAGAGAGAAAGAAGTCTATCAGCAACTGAAGAACAAAGATTTTATTCACACCCCTACTCTTGATCCAATCTTACTACAAGAAACAGGTATGGACACTGAATTCGACATAAATTTTCAGATGATAGGTTGGACAAATTTTTGGAATATAACTGAGCTGGGTTCTCGTCTTCTCACCCTCGAATTTCTTTGCACCTTACAATATTATGAGGGGGGAATTGTTTTTCAGATGTTCAAACAGGAGATTATGTTGTCTTGGAGAGAGCTGAGCGACCATCTTGGTTTCTCTCCAAGATGCATCCTGAACATTGACTCCGACCTACCTAATTTTGAGAGACACCAGTTTTGGAGAGAAATATCTAGAGATAAATTTTATAGTCAAGCCCGAACCAGTGACATGGAACACCCCACTCTTAGGATGTTCCACAAATAGCTTGGGTACAATCTTTTCTATCTTGATGATATTAGGAAAGTAAGAGTAGGAGATTTACAACTTTTATATGCTGCTATTAATAAAGTACCCACTTCACCTGTTACACTATTAGCTTCTCATTGGCTTAGTGTACCTAGTCTTCAGGGACCAGTAGGATGTACTTCACTTATCACTCGTCTAGCCTTTAATCTTCACTTACTAGAAAACTCATCGTTGGACTTCATAGATGAGTTAAGAATTTATCATGGCTATGACACATTTAGACAAGCTCGGATGTTAAAGAAAGAGGGGAATATAATATATATGCTATATGATGATAGAGGCAAGATTCGGTTACCTAACCCGAACCTTGGCCTCTATGTTGTTCAAAACTTTTTGATTGAGATTGCAGCAACACCAGTGAACCAGAGAGCTCCACAACGAGTGGCATCTGAAAGGATGACCACCCATCGAGAACACACCTGGTATGGAGCTGATCCCGGGCCAGAAGAAGCAGCGCACCTGCATTATTGCGATTACAACCCCCGAGTCCTTCGAGACCCATGGGTTCGACATGCGCAACCACAAGAGCCAACAGAAGAGACATGGCCGGAGAGCCAAGATCATCAGTGGACAAAACCGCCTTTTCATACGGGCAGGTACTCCACTGATCCATATGGAGCTTCATAACCTCCACCCCAATTTGATGCAGGGCGATACTCCGACGCCTCCTACGCTTTCACAAATGTCTACTATCAAGACGCAGGTGCTTTCTTCACTCGTACCGACAACACTCTCCTCGACATCCAGAACACGCAAGCAGAACATGGAAGACTCCTGGAAGAGCAACAAAAATGGAACCAGGACCATGCCGCTGCAGTACAAGAGCTGAGACAAGATACAACAATAATGAACGACAATATCACAACCATGATGCGGTTCTAGAACATCGGGTAAGACCGACAGTAACATCCAGCTTGGGGGAGTTCCTCCCCAATTTATCAAGTAAGTTTTTATTTGCACTTCTTATTTATTCTTTTCTATTTTAGTATTTTATCATAAAAAAACTTAGAAAACCCAATAAATATTTTCTTGCTTTAATTTACTGCATTTTATAAATATGAAAACAAAATAAAAAGAGTGTGTAGATAAGTGTGCTTTATTTATCTGCAAAGTTTAATCTCTAGAAAAACAAAAAGACCAAAAAAATGCATGATGGAAATGATGAACAGTTGCTCTGTTTACTTACAAGTACCTAGCTTTTATATTAGAGTTCTTCCGGGAATTACTAAAACTAGAAATACTATTTTTTTAGAACATAAAACTAAAGTCTAGGTAAGAGAAAGGCATGATATAAAGTTGAGCTGCTGTTTATCTTGTTCCTACTACACTAAGATTCTGGAGATTTAATTTGAAAACTTACAAAGCACATGATGAGTTCCTAGCATAACAAACTACCTACCACAGCCATACTTGCTATAACATCTTTTACTATATTTACATTGAGTTTAATCGAGTTGTGTAGACCCTTAGGAGCTTTTCATGTGGTTAAATTAAGATATTCACTTGCACACATCTACTACACCATCCATCACCATTCATTAAAATGGCTAAAAATATTATCACTCACTGTCTCAAATATTGTTATTTTCTCTCTCTAAAAAGATTAAATGCAGAAGAGGCATGGGTTATGCAAAAATATGCGAGGAAATAAAAAGGGGCAAGTGCCCGGAACCTCGAAAAAGAAAGAAAAAGAGTGAGACGAGAGGTAAAAATGGACAAGTGTCTGGAGTAGAATTAGGGGTACAAAGATGCCCACTTGAGCGGAAAAAATGGACAAGTGTCCGACAGTAGAATTAGGGGTATCTACTACCCACTTGAAAAAAAAGATAGCCCATGTTCTCCCAAAGCAAAAATCAAAGAGGAGGAGAGATAGCAATATGAGGAGCAATGAGAAGTAAGTTTTATTATCACTTATATATCTTCACCATCACTATCATTTACTCCACCACACATGCACATCTTGATTTAATTATATGCTGAGTTCCTTTGGATCCATGGCTCGATTAGACAACATATGTATGAGTTGTTTTTCACTCCTATGAGCTCTACTTAAATATTCCATTAGCTATAGGTAAGTGACATTATGGTAAGGATCCACAAATACTACATATAGAGAGACTTGAGAGAATCATTGCTGGGAACTCTGAGTTTTATTTTGAAAACTTATGAAAAACTCTGGAACAAAGGTGAAGTATAGACAGGAGGAATAGTGCTTGACTCAATTATTTTATCTTTCAATTACTTAAGACTTAAGTACAGGTACCAAGCTCCATAACACTTCACTCTAATCTGGAAGAATTTTTATGTAAAAGCATGTGTCCTTGTCAGGAAAGAAAACATCGAAGCAACTCCTGATCCGTCTGAGTTTAGCTATTTGCTCAGGGACGAGCAAAGGGTAAGCTTGGGGGAGTTTGTTGACGGTCCTTAAGTACTAAAATTAACAATCAAATAAACATGGAAAAGGATCAATCTGAAAGAAACATCTAGAATTAGGGTTTTATCTGATAGAATTCCACGAGCTTTGGTGTTTATCTATTTCTGCAGGGGGTTATCAGAGAATATGGAGAGAAGGCCCACATGTCATGTTTACAACGAGATAATTACGTGCCGCACAATTTTCTTCAATCTAGAAGACTCCAGAAGCCACGAGACCGAAGCGGAGGCGAAACGGGGCCAGAGGCAGGGCGCCCGCCCTCCTGCCCTGGGCACCCGCCCCCTCTGTGAGTCCAATCAGGACTCTGTTTCATGGGAGATCTCCACCGACCTAAAGGATCAATCTAAACCATACAATCAATGTTAGTTTGATCCGATGGCTCAAATTCACTTGAAGGGACTATAAAACCAAGGCCTCTCCCCCCTGGAGGAGAGAGGAGAAGAGAAGAAATCATTATTCAGAGGTAGCCATCAAAGTTAGGGTTTAGAGCTTCTCTCCCACAGAGAATTAGAATTAGCTACTCCCTAATCCTTCAAGTTTAGAGGTTTGATTAGATAGCAATTAGAGAAGTAGAGCACTACGCTCTGGATTCGGATCTTCGGTAATAAAGATTGGTATTATTCATATCTTTCTCTAATTCTTTGTTCTAATTGCATTATGTCTCTAATTATTATGTTCTTAGTTTGTTCTAGTTCTATATTTGATATAGTTCTAATTGATAATGAGTTTATTTATAAGTTTGCAAAGCGCTTAGCTCTTGACGCGAGGGAGTTAGGTGATAGATCACATGTGACCATGGTGCTTAGATGTTATTTATCTGCAAATGTATCCTATTGGCCGGGTCGTGTGGTAGTTCGCGATAGTGACAGCTTCGTTGATTCTTATATAGTCCACCCTCCGTTGATAGGACAGGCAGAACCGGTATTGTGGAGTAAGTCGTGCGATGCTCTGATTTACTTTATCAATGTTCCTTATACATGAATGAAGAGTCTTTTATGCTATATATGATCTTGTAGATAACTAGAGTAGATTATGACTTAGTAGTTAGTAGATAACTTAGAATCCATTCTCTAACTAATCCGACATCACCTACATATATGAGGAGTAGTCTATTTTCAAATCGCTGTGTTATTTATCCCTTGAACTTATAATTCATTATCATTATCTTTATGGTTTACCCCCTGCTAAAGTAAGTGACTGTGTGATGAGTTTCTCATTAGTAATCATGTTCTTGCAAGTTTATCTCTAGTCTATGCCTTGATAGATTTTGCCCTTAATTTAATTTCATCCCTTTTGTTCTCTTGAGCAAAATTATAAATAACGATACCTGGAATACTTATCCTGGTGAAATGCTACAATGAGGTGTTTTATCTGTGCGCTTGCGGATAGAATAGATTATTTTCTAGAGAGCCTTTACATTGATAAATACCTTTGTACACTCTGGCACCATGCTGGGGATGACAACCTAGTATCTAAGTGGTGTTAGCTAGTGTCAACAGGGGCCGCCCAACAAGTAAAGGCCACAGAAGATTTGGGTGCCAAAGCAACTAGTAGAGAAGGTCAAGGGCCCTAAGCAAATGTGGGTCGCTAAATCTCAAGCTTGATCTCTTGTGTGTAGGTGAACTACAAGACAGGTGGATCACATTGGATAATTGATAGTGGTTGCACTCAACATATGACCGGAGATCCCCGGATGTTCACCTCACTTGATGAATATGTGGACAACCAAGAGAGGATCACATTTGGTGACAATTCAAAAGTCAAGGTCAAGGGTCTATAAAAGGTTGCTATATCAAATGACTACTCCATCACCAATGTGCTCTATGTGTAATCATTGAGTTTCAACTTGCTCTCGGTTGGACAACTTTGTGATCTTGGTTTTGAATGTCTATTCAAGAAGAAGGAAGTAATAGTGACCAAGGAGGATGACAATGAGATGGTATTCAAAGGCTTCCGACACAACAACTTATATGTAGTTGATTTCTCATCCGATGAAGTTGATGTCAAAACTTGCTTATTCACCAAGACCTCTCTTGGGTGGTTGTGGCATATAGCACATGTTGGAATGGGCACACTCAAGAAGTTGATGAAGAAAGAATTGATTAGAGGCTTGAAGGATGTAACCTTTGAAAAGGACAAGCTTTGTAGTGCATGTCAAGCCGGCAAGCAAGTTGCAAACACCCATCCATCCAAGGCCTATCTCTCTACTTCAAGAGTGCTTGAGCTACTCCACATGGATTTATTCGGACCAACCACATATGCTAGTCTTGGAGGCAACAAATATTGCTTGGTCATAGTTGATGATTACTCCCGGTACACTTGGACATTCTTCTTGCAAGACAAGGCTGAAGTTGCATCAATCTTCAAGAAGTTTGCAAAGAATGCCCAAAATCAATTTGATGTCAAGATCAAGAAGATAAGAAGTGATAATGGCAACGAATTTGACAACACCAACATTGAAGAGTATTGTGATGAAGTTGGGATTAAACATGAGTTCTCCTCAATATACACACCACAACAAAATGGGGTTGTAGAAAGAAAGAACCGGACATTGATCACCTTGGCAAGAACAATGCTAGATGAGTACAACACTTCGGAGAAGATGTGGGCCGAGGCAATCAACACCGCATGTTATGCCTCAAACCGTCTCTTTCCTCACAAGTTCCTAGAGAAGACACCATATGGTTGCTCAATGGGAAGAAGCCTGATGTCTCATTCTTTAGAGTGTTTGGGTGCAAGTGCTACATCTATAAGAAGCGCCAACACTTGGGAAAGTTCCAAAGGAGATGTGACATTGGCTACTTGGTTGGCTATTCATCAAAGTCCAAGGTATATAGGGTCTTTAACCATGCCACAAACATGGTTGAAGAAACATTTGATGTTGAATTTGATGAAACTAATGGCTCCCAATGAGCAAGTGATAATCTTGATGATGTAGGTGGTGAACCATTGAGGGATGCTATGAAGAACATGCCCATGGGGGACATCAAGCCAAAAGAAGATGATGATGTGCAAGTCATTGAGCCACCATCCACCTCACATGTACCACAAGATGAAGACAAGGATGTGAGAGATGCTCATGAAGACACTCAAGTCACTCATGAGCAAGCGGTGGAACAAGCACAATATGTTGATGCTCCCCAAGCAACCCCTCAAGTGGCGCTAAGAAGATCATCACACCTCCTCCAAGATCACTCTCAAGATCTCATCATCGGGAGTCCATCATGTGGTGTAACTAAACACTCTAGACATGCTTTATTTATAGAACATCACGCTTTTGTGTCTCTTGAAGATGAAACAAAGACTATAGAGGAAGCTCTTCGTGATGCGGATTGGATCATTGCCATGTAAGAACAGTTGAACAACTTCTCTTGCAACCAAGTGTGGACACTTGAAGAGCGACTCAAAGAAGCAAGAGTGATTGGAACAAAATGGGTCTTTCGGAACAAGAAAGATGATCAAGGCAAAGTGGTGCGCAACAAGGCAAGGCTCGTGGCAAAAGGCTTTTCACAAGTGGAAGGTCTTGACTTCTGTGAAATCTTTGCACTGGTGGCAAGACATGAATCTATCTGTATCCTACTTGCATATGCATCTAGTCATGATATCAAGTTGTTTCAAATGGATGTGAAAAGTACATTTTTAAATGGTTATATTAATGAGCTTGTCTATGTTGAGCAACCCCCCGGTTTTGACGACACTAGGTACCCCAAGCATGTCTACCAGTTGTCCAAGGCTCTCTATGGTCTCAAGCAAGCTCCTAGAGCTTGGTATGAGAGGCTAAGGGACTTCCTCATTGAGAAGGGCTTCAAGATTGGGAAAGTTGACACAACACTCTTCACCAAGAAAATGAATGGGGAAATCTTCATTTGCCAAGTTTATGTTGATGATATTAGTTTTGGCTCCACTAATGAAGATTTTTGCAAGGAATTTGGTGATTTGATGTCCAAGGAGGTTGTGATGTCCATGATTGGCGAGCTATCCTTCTTCCTTGGATTTCAAGTCAAGCAAATGAAGGAAGGGGTCTTCATCTCTCAAGAGAAGTACACACAAGATCTTCACAAGAGGTTCAAGATGATGGATTGCAAACTAATCAAGACTCCCATGGCATCAAATGGGCATCTCGACTTGGATGAGAGAGGTAACTGTTGGTGCAAAAGCTGATATGCAAACACAAAGGGCTAATACCCGATTCAAACGTTAAGGCGTGCTAGCCGATTTGACCTTATAGTCGACAAAGGTGGTAACTTGAACACTTTGGTCCCGACAACAGCGATGCGCTCGGATGTCACAGCCAAGAGGTGATCACGCGGAACTCGAGAACACGCCGAGTTTAACTCGACGAATTCCTAAGAACTCGTAGTAAAAAGAAAATATGATGAAGTCGTCGAAAAAGTAGATGCTGGAATATGAGTAAAAACTTGTGTTTGATTGATTGATAGATATATCGTTACATGGCCTTAGGATCTACATTTATACCCTGTTCAAAGAGCTACAACCAGACACGACTAGAACTCGAATTCTAAATTAAATGGAACCTGTATACAAAACAAATTCTAATAACTAAGGAAAACATTAAACTATCCCCCGTAACCGATCGGGACACTACCACGAATCAATCGGCAACCTCCACGCTTTTCTCCATAGTCATCGGCAGACTACCTGTTGCAGCCATCGGCAAACACCGGCACTGGTCATCGACATGAACACATCACCATCCCTGTACTTAGTCATATTCAGTTATTTCCCATCGGCACCATCCTCCATCGGCAACTCCCCTGTAGACTAGCCATCATCGCCCAATCTGCCGATCTACGCTTCATTAACTCCAGGTGCGTATCCAAAGATACGTGTCCAAAAACGGTGTCAACACATGCCCCCCAATTTTGGAGTATAAAATCATTAATGCTCCAAAATTCTCCTCAGTAATGACACTTTTCCGCAATTACTTCCCTTGATTGGCAATTAATTACCAAATCTAACCAACCTCAGCCCGATTTTCCTGCAGATTCCTCGAATTCCTCAACTTTCCGAACCGAATCTCCCCGGAATGTGCTCATCGGCAATATTACCATTAGAGAGGACTGCCGATGGACTGACCAAGCGATCTTACACAGTAAGATATCTTCACCGCTCGCTGTCAAATCACCTGCACAATCCCTTGATTATCGTGCAAACAGTTACCATATCCACCTGAACACCCTCGGATTTCACGGATGTGGCAAAGAGATAAGTCAGATTTGCCCTCACCCCTTTTGTCCTATAAATACCTCCTTCTCTAGTACTCTTCCTCCATCTCATCATTCTACAGCCCCATATCTACTTTCCTGTTTGGCGGCATTGCTTGAGAACTCCCAAGAACTCCAGCAAGGATCTCCTCCAACAACCCTCGAAGTCTTCGATTTCTCCTTCCCTTAGGAAGAAATGGCCATCAACTTCGTCGTCCCCGAGGTCAGTTCACCATCCCTCTTCTTTTATACCTTTGTTGTACTCCTATTCATCTGCAATTGTTTTTACTGAGTACTTTTCCCTCTTTCTTCTTGTTTCTTTTCTGTTTCTCCAATCTTCAAACCCATTAGGAATTGGCTGATAAGATCGTGATTGCTACCGATCAACCTCACTTCCAATGCGTTGGTCCATTGGGAAACTCTGATCCCACCGATCTAATAAACGCAGAGACAAATAGAATCCCCTTCAGAGCCGAAATTTTTTCTTTAGATCTATGGAAAGATGCTTTCCATTCCTAGCCCAGTTCTAGCAAGGGATGGAAAGACTGGTTTCTGAGAGTCAGCCACTCAAATGAAGTCCAATGGGGTGAGCAGAAATTAGACCAATGCATTAGATTATCCATTGCCGACATGGAGAGGAACGAGTCACTACTGATATTTGCCTCGTACTTTTGGTCTGACACGCTCAACGCCTTTGTATTCGGCCATGGCCCTGCTTCACCTACTCTTGCCGATGTATTCATGCTCACTGGTTTAGACATATCAACTGCCGATAATAGTCATCTGTTTGACACCAAGCCCAGTTCTAAGGTAGAGACTCGTGCTATCGGCAGTTGATCTGGATATATTCAGAAGTACCGAAAAACAGGATATGTCGGGGAAAGAGAGCAGGCTATTTTCTTGAATATGTGGCTAGATAAGTTTGTATTCTGTGGCCAATCGGCAGGACCAACCTCTGTCTACCTATCGGTAGCATAGAGACTGGCCAATGGTGGCCGATTTCCTCATGGCCGATACTTGCTCGGTTCTGTTTACCACCTTCTCCATCAGGTAGCTAAGAAACTCCTGCTAGGCCAACCCATCAGCAACTTAGGGGGACCTTGGTGGTTCATCAACATGTGGCTTAGTGTCCACATGCACAAGCGTCTTGAATTCGACCTTTTTGCATAGCGCTTGCCCAGAGATATAGCCGAAGATCATGAGCTAGATGAGGAAGAATCGGCAACTCGCCCCCTCTGAACTATGGTGAAGCTGCCGTAGTTCTCCCTGGTACTAGTGGCAATGAAGATTAGGTCAGCCGATTCTTTCAGACTCTTTATGAGGGTGTGACCAAAGAACAACGGGTATGGATGCCTTATGAGGATCCAGACACCAAATTTCCTGTGACTTTTCATCCCTTTGATAATGCTCTCAACAAGGACCATGATCTGATAATGGCAATTATTACTCCGAGAGCTATACTGGTGAACTTCTTTGGTAGTGGGAAAGCTTCCAATCTTACCTATGAGTTCTACAATCCATCGACACTGGCTCGCCAATTGGCCTTTGGACAACTGCCGATTGCGCTCTGCTATGACGATGTGGTGAAACCAAGGGAGATCATCACCAGTGGTCTTGAGTGGATCAGAATAGCTCAACTTCCATTAAATGCCGATACATCAGACATTGACCTATCGGCCTGGATCCCAGCTCTTTTCATCACCCAGGCGCACAAACAATGGTGGGCGGAATGGAAAGAGCATTTGATTTGCAGATCGGCTCTTACATACCGCGGTATGATTGACTCCGCGTACAAGGTTCCCGAAAATGCTGTAAGTTTTCAACCGATATTTCAATCTTATTATTTTTGCTTTTATCGGCAACTTACTTCATCTATTTTACATAGGTCGATGACACACCACCGTCAGTCACCAGAAGCGGTAAGCCAATCGAGCTCCTCCCATCGGGCCCAATTTCTTTGATCGGCAATAACGCTCCAAGTTTGGCGGCCCTAATGCACCGGGGCACGCGTTTCAAGAAAAATACCACCAAGCGGACCAAGACATCCCCATCGGTCGCTGCTGCTGCTCTGGCGCAAGTTTTTAAGGTAGAAAGTTTTTATCTCTTCAATTTATACTGATCCCATTCCATACTTACACGGCCTTTTGAGGATACATCGGCAGCCATGGGCACCTCATCGGTAACTTTCACTTTCTCAACCAAAATTCCATTAATACCCTATTACACTTGTTTTTATGAAACTTTTATCGTTGTATCAGCAAACGGGCAAATCGGCAAAGACCAGAAGTACCTGTAACAGAACCGCCCAAATAATAAGAGATTAAGCTTAATAGTGACCATTTGCATAGTCAAACCATCGAGCTTAAGCCCATGTAATCCCGGTAGTCCATGAAATCTCGAAGGATTTCAAACCACAACTCATAAATACAGCCAAGATTGTAATAAGTTCAGCGGTCACCATCCACAATTACATCCAGTTCACAACATTCATAAAATACATCGGAGTTCTTAAAATTATTACAAACCAAGTTCTCAAGTAGCAGAAGCTTCATAGTTCGAAAATTAACACACACATACTTAGTCTGGTACAGTGCCATAGTATGGTCATTCCCACAAAAGCAAAAGAGGAGGTAGAGTGACCATCGCCCTTGGTCTAGTCATCGCCCATGGCTGGGTACAAGCAGAGAATGCAATAACCATAGTACATTTGACCATCTGCAAAACAACATGGGAGTAGAACCCTGAGTACGAGAATGTACTCAACTAGACTTACCCGTCATAAACTAAAGTAACGACTCTTCAAGGAATCATGAAGGCTATATAGTGGGGTAGCTGAGACTTTTTGCCTAAAAGCATTATTCCACTAAACATAGTCTAAAAACCTTTCTTCTTTTAATTAGCTCAAGTTCGATATTATCATTACCTATTATCTAGGTTTGCACCTATACTATTACAAGCAAGTGTAGTAATATGATGATACCTCATCATAGCATTCACAATTCATTTATCATCATAACCCAAGTGTTCCATCATCCTTACTACGAGGACGAAGCTCATGTCAAGTGCTCAATATCCAGGAGCGATGGCGATTCAAATCGATTTCTAACCAGCTGGCGAGTTATTCCCCACACAAACTACACTCACTGATCAAGTGAGCTACAGGTCACCGTGTTACACTATCCAGGACCAATTCACGGGTTCGGCAGGCAACGCCAGTACCCGAGGACCGTTCCGGCGACCAAGGTATCTAAGGTATACCAAGGTTGCGCGCCGCGCCCTCGTCGTTCTCCTCAACCATCACCAATACAGCGCATGGCGGCTCGACTCTCGGCCCGGATAGTGTTCAGGCTTCGCGGCCGGAACGACTTATCCTTCTAGCTAAGTGTGGGGCATGCGTTCAACATGACAAGAGGGCCGTCAACGATCGGTCCTTAATCGACACAGGCAGGGGCACTATGGTCAACCCACCATAAGACCCTGCCCGGTCTCAAATTCCATTCCACACTTCGTTATTCCTTCCCAGAGCAATCACCGCTAATCAAGCAGGTATCCACCTATATCTCGTAGGTGACAGGAAATCACCCGACTTCTACCGGACTAAGCAAGCTAAGCATAGACTCCGCACCTATCTATATAGGACAAGGTAGGTAAACAAGTGGTGATATCAAGGAGTACTTATGCATCAACGGTATCAAGCAACTCCTATCACTTAAATGCAATATAGTAAAACAAGCATAATATATCATTTAAGTTAGCGAGAATAGGGAGACTTAGAATGCTCTGGGGCTTGCCTTTCTCAAATGTGCTCGGTCTGTGATCCGGGCACTCCTACAGCTCTTCTTCGGGCTCGGACACTCCCAGAGGTTCCTGCTCCTGTGCTTCCTTCTGCTCCTCGGGTCCCACCTCGTTCTCCCGCGAGCCTGTATGATGCATGGGTGCTCATGAGTAGAGTGCGAGATGCCCGGGGTGCAATGCTTTATGCAAGAGGATACCAAATGACCATGACATGATACATTGATGATTTAAGTGGTCATTTCTACAAGGTAGCCAACATCATCTAAGAACATGCAATAGAGTTAAGCATCTATTGCATTCTCTTATACAAATTGTCCTTAAGTGTAACCAACAACTCACAAGATGCTTCAAAGATACACCAAACCCCTTTTACTTTACTTAATCTATGTATAACCATTCATAATTTCTTTATCCATTTTTAGGCCTATCAAAATAGCATACATTTCTATTTCTCAATAAATTCCACATAAATTACAATAGACAACCAGTCAAACATAAAGTCTACCATAAATTTTTCATAATACGTGGACACTTAATTTGAGCTACAAAAATCACAAGATTAATTCATAAAAGCAAGTATAAATCCTCTACTGTGGTACAAGTGTCAAACAGCAGATTTCATATTTTTATAATTAACCTATTAACATAAGAATCACCCACAAAAATTTCCAGATTAATTGCATGATCCAATTATTTATTAAAAATCATAAACCACTGCCATGCAAGCATTTAAATCACCATAGATAAATTCATACAGTAAATAATGTGTGGCATATTTTTCCTAGAGCCTAATCATCCATGCAGAGTCCATAAAACAAGTCTCATATTTGTCTGAGCTATATTTTAATTACTATGCATTTTACAATTTTCAGCAAAAACATGGATTAAATATAATTGCACAGAAAAACTATCCAATCATGACAATGACCCAAACTAAACTATAGATCTGAGATTTTAGAACACATCAAAATTTATTTCACTAATTTTGGAGCTGTAGAACTCAAGATATGGATTTTACAAGATTTAAATCAATTTCTGGAAATCATTTTTCTGAAAAACAAATCAAATCCATCCCGGGACCAGCTAGGTGCACCCGGTGCAGTGCACCCGCGGTCGCTGACGAGCGGACCCGCCTGCCAGCCGGGCCCGCTGGCCAGAGCGCAGAGAGGGGAGAACTCCGGCGAGCTGGAGCTCACCGTCGGCGACCTCTTTCGGCGAACCAACCTGCCCTACTCGTTCTACGGCTCAAGGCGAACTCAGCACACCCTTTTGCGCAGCCTGAAACGGACCGGAGCAAGCTCGCCACCGGCCATGGCGGAACGGCGGCACGGCTCGCCGCGGTCCGACCACCACACGGCGGTAGAGCGCGCGCTCACGGCCGGGATAGGTGCGCGAGGCCAAGGTGAAGCTAACGCACCAAAAAGCGCGAGAAATGGAAGGGTAGAGAGGGAGAACCGCGGGGACCGAGAGGTCGCCAGAGTCCCGACTCACTCCAGTGAGCTCTCCCGGGCGCGCGGAACTCACCGAGCGCGGCTGAACGCGAGCACGCGATGCGGAAGGACGAGGCGGAGCTTTTGGTGGTCTCGGAGAGGAAGAAAAGGGCCGGAGCTGGCCGGGAGAGGAGCTCCACGTCGTCGGCGACGATGGCGTGCGCCGGAGCGGTGGCTGCTGCGCGCGAGCGAGCGGAGGGCGAGAGCGCGAGTGGAGGAGCACAAATGGCAGTGGGGGCAACGGCGGACGCGGCCGGGCGCTCCTGGTGGCCGACCAGGGCGCGTCCAGGCTGCGCATGCTCGCCACGCGGCGGCCGAGCTTTGCCGGCTCGCCACGGCGGCGCGGCGCGGCCGTCCGCGCGCGGACACGGCGCGGGCGCGAGCGCGGGGAAGGGGAGAGCGCGGGCGGGCTGGGCCGGCTTCGGCCAGCGGGCCAGAAGTGAGGCCGCGGCCTGCTAGCGCCCCCCTTTCCTTTTTCTATTTTTTTAATTTATTTTCTCAAATTCTTTCTAAATTCATTTGGACCACTTTAAAATCATTTTCACCTTTTTCCCCCAAAATAAAAGTTGTTCCAAAACAAAAAACATTTTAGAAGCAAGCATAATATTTTTAACACATTTAATTCACATAAAATAAAGCACATGAAATCACACTTTGAATGGATGACATGCTCATGTGATGCTATGCTTGATGAGAATGCTTATGGATGAGTTTTAGGAGACTAAGTGCATGCTTAACACCTAGGGTGTTACAGCCCTTCCCTCCTTAGGGAAATCTCGTCTCGAGATTTGGGTTACTAACCATTTCTTATGAAATATTGGGTAAACTGTTTTTAGGTAATCCTCGGTCTCCCAGGTGGCATCCCTATCATCATGATGACTCCACACCACCTTATAGGTTTTGACGACTCTGTTCCGGGTTACCCGTTCCTTGGTATCTACGATACCCACTGGTTGCTCCTTATACTCTAAGTCTGCCTTTATCTTGATGCCCCGGGGTTCAATCTTTTGCACGGGTACCTTCAAACACTTCCGTAACTACGACACATGGAAGACTGGAAAGATTGAACTCAACTCTTCAGGTAACTGAATCTTGTAGGCCACAGGGCCCTTTCTTTCTAATATCTGATACGGTCCCACATATCTGGGCGCAAGCTTGCTTCGAACTCGGAAACGTTGAACTTTCTTCATTGGCGTAACCTTGATATAAACGTAGTCACCCACTTTAAACTCAAGTGGTCTTCTTCGCTTGTTTGCATAACTCTTCTATCGTGATTGTGCTGCTCTCATGTGTTGTTGTATAATTTGCACTTTCTTCTCGGCTTCGTTCATGAAGTCGATACCATAGTATCTCCTTTCACCAGGTTCGACCCAGTTTAACGGAGTCCTACATCTTCGACCATACAAAGCTTCGAACGGAGCCATCTTGATACTCTCTTGATAGCTATTATTGTATGCGAATTCAGCCAAGGGTAACCAGGATTCCCATGATCCCTTGGATGATAACACGCATGCCCTCAGCATATCTTCCAGTACTTGATTGAGTCTCTCCGTTTGACCCGAGGTTTGAGGATGATACGCTGTGCTTCTTATCAGACTAGTCCCCAAACTCTTATGCATTCGCTCCCAGAAATGGGCGGTGAACTGCGGTCCTCTATCTGATATGATGGTCTTAGGAATACCATGTAACTTGACAATTTCAGCCATATATATCAGCATACTTGGGAGGTCTGTATGTGTTCTTGACTTGAATGAAATGAGCCGACTTGGTCAATCGATCTATGATTACCCAAATCGAGTCATTTCCCTTTCGTGTTGTCGGCAAACCTGTGATAAAGTCCATGCTGACCTCTTCCCATTTCCACTCTGGTACTGACAACGGTTGTAACAGACCTGCAGGTTTCATATGTATAGCCTTGACTGTGCAACATGTGTCACAATGGGCCACATACGCTGCTATCTCTTTTTTCATCTTAGTCCACCAAAAGTGAGATCTTACGTCTTGATACATCTTACTACTGCCAGGATGAATAGAAAGCTTGGAGAGATGTGCTTCATCCATGATGCGATTCTTTAATTCTCGATTCTTCGGAACTACTAGCCGGTGTTGAAACCACAATATCCCTTTCTCATCAACTCGGAACTGTGTTTTTGGGTCATCTTTGATCTTCTCTTTGATGTGGAAAATACCCTTGTCTGTCTTCTGACCTTCAATGACTTGACTTTCAAGCGAACAAATGAGCTGTATATGGCATAAGACTTCAGGATGCATGAGATTGAAACCATCCTCAAACAACGGTTGAACCACTTGATAGTGCGGTTTGTGACTCAAATCGTCGGCTACCACATTAGCTTTGCCTAGATGATAGTGAACCTCCAGATCGTAATCCTTGATCAGTTCTAACCATCTTCGTTGCCGCATATTCAGCTCGGACTGAGTGAAGATATACTTCAAACTCTTATGATCTGTGTAGATATGACACTTATTTCCCAGCAAATAGTGCCTCCATAACTTCAAAGCGTGCACTACAGCTGCTAACTCAAGGTCGTGAGTCAGGTAGTTGACTTCGTGTTTTCTCAACTGTCTTGAAGCGTAAGCTATCACTCTGCCGTCTTGCATTAGCACACATCCCAAGCTACTTTTCGATGCGTCACAAAACACATCAAAAGGCTTCTCAATATTGGGTTGCGCCAGAACGGGAGTGGTGGTTAGCAACTTTCGCAAGGGGCGGAAGGCTAGCTCACACCCTTCTGCCCAGACAAACTTATGATCCTTTTGTAACACACTGGTCATCAGCTTAGCAATCTTGGAGAAGTCGGGTATGAAACGACGATAATACCCGGCCAGACCAAGAAAACTTCGAACTTCCGAGACAGAAGTTGGTGCCTTCCAGTCCATGACTTCCTGCACTTTTGACGGATCCACAACAATCCCTTCTTCAGACAGAATATGCCCTAGAAAAGGAACCTTCTTCAACCAGAACTCACACTTGCTGAACTTTGCATACAACTGATATTCTCGTAGTTGTGTTAGCACGACCCTTAGATGCTCGGCATGATCTTGCTCATTCTCTGAGTAAACTAGAATGTCGTCGATGAACACCACAACAAACTTGTCTAACTCCGGCATAAAGACCAAATTCATCAGATACATGAAGTATGCAGGAGCATTTGTCAATCCGAATGACATGACAAGATACTCGTACAACCCATATCTGGTGGAGAAAGCAGTCTTTGGGATATCTTGCAGACGGATCTTGATTTGGTGATACCCGGACCTCAAGTCTATCTTGGAAAACACTTTTGCCTTGGACAACTAATCAAACAAGATATCAATCCTTGGCAAAGGATACTTATTCTTGATTGTCACCGCGTTGAGTGGACGATAGTCCACGCACATGCGCAGCGATTGATCCTTCTTTTTCACAAACAAAGCCAGACAACCCCACTCTGACGAACTTGACCGGATGAACCCTTTATCCAGTAACTCCTTTAGTTGATTCTTCAACTCAGCGAGCTCATTAAGCGGCATCTGGTACGGCCTTCTAGATATCAGTGCGGTACCTGGTATCAACTCTATTGCAAACTCTACTTCCCTATCTGGAGGAAGTCCGGGTAACTCCTCAGGGAAAACATCAGGGAACTCATAGACTACTGGGATCTGTGGTAGCGGAACCACGTGCGTAGCACAAGAGATGCTAGCAAAGTCAGAGCGACGGGGCAGAGGTACTTGAAAAGATCCACTGCCCTGAGGTTCTCTAAGCGATAACACCCTCTTCCCAGCATCTATGACAGCATTCAACTCATTCATCCAGTTCATGCCCATGATAACATCCAAAACTAACCCAGGCATGACTACCAGATTTACTCGAAACACCCGGTTACTTATATCCAGGGTTGCCCCTCGGACCACTCTATTTGTGAACTCATCTGCCCCTACTGAGCTGATACGATAGCCATAACCCAGATCTGTAACTGGTTGATCATGCTTTTGTGCAAATGCTTGGCTCATGAATGAATGCGATGATCCAGAATCAAACAAAACAACTGTAAGATGTTGGTTGACAGGAAACATACCAGCGGTTACCGGTTCTCCTTCCGGGATTTCCTCTATCGAGGTATGGTGCACTCGAGCTGGGTAGGTCGTCTGCTGCCTCTTGGGGTAGGGACATTCTTTAGCAAAGTGCCCCATCTTGTGGCAGTTATAGCACGGTCCCTTGGTTGCATTGTTGGCGGTAGGTGCCGCAGCTTGAACTTCTTTTGGCTTGGTAGGAGCTATTGCCACCTTGTATGGCTTCTGCTGTGTTGGATGCCCGGTGTTCCTTCTTTGTCGAGGTCGGAACCTAGCACCTGGGGCAGGAGGACGATACTGCTGTCGCCCTGCCACCGGTGCCCTAGACTGAGACGACCCGGCATCAAAAGCCCTCTTACGAGACTTGGATGCACTGTAGTTGTTGTTATTGTTTTCTTGAGTCAGACAATCACTGATGTAGGCATTGAAGGTAGGCCGGGCTCCTGTACCCATGGTCTTCAGCATCTTTGGGCTCAAGCCTCTCTGGAACTAGCGATCTTCTTGGCCTCCGTGTTCACTGTTGATATTTGGGAACGCAATAAGGAATTGATCCGCAAGCGCACGGATATCGGTGAGCACTTCACCCGGGAGGTTATCCAGAGTATCGTATTTATTTTTTTACCACTAGGAGAAAGAGTGCATCTGACTAACCGGTCTATTACTACTAACCTTTAGGCACAAAGAATGTCTTTCGATGTGAGTGATAAATAGAGAAGACTGCAACCATAGTCTCCTTCTAACCTTGGTAAGGATGATCTATTGTTCTAATGGGGAGGCTAACGGAATCTAGACAACACAAAGGATGTTCGACCCGCACCTATAAACCCTATCCTTCCTGCTAACGAGATGTGATCTACAAAGGTAGCTCGGAATTGTCACGTTCCTCACTACTACCACGGTCCAGCTAGTCAGGGAATATCTATGAGTACCCCAGCCTAAACACCACGTTTACGCCAGCAATGATTACTCTAAACTCTACGCGAAGAGATTAAAGTAAACTCATAAACCATAAGAACAATAAAACAAGAACTTACTAGAATTTAGAAGTCGAATTACTCAAGAATCCTAGGAGCAAGCTTCGGGTTAGGAGAACTTGATCCCGCAGGTACAAGCTTGGAGTAGACACCGACAGGCCGGGCTTTCCTCCACTCTACACCTCCACTCTATCTCTCTCAATCTAGTAGAAACTAGAAGATCTATTTCTACCTTACATTGATTGCTAAGCCTAAAAAGAAATATTAATTACAGAAGAGTTTTTCCTTCGAGAGCACCCCTCAGTCTCTATGATAATTTCTTCATGTCTTCCAGGGGCCAGGGGGCCTCGCTTATATAGTCCTCCCCTTCTATGCGTTTTTGGGTCGATAGCCGAGGTGGTACTATGTTTTTCTTGATCCAATAGGTCGGTGGAATATCCCGAGCGAAGGAGTCCTGAATTGGCTCCAGCAGGGGGGCGGGCGCCCAGGCTACCAGGGCGGGCGCCCTGGGCCTGGCCCAACTTCGCCTCCGCTTCGGTCTCGTGGCTTCTGGAGTCTTCTAGATGATGTAAAATTACGCGGTGCGTTGATATCTCTATGTAATCCTGACATGTGGGCCTTTCTTCCTTATTTCCTGATAACCCCCTGCAGAAATAGATAAACAACAAAACTCGTGGAATTCTGTCAGATCAAACCCTAATTCTAGGTGATGGTTGCATATTGGTCCTTTCTCTTGTTTATTTGATAATTAAAATTGACACTTAAGAACCGTCAACAAATACCCCCATACTTAGGCTTTTACTCGTCCTCGAGAAAAGGATGGTTGAGAATAATATCTGGGGTAAACATTTAAAACAGTCTCTTTATAATTGCAGGGTGTCAAAAGTTTCCACTGTGTACCATAGTCAGGGATGTATATGATTAAGAGTAAAGATCCTTTCTTCTCAATCCTGTCACTTGGAGTTTTTGTATATTTTTAAAAGAAAGTTAGCATACCTTTTTATCCTCATAGGTTCTCTCAGATCACTCATTATCTTTTGTATATATATCTCACTGAGGTTGTTTTATTTTGCAAAAATTCTTAAGCATACTCACTTTGCATTTATTGCCTGATCAAAACAGGATCCAAGGAGGGGAATGTCATACTCTTAGATCAAAGACTTTGAAAATTAAAAACTTGTCATCTCTTGCTGGCATATTGCTTATTAGAGGGACCATGGGCTATCATTTTTTTTAAGTGGATACTGAGGTACCCCTAATTCTACTGCCGGACACTTGTCCATTTTTTTCTGCGAGGTTGTCGAGCACTTGCTCCTTTTTATTTCCTCGAAATATCTTCTATTTTTGCATAGCCCATGCCTCTAATGCAATAATACTTCGGAAGAGTGAATCTTACTGAAATAGTGTCTTGATCTTGGGAGCATGATAAATCTCTCAACAAGGGTCTAGGTTTTATAATCGTAATTAATATTTCAGTTTTATCAGGCATATAAAACACTGAGGATGGTAGCTAGAAATTTGAATATTTTGAAATAAGTTCTCCAAGCAACAATGATATCAAGAATAAGAAACTCATACTCTACCATCACATATTCTATCTTGACTTAAGTAACACAGGGTTTTAAAATGATTTTATAATAATTGCAAGTTTTCAGGAAATATCACAGATTGAGATTAATCATGATTAGAAATATTTTAATCTTTTTAATTTATCATGTCGGAAACAGTAATCTGCATAATCCGGAATAAATGTATGTATGAAGTAAAGTGTGCAGAATGTGTACCTGAATCGTGGAGTGGTGTAGTCGGAGTGTGTTTGGCATGTTGAGGGATCGCCCCCATACTTGTTTTCTGCTTTCTTGCACAAAAGTAAAGTAGAGACACACAAGACATAATAATAATAGTAATACTCTTTATTGATCTTGAGGCATTTATTACAAAAGACTGATAGCAAACTGATAATAATAGCAAACTTATAAAAGCAAACTTAAACCGAATTTAAAGATAGATGACTAAGATGTATTGCCTCAAGGTCTAATCTATATAACTTAGCGGCGCTCTAATTCCTTGATCTTCTTGTTGGCACTGGCAAGATCCTGCCTAAGGCCTAGTATAACGGTGTTGTGGTTAGAGAGCTGCCTAGTGAGGGAATTAATCGAGGACTGGAGGTCTATGATAACTCTATCTAGCCTGCGAACTTCCTCATCAATATCCATTATAGTCTTGCGATGCTTGGGAGGTGTCTCAAAAGCACTGAGAGCGTGCTTCGGGGCTGCCTTTGGAGGGATGAAACGGACTTTGGCTGCTCTAATCCCTTCAAAGTAAGGCCTTTCCTCCTCCGTAGTGTAGCGAACACTGCTGATCTCACCGCTCCGGTTGGTCTTGACTCCAACGACCCTCTCATTGGGTCTCGGTGGAAGGACTCTTGTGCCGATTGGCACCTTGATAGTGGTCTTCGTCTTAGATGATGATCCTTTGAGGAGTAGGGGTTGTGGTGGTGCGGTGAGAACTGGTTGAGCATGGTAAGATTGGGCGGAGCTGCGTTGGCGTAATGGTAAGGCTTCTAGCTGACGCTCTGTGTTGGCCGGGACGAGAGCACGGGCATCGGGGTCTTCCACTGGCTCCATGTTGAGGTTGAAGGGGACGACCTCCCAATCGTCGTGGTACTTGTCGGCCATTGGAGTAGCAAGGAACTAATAAAATTTTAATTGAAAGAGAGCTAATCAAGCTCTAATTGAAGGACAGAAAGCTTGGTGGCTTGGTGTTTGAAAACTGAGGTCAGGGGTATGTTTATATAGGGGTCAAAAGGGTGCCTCTATGGGTTGTTCGGGTTGCTCCCGTCGATGTGCGTGCGAAACTTTCCATCCGAGGGATTATTCGGATCACCCTAAGTGCATTTTCCATAACACAGAAAGTCGGGACCGAGAGGGAACAGGGGCTGGGCGCCCGCCCACTTGACTTGGGCGCCCGCCCTCTTTCTGGCCCCTCTGTGGGCCCACTTCTTCGAGCGTGCTTCTAGATGCGAAATTATTTAGAAAAAAAATATATATATGACCCAAAACCGTCAGACCAAAAAAATATCGGGCCCTAATTCTCCATGGGAAGTTAAAAATGGACTACGTCTATTTCTTCAAATTCCTCATTGGGCTCTAAAAATAATTTAAGACGTTGACCATTTACCTTGAATAATGTACCTTCGTTATTTTGAAGTGTGATAGCTCCGTGGGATGATGAATTGATTACCTTGAATGGTCCTTCCCATTTGCTCCAGAGTTTTCCATGCCCGAAAAGCTTCACCCTGGAATTAAAAAGTAATACCTTATCTCCGGGTGTGAACTCCTTCTTCTTGATTCTATTGTCATGCCACCGTTTGACTCTTTCTTTGTAGATCTTTGAATTGTGATATGCCTTCTCTCGCCATTCTTCCAATTCTGATAATTGCATTCTTCTATAATCTCCAGCAACATCTAGGTCCATATTCCATCTCTTTATGGCCCAGTGTGCTTTGAATTCTAGTTCAACAGGTAGATGGCAAGTCTTCCCGTACACCAATTGGTATGGAGACATTCCAATTGGGGTCTTGTATGCTGTCCGGTATGCCCAGAGTGCATCGGGTAACTTGTCTTTCCACGCCGTTCCCATTTCATTTACTGTCTTCTGAAGAATATTCTTGATTTGTTTGTTGGAAGTCTCTGCTTGGCCACTTGTCTGAGGATGATAGGGGGTAGCGACGTTGTGACGGATTCCATGTCTTGATAGATATTGCTTGAAGCGTTTGTCGATGAAGTGTGCTCCTCCATCACTTATCACTACTCTGGGAACTCCAAATCTTGGAAATATAATTTCTTCAAACATCCTCTTTGAACTGACGTTGTCGGCATGCTTGCAAGGTAATGCTTCTACCCACTTGGAGACATAGTCAACCGCCACCAAGATGTACTCGCACTTCTTTGATGGAGGAAATGGACCCATGTAGTCTATTCCCCAGACATCAAAGAGCTCAATCTGAAGGTTGTTGGTGAGTGGCATTGCATCCCTTGTATTTATGTTTTCGTGTCTTTGACATGGCCCACATCTTCTGATATATTGCTTCATGTCTTCATACATTGTAGGCCAATAGAATTCACACTGCCAGATCTTTGAATGTGTACGGAATGCTCCATAATGACCTCCATATGGTGATGAATGACATCTGTCGATGATCTTCCATCCTTCCTCAGTGGTCACACATCTCCTGAGTAAGCCATCAGAGCATACTCGGAAGAGGTATGGCTCATCCCATATATGTGAACGACTTTCTTGAATAAGCTTCTTCTTGTTTGCTCCTAGTGGTACATACCCTGAAACCATAAAATTAACAATATCTGCATACCAGGGGTCAGACCTGTTAATCCCGTAGAGCATGTCGTCCCGGAGTGAATCATTGATGGGGGTTTCCTGTGGACTCTTAAAATACATTCTAGACAAGTGATCAGCAACAGAATTTTCTACTCCTTTTTTATCTTTTATTTCTAAGTCAAATTCTTGGAGTAATAAGATCCATCTAATCAGGCGAGGTTTAGCATCTTTTTTAGTGAGCAAATATTTTAATGCAGCATGATCAGTGTAAATAATTATTTTAGCTCCAACTAAATAAGATCTAAATTTATCAATGGCAAAGACAACAGCCAGAAGCTCTTTTTCAGTGGTTGGATAATTAAGTTGAGCTCCTGTCAAAGTTTTACTGGCATAAGCAGTTGCATGATGCTTCTTATCTTTAGTTTGTCCCAATACTGCCCCCACAGCATAATCACTAGCATCACACATAATTTCAAAAGGTAACGACCAATCAGGGGGTTGAATGATTGGTGCAGAGATGAGTGCTTTCTTTAATAAATTGAAAGATGTTAGACATGCATCATCAAATTCGAAAGGAGCATCCTTGGCTAGCAAAAGAGTAAGTGGTCTAGCAATGAATGAAAAATCTTTTATGAATCTTCGATAAAAACTAGCATGGCCAAGAAAACTTCGAATTCCTTTTATATTCACAGGTGGAGGTAGCTGTTCAATTACTTCAATTTTAGCTTTGTCTACCTCAATACCTCTTTCAGACACTAAGTGTCCTAGCACTATTCCTTCTCTAACCATAAAATGACATTTTTCCCAATTAAGGATTAAGTGCTTTTCTTCACATCTTTGCAAAACCTTGTCTAAGTTTTCAAGACAACTATCAAAAGTTTTTCCATAAACAGAGAAATCATCCATGAAAACTTCCATAATCTCTTCAATCATATCAGAAAATATAGACATCATGCATCTTTGAAAAGAAGCTGGTGCATTACATAACCCGAAAGACATTCTACGATAAGCATAAGTTCCATAAGGGCATGTAAAGGTGGTTTTGCTTTGATCATCGGGATGGATCGGGATTTGATGATACCCTGAATATCCATCTAAGAAACAGAAGAACGAACGGTTTGCTAACCGCTCTAGCATCTCATCTATAAAAGGTAAAGGAAAGTGATCCTTTCTCGTGACGGTGCACATCCGCCATCCTGTGACGGTGCGTTGCGGAATTAGCTCATTCTTTTCATTCATAATAACTGTCATGCCTCCCTTTTTAGGCACAACTTGTACTGGGCTTACCCACTCACTGTGCGGCACAGGATATATAATCCCTGCATGCAGCAACTTTATAACTTCCTTTTTAACTACCTCTCTCATAGTGTTGTTAAGTCTACGTTGGGGTTCTCGAGAGGGTGTAACAGAAGGATCTGTTGGAATACGATGGGTACAAATCATAGGACTGATTCCTGTAAGATCTTGAAGTGAGTAGCCGAAAACTGATTGATGTTTCTCAAGAATGGTCATTAATCGCAGATTTTGATCCTGAGTGAGTTTATCGCTAATGATCACAGGGAACTCTGGATTATTGTTTAGGAAAGCATAGGTAAGACCGGGTGGTAAAGTTTTAAGTTCTATGGGGGGTCTAGGTGTTTCTGCAAGCTCATCTAAGGGTTCAGGCTCAGAAGGTTCGTCTTCTTCTTCTGTGAAGAAAGGAGTTTCGTCTTCTAACTCTGGTTCATCTAAAAGCTCTAGAGATGCAGCCTTTACCTCCTCCATAGGATCAGGCAAAAGATATGACTCGGCCTTATTATTTAAGGAGTGTGAAATTATCATTGGGAATTGAAAAGTTTTTCCAAAAGAAATGTGTAGCTTTCCAGTATGACCTTCATAAAGGAGTCTTCTAAAAGGTTGTCCTATCAACAGGTCGAAATCCCATGTATCAAAGATATAGAAGTTCAAATGAACCATGGAGTCTTCTACCGTAAGAGGTAGGACATTAATAATTCCAAGACTGGGGACTAATCGTCCCGAAGATTCCTTTATGACCTTTGTTGTGGGGGTTAAGACAAGATTTTTAAATAGTTTAAGTGCAAAGGATTCAGACATAATGTTGATCCCCACAACAGGATTATAAAGAGCATTAAATCGATTAGAGTTATAAGCACAGCGTATAGTTATAGAGGGTGTGTCCAAATGGATCACATCAAAGGAAAGCTCTGATTCCTCCAACCATTCGTTACTCATTACTGAGATAAGCTCTCTCAATTGATATTCACTTGGTAAATAAATGCTAAACTGGCCGTTTTGGGGTTTGTCAATAGAATGGTAGTTTGAAATATTTCCAAAATCGGCAAAAAGATCGGATTCTATATCCAGCATGAAGTCCGGTAGTGGAATTTCTTCCTCTTGTGGCTCAGAACTTGGGATAGCTAAAGTAGAAGAATTTGGCAGTGTCTACTTCGGCTTCGTAGGTTTCATTATGAAGGGTATTATCCATCTCAGCTTCTAGGATTCTATCTAGGATCACTCTAGCTTCATCAGCAGGGATGCGAAAGAAAGAACCTCTAGACATTGTGTGTAGCATTTGTTTGTGATTTTTATGAAGACCTCGAAAAAAGTGAAATAAAAGAACAGGGTCTTCAAGATTAAGGTTTGGACCAGATTCTAAAAGATCAGAAAAACGTTTCCAGGATTTTCCCAAAGTTTCATTATCTTTTTGTTTAAAAGATAGGACTTCGAGTCTAAGGTCGGCTATACGGTCAAGGGAATAGAAATCTAGACAAAAGTTGGCTCGTAAAACTCCCCATTCACCTTGTTGTTGACTTACCTTCTGACTGTACCATTGTCTAGCTTCTCCCCTTAGAGAAAAAGGAAAAAGCTTCCAACGTAAAGTCTTATTAGAAATGCCTTCAATGCGAAGACAATCACATGTTTGCTCAAAATCTCTAATATGAAGGTAAGGGTTTTCGTCTTCCTTTCCCGAAAAAGATAGGTTTTGAATCATGGCAATCAACCTAGAACTTAACTTATACTGGGGTGTTTGGATAGGCTGTGATGATTCCCATGGTAAAAGGTCAGTTGCTAAAGGGATTGCAGACTCATGGATCGATTTAGAATTTTGGTTTTCCATAAGGTAAGAATAAAGAAAATAAAGAATATAAAAGATACGAAAAGATAAAAGTATAGATACAAGCTAATAGCAAGACACAGGTTATCTCAGCAACCGTCTTTCTCCCCGGCAACGGCGCCAGAAATGCTTGGTGATATTTGGGAACGCAATAAGGAATTGATCCGCAAGCGCACGGATATCGGTGAGCACTTCACCCGGGAGGTTATCCAGAGTATCGTATTTATTTTTTTACCACTAGGAGAAAGAGTGCATCTGACTAACCGGTCTATTACTACTAACCTTTAGGCACAAAGAATGTCTTTCGATGTGAGTGATAAATAGAGAAGACTGCAACCGTAGTCGCCTTCTAACCTTGGTAAGGATGATCTATTGTTCTAATGGGGAGGCTAACGGAATCTAGACAACACAAAGGATGTTCGACCCGCACCTATAAACCCTATCCTTCCTTCTAACGAGATGTGATCTACAAAGGTAGCTCGGAATTGTCACGTTCCTCACTACTACCACGGTCCAGCTAGTCAGGGAATATCTATGAGTACCCCAGCCTAAACACCACGTTTACGCCAGCAATGATTACTCTAAACTCTACGCGAAGAGATTAAAGTAAACTCATAAACCATAAGAACAATAAAACAAGAACTTACTAGAATTTAGAAGTCGAATTACTCAAGAATCCTAGGAGCAAGCTTCGGGTTAGGAGAACTTGATCCCGCAGGTACAAGCTTGGAGTAGACACCGACAGGCCGGGCTTTCCTCCACTCTACACCTCCACTCTATCTCTCTCAATCTAGTAGAAACTAGAAGATCTATTTCTACCTTACATTGATTGCTAAGCCTAAAAAGAAATATTAATTAGAGAAGAGGTTTTCCTTCGAGGGCACCCCTCAGTCTCTATGATAATTTCTTCATGTCTTCCAGGGGCCAGGGGGGCCTCGCTTATATAGTCCTCCCCTTCTATGCGTTTTTGGGTCGATAGCCGAGGTGGTACTATGTTTTTCTTGATCCAATAGGTCGGTGGAATATCCCGAGCGAAGGAGTCCTGAATTGGCTCCAGCAGGGGGGCGGGTGCCCAGGCTACCAGGGCGGGCGCCCTAGGCCTGGCCCAACTTCGCCTCCACTTCGGTCTCGTGGCTTCTGGAGTCTTCTAGATGATGTAAAATTACACGGTGCGTTGATATCTCTATGTAATCCTGACATGTGGGCCTTTCTTCCTTATTTCCTGATAACCCCCTGCAGAAATAGATAAACAACAAAACTCGTGGAATTCTGTCAGATCAAACCCTAATTCTAGGTGATGGTTGCATATTGGTCCTTTCTCTTGTTTATTTGATAATTAAAATTGATACTTAAGAACCGTCAACATTCACAAACTTGGGGGCATAGCGAGCAAGATTATTAAAAGCGTGCAGATACTCTTTCACAGATTTCGTTCCCTGAGACAGCCTCATGAACTCCCCAACCATCATTTCAACCCCACCCGGAGGAATGTAATTTCCCCGAAAAGCAGTGGTGAAGCGGTTCTAGGTGATTGGGGTCCCCTCTAGGTAGGTGGTACGGTGATGGGACCACCAAATCCCAGCAGGTCCCTGCAACTGATGCGCTGCATACTCAGCCTTAAGTTCTTCAGTCATCTGAAGAAGACAGAACTTTTGCTCCATGGTGTTGATCCACTCATCTGCCTCGAGCGGTTCCAAGGCCTCTTTGAAGACTGGTGGCTTGGTATCCATGAAGTCCTTGAAAGAGCTGTACTGATTGGCTTCACGGCCACCCTGGTTATCCCTACGGCGGGTGTTGTCAGCGATGTTGCGCAGGGCTTCTTCCATATTGAGCTGCATCTGCTCCATGTTGCATTGACTCCCCAGAAACTGCGCGAAAAACACATCCGCAGTGTACAGAGGAGGCGGTGGTGGTGACGGTGATGGTGCTCTTTCCTCATTCCGTTGAGCCCCACCTCCGGAAGTACCTGCTCCAAGACCGGAGTTGCTATTACCCCCACCACGCGTTTGCACCATCTGCATGCGTCAATGGTAAGCAATCGTTAGGAGTTGCCATCAATGGTAGACATATGTAGAATTATGCCGTACTGGATTTACTGAGGAAAATAAATTCTCACAATAAACAGAGGCACAACAATTCATCATCCACACACAACATCACTAACAGATTACTTAACATTCAAGCAACAAGGTTCGCGTACATCCAAAATTGCCAGTACACATACACTGGACTTGCAGCGTCATCACATAAAGTTTTACACAGCCCAAATCCACAGATTACAAGACATGCCATGCAACAACATCAACAAAAGAAGAAGGACTAGCTCTAGAGCCCTAGCATCTACTTGCTATGGTCACTGTCCATGCCAGAGCCCTCCTCGTCCTCATCTCCACTAGCAGCTGCCTCTATCTCTAGATCCTCATCCATCTCATCCTTAGAGTCTATCTCAGCTGCTCCAGGCAGGTGGTGAGGGTGGAGCTGGTTATGCAGCTGCTGGATCTCCTCATGCAGGTTCTCGTTGTACTCCTCAGCATTAGCTAGCTGCTGCTCAAGCTCTAGCTGTCGGGCCCTCAGGGTGTCCTCCTTGTGCCAGGCTTCATTCCTCTGACCAAGCACATGAACTAGCATGCGCTCGTAGTTCCTGTGAGCAGTAGTCACCCTGTCCCTCTGCTCTCTAACTGCAAGCAGGTCCTGACTCAGCTCAGTGTTCTTCTGGACCGCCTGATCCCTCTCTCGGGTCACGCGGGCTAACTCTGCATGCAGCCTCTCAACCTCAGTGTCGAACTCACACTGCAGCTGGGGCTTCTCATCCTGGACTGTGAGAAGTGACCCGAACAAGCGCCCCAAACAACGCTCCAGGCCCCCATAGGTCTTCATCAAGGCGTACATAGCACTCATAGCTGCGCTGTCACTGTGCTGGTCCTCATCCGCACTCCTCTCTAGAGCATTTACGACTGATCCTACACCGAAGTGTAGGGGTCACCCCGGGGAAACACCCCAGCGAAGGCATGGGCCAGCTCCTGTGGAAACCTCTCCATGAGGTCCCTCAGAACCGCGAAAGCTGCCCTGCTGGCACCGTGGAAAGGTGTGGTACCTCGGGACTCGTACACCCAGCCGCCCCAGGCGGGGTCACCTCCGCTGGTAGGGACCACTGCCTCGATCCCCACCCGGGTCCTGTCACCAAGCTGCTCCTTGTTCCAATAGTAACAAGGTTCCCTTCCTTTGGGATACCCCATCGAACTGAGCACCCTCCACAGCAAGGTAGGCATCCCAAACTCTTCTAGGAACTTGCTCTTATGACGCGAGCTCCTGGCTGCCAACGGATGGCGAGGGGCCCGCCCACCAGTGGACTTGCGAGCGATGAGCCTAGTGCGTGCCATCTGCTGCAAATGGAATACCTTGGGTAAGATTGAGGATTATCTTTTTATTATTATAATTAGAATTGGGACAGATTAAATTAAGGGGAGGAAGTAAGCAATGATATGAAATGAACATGATGCACGCATGAGCTTACGATCTCACAAACTTAGAAACAAAAGTTAACACTAATCGGTATATGCGGTGGCACACAACGTTCTCTCATAACGTAACTAGCGTTCTAGGCGGTTACGTGGTTAGTGTACCTGCAGAAAACTCATTTCAGCCCAACCACAGTATGAACATGCAGAACAAGAATTTAAAGCTATACACCTCACATACATAGACACCCCGTCCATGCACATGACGTGTTACTACCCACATCATCGCCCTAGTGGCGGCATCGCCTCTCAGGACAGAATCTCCCAACATGCGGTACTGTTCCCAGGCACACCAAACATGTGTGCATGACACAGCACCTAACAACATTCCCCTAGATCGGCAGTGTATCCGACCATGCTCTCACAGCTCCCACTTACCGAGGCGTAGAGGAGAATTGATCCATACATTACCACTCAAATGAATGGTACTCATACTATTGCACGCCGTATGAGCGACGAAATAGAAATATGATGCATTAACCCCCAAGTCAGTACTTAACTAGCCACCTTAGAGTCCTTAACTGGGCATAAAGGATATGACCATGGCACACTAATTAGTTTTCCAAAAACTTAGTTAACACCTTGATTATCATTAATTAATAATAATCTTTTATTAAACCAGTTTAAGTTTAGGTTAGAACATACTTATGAACGGTAACTCCGATACCAGCTGTAACAGAACCTCCCAAATTATAAGAGATTAAGCTTAATAGTGACCATTTGCACAGTTAAACCATCGAGCTTAAGCCCATATAATTCCGGTAGTCCGTGAAATCTCGAAGGATTTCAAACCACAACTCATAAATACTGCCAAGATCGTAATAAGTTCAGCGGTCACCATCCACAATTACATCCAGTTCACAACATTCATAAAATACATCGGAGTTCTTAAAATTATTACAAACCATGGAAGCTTCATAGTTCGAAAATGAACACGCACATACTTAGTCTGGTACAGTGCCATAGTTCGGTCATTCCCACAAAAGCAAAAGAGGAGGTAGAGGGACCATCGCCCTTGGTCTAGTTATTGCCCATGGCTGGGTACAAGCAGAGAATGCAATAACCATAGTACATTTGACCATCTGCAAAACAACATGGGAGTAGAACCCTGAGTACGAGAATGTACTCAGCTAGACTTACCCGTCATAAACTAAAATAACGACTCTTCAAGGAATCATGAAGGCTATATAGTGGGGTAGCTGAGACTTTTTGCCTAAAAGCATTATTCCACTAAACATAGTCTAAAAACCTTTCTTGTTTTAATTAGCTCAATTTCGATATTATCATTACCTATTATCTAGGTTTGCACCTGTACTATTACAAGCAAGTGTAGTAAAATGATGATACCTCATCATAGCATTCACAATTCATTTATCATCATAACCCAAGTGTTCCATCATCCTTACTATGAGGACAAAGCTCATGTCAAGTGCTCGCTATCTAGCAGCGATGGCGATTCGAATCGATTTCTAACCAGCTGGCGAGTTATTCCCCACACAAACCACACTCACTGATCAAGTGAGCTACAGATCACCGTATCCAGGACCAATTCGCAGGTTCGGTAGGCACCGACAGTACCCGAGGACCGTTCCGGCGACCAAGGTATCCAAGGTATACCAAGGTTGCGCGCCGCGCCCTCGTCGTTCTCCTCAACCATCACCAATACAGCGCATGGCGGCTCGACTCCCGGCACAGATAGTGTTCAGGCTTCGCGGTCGGAACGACTTATCCTTCCAGCTAAGTGTGGGGCATGCGTTCAACATGACAAGAGGGCCGTCAACGATCGGTCCTTAATCGACACAGGCAGGGGTACTATGGTCAACCCACCATAAGACCCTGCCCGGTCTCAAATTCCATTCCACACTTGGTTATTCTTTCCCAGAGCAATCACCGCTAATCAAGCAGGTATCCACCTATATCTCGCAGGTGACAGGAAATCACCCAACTTCTACCGGACTAAGCAAGCTAAGCATAGACTCCGCACCTATCTATATAGGACAAGGTAGGTAAACAAGTGGTGATATCAAGGAGTACTTATGCATCAACTTTATCAAGCAACTCCTATCACTTAAATGCAATATAGTAAAACAAGCATAATATATCATTTAAGTTAGCGAGAATAGGGAGACTTAGAATGCTCCGGGGCTTTCCTTTCTCAAACGTGCTCGGTCTGTGATCCGAGCACTCCTGCAGCTCTTCTCCGGGCTCGGACACTCCCAGAGGTTCCTGCTCCTGTGCTTCCTCCTGCTCCTCGGGTCCCACCTCATTCTCCTGCGAGCCTGTATGATGCATGGGTGCTCATGAGTGGAGTGCGAGATGCCCGGGGTGCAATGCTTTATGCAAGAGGATACCAAATGACCATGACATGATACATTGATGATTTAAGTGGTCATTTCTACAAGGTAGCCAACATCATCTAAGAACATGCAATAGAGTTAAGCATCTATTGCATTCTCTTCTACAAATTGTCCATAAGTGTAACCAGCAACTCACAAGATGCTTCAAAGATACACCAAACCCCTTTTACTTTACTTAATCTATGTATAACCATTCATAATTTTTTTATCCATTTTTAGGCCTATCAAAATAGCATACATTTCTGTTTCTCAATAAATTCCACAAAAATTACAGTAGACTACCAGTCAAATATAAAGTCTATCATAAATTTTTCATAATATTTGGACACTTATTTTGAGCTATAAAAATCACAAGATTAATTCATAAAAGCAAGTATAAATACTCTACTGTAGTACAAGTGTCAAACAGCAGATTTCATATTTTTATAATTAACCTATTAACATTAGAATCACCCACAAAAATTTCCAAATTAATTGCATGATCCCATTATTTATTAAAAAACATAAACCACTGCCATGCAAGCATTTAAATCACCATAGATAAATTCATACAGTAAATAATGTGTAGCATATTTTTCCTAGCCTAATCATCCATGCAGAGTCCATAAAACAAGTCTCATATTTTTCTGAGCTATATTTTAATTACTATGCGTTTTATAATTTTCAGCAAAAACATGGATTAAATATAATTGCACAGAAAAATTATCCAATCATGACATGCAACCAAACTAAACTATAGATCTGAGATTTTAGAACACATCAAAATTTATTTTACTAATTTTGGAGATGTAGAACTCAAGATATGGATTTTACAAGTTTTAAATCAATTTCTAGAAATCATTTTTCTGAAAAACAAATCAAATCCACCCCGGGACCAGCTAGGTGCACCCGGTGCAGTGCACCCGCGGTCGCTAACGAGCGGACCCGCCTTTCCGCCGGGCCGGCTGGCCAGAGCGCAGAGAGGGGAGAACTCCGGCGAGCCGGAGCTCACCGTCGGCGACCTCTTTCGGCGAACCAACCTGCCCTACGCGTTCTACGGCTCAAGGCGAACTCAGCGCACCCTTTTGCGCGGCCTGAAACGGATCGGAGCAAGCTCGCCACCGGCCATGGCGGAACGGCGGCACGGCTCGCCGCGGTCCGGCCACCACACGGCGGTAGAGGGCGCGCTCACGGCCGGGATAGGTGCGCGAGGCCAAGGTGAAGCTAACGCACCAAAAAGCGCGAGAAATGGCGGGGTAGAGAGGGAGAACCGCGGGGACCGAGAGGTCGTCGGAGTCCCGACTCACTCAGGTGAGCTCTCCCGGGCGCGCGGAACTCACCGAGCGCGGCTGAACGCGAGCACGCGATGCGGAAGGACGAGGCAGAGCTGTTGGTGGTCTCTGAGAGGAAGAAAAGGGCCGGAGCTGGCCGAGAGAGGAGCTCCATGTCGTCGGTGACGATGGCGTGCGGCGGAGCGGTGGCTGCTGTGCGCGAGCGAGCGGAGGGCGAGAGCGCGAGTGGTGGAGCGCAAATGGCAGCGGGGGCAATGGCGGACGCGGCCGGGCGCTCCTGGTGGCCGACCAGGGCGCGTCCAGGCTGCCGCATGCTCGCCACGCGGCGGCCGAGCTCTGCCGGCTCGCCATGGCGGCGCGGCGCGGCCGTCCGCGCGCGGACACGGCGCGGGCGCGAGTGCGGGGAAGGGGAGAGCACGGGCTGGCTGGGCCGGCTTCGGCCAGCGGGCCAGAAGTGAGGCTGCGGCCTGCTTGCGCCCCCCTTTCCTTTTTCAATTTTTTTTGAATTTCATTTCTCAAATTCTTTCTATATTCATTTGGACCACTTTAAAATCATTTTCACCTTTTTCCCCCAAAATAAAAGTTGTTCCAAAACAAAAACCCTACAACTTTGCTTTAGGTTGAATTCAGAAATTCCAAATAGATTTTGAAATCCAACTCAAAACTAGTTATAGGTTTTCAAATAAATCTATTTTGGGGATTTTTGTATAAAATCAATTTCTCACTTTCCATGGCTCCAAAAATATCACAAAATTACTCTTAAATATTCTAACACTTATTTGAACCTAATTTGAATATTTCACGATTTTAGAAGCAAGCATAATATTTTTAACACATTTAATTCACATAAAATAAAGCACATGAAATCACACTTTGAATGGATGACATGCTCATGTGATGCTATGCTTGATGAGAATGCTTATGGATGAGTTTTAGCAGACTAAGTGCATGCTTAACACCTAGGGTGTTACAGTACCAAAGCAAGTGCCGATGCCCCCAAGCTAGTCAAGCTTATTGAAAGGGTCCCAAGAGTACCAAGTCACAAACAAAGCGTCAGAGGACAGCATCACCTCCTCCCCCTCCTCTAAGGTCACCGATTCACATGGAATCGTCCCCTTCTTCACCAGAGGCTCAGATACAACAAGCGCCATCTCCACCTCAGCCACAAGAGGTACCTCAGCCAGAAGAAATATCAGCCGATGTACTTGAACAGACCGCCGATCTAGTGGGATCAATCATATCATCGGTAGTCTTTTCAATCCAGACAAGCACTGCACCCCTCAAGGTAAGGTTCTGTCCATAAGATTATTTGCCGATGGATTTTTTTTAACTTGCAACACTCATTACTATTATATCATTTTCAGCTGACATCATTCCATCAGCAACTCCAGTCGATCAACCCATTGTGCCATCGGCTTCAGCTAGCCAGAGGCAAGAAATTGCCCTGAAACAAGTAAATCACCTGATTTCTATTTTCCATCACCAGTACTTGATCATCAAATAACTTATCTTATATTCTTTTCAGGAACAAGATTCTCCCGACAGCCTGTTCTCCTTTGCCATCAAAATTTCCGACGATGAAGGCGAGGAAGCAAGCTCTTCTCAAGCAATTGGGATTTCATCTGTAGAAATCAGAGCAAAACTGGAAGATTTGCTGGCCCTGCTTTATTAGGATACAGCCCAACTAGTTGATGACTCCGATCCAGTTAAGGCTTTGTTTAAGGCTCTCAGAGGCCAAATCCCTGCCGATGTCAAGGAGACTCTTTTTCAGGCTACGCACTTAGAGAGCCGCCAGCTTCAGTATCAAAAAGCTACCCAACGCCTTGCCGATAGAGTTACTCATGCTCAGCTCTCAGAGGAGGTAATGAAAGTAAAGCATCTTGCCGATGAGAAGCACAAGAGCATCAGCATTCTAAAATCCTCCGGAGATACGCTGAAATAAAAGATCTCTGATCTATCAGCAAAAAGGGAAGCCCTACTGGCAGAGCTTAAGCAAGTAGAAGAGGCTCTGTCCCAAGTTCAACAGGAAGAAAGTCAAATGCCTGAAATGATCAAGACCCTTGAACAAGAGCGAAATATTCAAGCCCGCAAGGCATTGCAGACGAAGAAGAAGCTGAAACCAGTGGAGGGTTCTGCCGATGAAGACATCAAGGAGATAGAAGAAGCCAATCAAATCCGTCTGCGCGCTATATCGGCGATCCAAGCTCTGCTAAATGTATGAGTTTTTCATCGGCAGCGCGTTTTGCTCCTTCTTCAAAAGCTGCTGATTATTTTGGTCTAGCCGATAGGACTGTTATTCGCATCCTTTTGAAACATCGTTTTTAGTCCCAGATACATTACAATCCAGCCGATAGGAGTGTTATCGGCACTTAAACTTTTATGCAACGACCCATATGCTAGGGTAATATTTCTTTAAGTATTTACCATTCAATGCTCTGGGAAATTCAATTCCTTCGAGAGTTTCCAAAATATAAGCATTACCAGGAGCAGACCGATTTATCCGATAAGGACCTTCCCAGTTGGGAGATCACTTGCCAAACTTTGAACTTTTAGTCCCAATCGGTAATATCAGTTTCCATACCAAATCTCCATCGACAAACTCCTTAGCCTTTACCTTTTTATCATACCATCTGGCAGCTCTCTTTTTATTTTCTTCTATACTTATCAAAGCCTTTAGCCGATGCCCTGCTAAATCATCTAACTCGTCTTTCATCAAAGTAGCATAGTCATCGACAGCTAGCTGATCTTGAGAAGACAATCGCCTAGATCCAGTCTTAATCTTCCATGGTAGCACTGCATCGTGTGCATACACCAACTGATAAGGTGAAACCTTAGTCGACACATGACATGCTATCCGATACGACCATAAAGCCTCATTTAACAATGTATGCCACCTCCTAGGATTTTCTTCAATCTTCCGTTTGATGAGTTTAATAATCACTTTGTTAGATGCTTCAGCCTGCCCATTGGCTTGAGCATAATAAGGAGAAGAATTCAACACTTTAATTCCCATACCGATTGCAAATTCATCAAACTCTCCCGATGTAAACATGGTACCCTGATCAGTAGTAATTGTTTGAGGAATACCAAATCGGTAAATAATATGCTCTCTCACAAAATCAATCATATTGGCTGATGTAACTTTCTTCAAAGCAAAAGCTTCAACCCACTTAGTGAAATAATCAGTGGCAACTAAGATGAACTTATGCCCTTTGCTCAATGTTGGTTAAATCTGACCGATCAGATCAATAGCCCATCCTTGGAACGGCCAAGGTTTAATAATGGGATTCATGGCCGATGTAGGTGCCCTTTGAATATTGCCAAACTTTTGACATCCTTGACATCCTTTGAAATACTTAAAACAATCCTCAAGTATGGTCGGCCAATAATACCCATTTCTTCTAATCATCCATTTCATCTTAAAAGCCGACTGATGTGCTCCACACACTCCTTCATGGATTTCTCCCATCAAACTTTTAGACTCATCATCACCTAAGCACTTGAGAAGAACCCCATCGATTGTTCGATAATATAGCTCATCTTCGAGGAACACATACTTGGTAGCTTGAAACTGGACACGCCTCTCAACCTTCTTAGATGGATCCCTTAAATAATCAATGATCTCTTTTCTCCAATCATCGGCACTGACTGCCGATAACATATTCAATATGGGTTGATATCCCGAGGCATGCTGAGCCAACCGATTAGCCTCCTCATTATGTAACCGAGGAACATGCTCTAATCAAAAATCTTTGAATTCCCTTAATAGTTGTATACTTTTTTTGTAATAGGTTAACAGGACTTCGCTTCGGCATTCATAACTTCCAGCCAATTGATTTATAACCAGCATAGAATCCCCGAAGATTTCAACAACATCGACATGAACCTCTTTTAACAATTCCAACCCCTTAATCAAATCTTGATACTCGGCTTGATTATTCGTTGACGTGGCAACAATCGTCAAAGAGAATTCATACTTCCTTCCCTGAGGGGAAATTAATACTATGCCGATTCCTGCCCCCCGGTCACACGTAGATCCATCAAAGAAGAGCGTCCAAGGCACAATTTCCATAGTCTCCACTATACTACGATGTTGAGTCACAAAATCGGCCATAATCTGCCCTTTAACCGCTTTAGCCGATTCGTAACGTAGATCGAATTCCGACAGCGCCAAAATCCATTTGCCAATCCGGCCACTCATAATCGGCATGGACAGCATGTATCGGACTACATCATCTTTGCATATAACAGTGCATTCGGCCCATAGCAAATAGTGCCTCAACTTAATGCATGAAAAATATAGGCATAAACATAATTTTTCTATTGCCGAATACCTGGTCTCAGCATCAATCCGTCTTCTACTTAAATAGTAAATCACACGCTCCTTCCCTTCGAATTCTTGAATCAAAGCCGAACCGATGACCATCCCATCGGTAGACAAATATAATCTGAAGGGCTTTCCTTCTTGAGGTGGAATTAAAACTGGAGGATTTGTCAAATAATTCTTGATTTCATCCAAAGCCAACTGTTGGTCTTCTCCCAATATAAATTCTTGATCGGCTTTCAATTTAAGTAAAGGACTGAAAGCACGAATTTTACCAGACAAATTGGAAATAAATCGCCTGATGAAATTTATTTTGCCGATCAGAGATTGAAGCTCAGTTTTGTTGGTAGGAGCAACTATTTTGTTAATAGCATCGATAGATCTTCTGCTAATTTCAATTCCTCTTCAATGCACCATGAAGCCAAGAAATTGCCCTGCCGATACGCCAAATGCACACTTATTAGGATTCATCTTTAAACCATGTTTCCTTGTGCACTCCATCTTTAAATCATGAGATTAATGGACCATGTCTTGAGAGCTTTCATTGGAAAATTTGTTGTTGTCTACTTCGATGATATCTTAATTTACAACAAGTCTTTTGAGGAACATGAGAATCATATTCGACAAGTCTTGCAAGAGCTTAGAAAGGAGAAATTATTTGCTAATCTTGAGAAGTTCTGTTTTGGCATAGACCATGTTGTGTTTCTTGGCTTTGATGTTTCAGGAAAGGGCATAGAAGTGGATGAAAGCAAGGTGAAAGCCATCAAGGATTGGCCAACTCCAACAAATGTAAGTCAAGTAAGAAGTTTTCATGGCCTTGCTGGTTTTTATAGGAGGTTTGTGAGAGATTTCAGTACCATCGCTGCTCCTTTGAATGAATTGACAAAGAAAGGTGTTGACTTTAAATGGGAAAAATCACAACAAAATGCATTTCAAGAATTAAAGAAACGTTTGACTGAAGCACCTGTACTTGTTCTTCCTGATTTCACTAAAACTTTTCAAATAGAATGTGATGCTAGTGGAATTGAGATAGGAGGAGTTTTAATGCAACAAGGAAAACTTGTAGCATATTTTACTGAAAAACTAGGAGGTGCTCAACTGAATTATTTTGTGTATGATAAAGAATTATATGTTTTGGTGCGTGTGCTTGAAACATGGCAGCACTACTTATGGCCAAAAGAATTTGTGATTCACTCTGATCATGAAGCTTTGAAATACTTGAAAGGACAAGCAAAACTGAACCGACGTCATGCCAAATGGGTTGAGTTCATCGAAACATTTTCATACATTGTGAAATATAAGAAAGTGAATCGCACATTGTCAATGTTGTTGCGAACAATGGTGAAACAGAACCTGAAGGTTTGGGAGAAATGCCTGCCACATGTGGAGTTTGCATATAACAGGGAAGTACACTCTAACACTAATATGTGTCCTTTTGAAATTGTGTATGGGTTCAAACCTATTGCTCCGATAGATTTGTTGCCCCTTCCATTGCAGGAAAGAACCAATATGGAAGCCTCCAAGCGTGCTGCATACATCAAGAAGGTACACAAGAAGACCAAGGAAGCAATTGAACTCAAGGCAGGACGCAAGGCCGCAAGTATGAACAAACATAGGAAGAAGGTGTTATTTGAACCTGGGGACTTGGTGTGGATACACTTGCGCAAGGATCGCTTTCCTCGGCAGCGCAAATCAAAATTGCTGCCACGAGGAGATGGTCCATTTCGTGTTCTTGAGAAGATCAATGACAATGCATACAAGATTGATCTTCCTGCAAGTTATGGCGTGAACAACTCCTTCAATGTTGCTGATCTCTCACCATTCACAAGTGAAGACACTTTAGAGTCGAGGACGACTCCTTTTCAAGGGAGAGGATGATATGACCATGCCACCAAGCAAGATGTCACAAGCTCCAAGTCAAGCTACACCTACTCAAGTTTCACCTACACCGACACCAGCCCAAGTCATCGATGGACCGATTACACGTAGTCGTGCAAAGAAGCTACAACAAGAGGTCCACGCGCTACTTTGTGAGATTCATTTTAATATTAATGAGAATTATATACTACCTAAGTGTTGTACCTTGATTGTACTTAGGTATATAGAAGAAGAGAAGGATGAATCAGACCCTGAAGAACGGACCAGTGCAAGTTCCAGAAGAAGTCAAAAACGGACCAGTGGAAGTCAAAAACGGACCAGTGCAAGAAATCTTCATAACTTTTTACTCACAAAAGCTATCAAGTTCCATGAGGACTTGTTGGAAAGCTTGACGAGTCTACTTCCAATGAATCTAGTGGCGACCAATTTGGATACTTCATGTAGCCTGCAGACCAGAATTAGTACAGACTGCTCAGAAGGTCAACAGTCTATCGTGACAGAATGTTGGTACAACTTGCCAAGTAAAACTGTACCAATCTACAATGTTTCGTGCTGGTTGGCATATATTGCTGGAAAGCCCTTTGAGTCTAGTTTCACACCCAAGAAACGGTTTATCATTTGGACTTCCCAATAAAAAGTTATGGTCAGTTTATTGGAAACTGCTCTGGAGGCCAACAGTCACGCGAAGCCACTTTTGGAATCCATTTCGAGGGGACCTTTCACATTGCCTTCCCTCAGAAACTCTATTTCGTTTTCATACCTATCTAGCAGGGCTGTTGCTAGTATAAATATCCCCTAAGACTCATTGTAATCTAAGACTTTGATAATTGAAATACAGAACCCCTTTGATCAGCTGCGTGCTAACAAATTCAGAGAGTGATCTCTACCCCTTTGCTCTTGTGATTTCCACGCGGGATTACATAGGCGGCGGCTTCATCCGCTCTCAATTGGTGCTCCTACTCCCTTCAAGGTATTCCTTGATTGATTGTAGGCTGTGTTGGTTGGTTCTTTGAGAGTGTGGTTGGGCGAATCCTCGATTCAGGTTGCCGGTTAAAGACGGTGGTTGGCTTCGAGTTTTATTTGCCAGGTTGCACTAGTTATTGCTGCTTACAGCAAGTTATCCGGCTGTTCTTCAGCTAGTTAACTGTGTTCATCCTACGTCGTGAAGATCAGGACAACGTGTCGCATCAGTACCCGCAATGGATGTAGTGGCCGATGGAGCCGTAACCAATGATGACCCTGGCTGATGATAGGGAGGTCCCACATAATTTGGTGGCAATTGTTCTTTCTCGAAAGTTCTAGCCACTGCATTGAAAACTGTATTGGAAAGCACACTGGCTTGATTGATCAAGGCATGATTAATAGCACTGTCAACCATATCTTGAAGTTTACCATGATTGGCTTCAAAAGTTATCTGCCGAGGTGCCGGCAATGCTTTCTTTTGGATCACCTCGCCGCTCCTATTGATACTGAAGGATTTCAAGCATTGCTGCTTGTATTCCTCCATGGCTTTTGCCATAGCTTGGTTCTGCTCATCCCTAAGATTGGCTTCCGTCATGGGGATAACGTTCTCCAAGTCGAAATCGGTGTTCGACATGTTGTTCTTGATCTTGAATCGGTCCCATCGGGCGTGCCAAAAGATGTGTTGGTGCAAAAGCTGATCTGCAAACACAAAGGGCTAATACCTGATTCAAACGTTAAGGCGTGCCAGCCGATTTGACCTTATTATCAACAAACGTGGTAACTTGAACACTTTGGTCCCGACAACAGCGATGCACCCGGATGTCACGGCCAAGAGGTGATCACGTGGAACTCGAGAACGCGCCGAGTTTAACTCGACGAATTCCTAAGAACTCGTAGTAAAAAGAAAATATGACGAAGTCGTCGAAAAAGTAGATGCTAAAATATGAGTAAAAACTTGTGTTTGATTGATTGATAGATATATCATTACATGGCCCTAGGATCTACATTTATACTGTGTTCAAAGAGCTACAACCAGAAACGACTAGGACTCAAATTCTAAATTAAACAGAACCCGTATACAAAACGAATTCTAATAACTAAGGAAAACATTAAACTATCCCCCGTAACCGATCGGTCATCGGCAGACTACCTGTTGCAGCCATCGGCAAACACCGGCACTGGTCATCGACATGAACACATCACCATCCCTGTACTTAGTCATATTCAGTTATTTCCCATCGGCACCATCCTCCATTGGCAACTCCCCTGTAGACTAGCCACCATCACCCAATCTGCCGATCTACGCTTCATTAACTCCAGGTGCGTATCCAAAGATACGTGTCCAAAAATGGTGTCAACTGTAACCCAATTGACAAAACTCTCTATCGTTCCATGATAGGAAGTTTACTTTACCTCACCGCATCTAGGCCCGATATCATGTTTAGTTTGTGTATGTGTGCTAGATATCTAGCAATGCCTATGGAATCTCACTTGATTGCCGTCAAGAGAATTCTTAGGTACCTAAAATACACACATTGCCTAGGCTTGTGGTATCCCAAAGGTGCAAGATTCCAACTTGTAGGCTATTCCGATATGGATTATGCCGCATTGATAGAAAAAGCACATCTAGATGGTGCCACTTTCTAGGTAGATCACTTGTCTCTTGGATGTCAAAGAAACAAAATAGTGTTGCCTTGTCAACGGCCGAGGCAGAATACATTGCCACCGGTGCTTGTTGTGCACAAATACTTCATATGTAGGCTATTCCGATATGGATTATGCCGCATTGAAGTAGTACTAGACAATGTACCTTTGTTGTGTGACAATGAAAGTGCCATAAAACTTGCAAACAACCCGGTTCAACGCACCCGCACAAAACGTATTGACATCCGTCATCACTTCCTTAGGGATCATGTTGCTATAGGTGATATATCCCTAGAGAATGTGGGAATAGAAAATCAATTGGTGGATATCTTCACAAAACCCATAGATGAAGTTAGGTTTTGTATGTTGAGAAATGAACTTAATGTTCTTGATCTCTCTAACTTCACTAATAAATGAAGTTGTGTGTTGACCTTGTAAATAGCTTTTGTTTTGCATATCACGCATACCCAAAATAAAAAACAAAAAGAATTGTGAGTAGGGCTTGTCTAACATGGTTAAGATAACCCCCATGTGTGTGTGAAAAAGCTTAACCTTGGATAAAACTTGACAAGCATTAGTTTACTTTCAAGTATTGCATTGCACTTCATAACATATGCATACTTGTTGATTTACTGTTTCTTTTTGGTTATGCTTTGAGCATCCGCTGTGTTCGTCCATACGATGCTCCTTGGTGCTTGCACTTGACTATTTTCATAAAAACAACTATGCCTAAGGCTAAATATTTGTGAAAATTGAGGGTTTGAGAGAGGACACTCATACCTGTTCCAATTTTTATTCATTTGAGTCTTCTTGAAGTTGGAACTTGGTTGGGTTAAAGTCGGGCGAGGTTCTTAGTTGAAAAACAGGCCAGAGGTGCATCGAACGATGCACCGGACGCTCCTGCAGTGCGTCCGATGTGGTGAGTCTGCTGGTCAGTGTTGATATTTGGTAACGCAATCAGAAATTAATCCGCAAGCGCATGAATATCGGTGAGCACCTCACCCAGGATGTTATCCAAAATATCGTATTTATATTTTTACCATTAGGAGAAAGCGTGCATCTGACTAACCAGGTCTATTACTACTAACCTTTAGGCTACAACCACTATGACTCGATGTGAGTGATGTATAGAGAAGACTTCAACTGCACCCTCATTCTAACCTTGGTAAGGATGATCTACTGCTCTGTTGGGGAGGCTCACGGAATCTAGACAGGATGTTCGACCCACACCTATAAACCCTGTCGATCCTGCTAACGGGATTATGGGCTACTGTTGATGCAAAAGCGGATCTGCAAACACAAAGTGCTAATACCTGATTCAAACGTTAAGGCGTGCCAGCCGATTTGACCTTGCTATCGGCAAAGGTGGTAACTCGAACACTTTGGTCCCGACAACAGCGATGCGCCCGAATGTCATGGCCAAGAGGTGTTCACGCGGAACTTGAGAATACGCCGAGCTTAAGTCGACGAACTCCTAAGAACTCATAGTAAAAAGGAAAAATATGATGAAGTCGTAGAAAAAGTAGATGCTGGAATATGAGTAAAAACTTGTGTTTGATTGATTGATAGATTGATTATTACAAGGCCCTAGGGTCTACATTTATACCCTGCTCAAAAGAGCTACAATCAGACACGACTAGGACTCAAATTCCTAAATTAAACAAAATCCGTATACAAAACGAATTTAAATAACTAAGGAAAACGTAAAACTATCCCCTTGTAACCAACCAGGACACCTCCACGGGTCAATCGGCAACTCCCGTGGAGCCATCGGCAATCTCCCTGCCATCGCCATCGGCAAACCTTGATACTGGTCATCGGTTAGGGACGCACCACCACTCCTGGACTTAGTCATACTCAACCGTCCCTTCATCGGCAACCTTCCTCATCGGCAACTCTTTTACAGTCTAGTTACCGTTGCTCCACCTGCCGATCTGTACTCTACTGGTCTCCCGTGCACGTGTCCAAAAACAGTGTCAACACATGCCCCCCAGTTTCGGAGTATGAAATCCTTATTGCTCCGAAATTCTCTACATTAATGACGCCTTTCCGTAGTTAACTCTCTCAATTTTGGCAACCGACCTGTCGAGGGTATCAGTAAGGGGTACCCTCACCGATGCGCATTACGAGATTGCCCGTACGCAGGTCGAGGCCCTCGATTCGACGCTCTGGTCATATGTGTGCGCTGTCGTCGACGACCGCAACCTCGAAGACGGAGATAGCGTCGAGTGAATCGATCATGGGTCGAACGCTAGTTACCGTCAAATACGGAAACAGGCTCATACGAACCGGGAGGCGTCGAGCGCAAGGACGCCGCCCGCCGCCTGACGCGCGCACGCGAGCCGGGGCATTAAAAGCGCCTGGCGCTTCCCCACCTAACACACGGGTCACGGGAGGAGTGATAGGGAACAGGCATCCGTCCCATCGATCTTTTTGTAGCCTTCCCACCGAACGACCCAGGGCATGTAAGGACGCGGGAAACAAGGATGGGACGTCTAATCGGGACCCCCTCGAGACATTCAAGGTCAGCGCTCCAGATATCACCACGTTACACGGCATCCGACCCTCGACCGAACAGGGTTCCTTCCAAGGGACGAGTAGAACGTCGACTGATAACACCACAACCACCCCGCCGGATCTGCCGCTCTACCGTACGAGCATGCGACCATAGAACCAGCACAAGACGGCGCACAGAGCAGAATGCAGGGGCACGCGTAATCATCACCAGGCTGTTAAGACGGGACAACTCGAAGCCATGCCGCTACGGAAGCCTCGAGTAGGTCAGCGCTCCATGCTGCTATCGACCCCTACTCTGACATCTATACATGTACCCTGAGTCACTCCTTGGAACTATAAAAGGAGGGACTCAAGAGTAGAACGACAACAACACTACGCCCATACGCAGTAGAACACACATACTCCATACCACGCTTGTATTCACCCCTGTACAAGCACTTAGGTGCAAGATAATACAAATCTCCCTCCCCCGCTGGACGTAGGGCCTTCTCTTGCCCGAACCAGGATAAATCTCTGTGTCTTCTTGCATCACCATCTGGAAAAGGGAGCACGCATACAAATTTACTCGTTGGTGTGACCCCCCGTGGGGAAAACACCAACAGTTGGCGCTCCAGGTAGGGGTCCTGCGTGTTTTTTCGTCAGTTTCCCACTCCTTTCCAGATGGCAGCTCTTGCCTCGCCGATTCCGCGCTCCACGGTGATTTGGTTTGGGAGTCTCGAGTTCATGTCTACGGGCTCCGGCTACGACATGATCTTGCTCTCAGTCAAAGGACCGGGAGGAGCCCGTGTTGCGCCAGCACCGTTGAGGGCCCCGAGACGCCCTCACCACCACGCCTCCCAGCCCAAGAAGAGGCGCGGACAGCACCACCGCTGCCTCTCTGCCCCATCACGACCGGCAACTCGTGCGAGGCAGGAAGCGGACCGCGAGCCGGCGACATCATGTGCCGGAAATGCGGACACGACGGCTCAACACCGCGCGACGACGGGAGGGGACGCGTCTCGCGCATCCTCCCCCACCGCTGTTAAGATACTTCCACACGGGTTGTTTACTCCAAGAAGGGCACTGCCATTCGGGTTAGACAACGCCGCGGCGTCGCTCGCCAGAGTAATATGCCCAAACGCCCAGACGTACGTGGAGAGACCAATGGTCCCCCCACGTAACTCTGGAGCACTACAGCTGACGTCCGAACTGCCGGATCTCTCCAAGGTGCGAGGCCTCCGCCGCCTAGGCCCCGGACGATACACGATCGCCTCACTCAGGCAGCGGCTGCTGGAGGAGGGACGTGGATGTTTCTATGCCGCCGAGCCGGACTCCGACTCCGAGACTGATAGCTACGACCCTACAAGGGAATGCTATCACGTCGACGGGGCGGTAGAAACTACCGACGAGACGCGGGATGCTGCTACGGGCGGTCAAGCCCCTGCGGCACAAGAAGACCCCAGGACGCCTGGGAACGACGGACAGGTCGACCCCCCTCCACAAGAAGAGAAGGCTGCACAGCTAGCGCAGCTGCGAGAGCTCAAGATGAAGCTCGACGAAGACCGAGAGCGCCTCGTCCTGCTTGAGCAAATCCTTGAACAAGACTTGCCATACCTGCCGTGCGGAAGTGTTCGCAGACGTGCTCGAGAGGTACATCGACAAATCGTCGGAGACGCAGAGCCAGAGCAGCCCGTCAGCCGCTTCCCTCGAGCAGGCCAAAACGTAGTGGCGGCGACGATGCTGCTGCGCAACATGCCAGAGCCATCGAACTCCCAGGCTCGACGCATTCGAGACGAGGTACAGACCCTGCTCCAGGTGGCGGCAGTTCAACAAGCCGAAAGCTCAGCTTCTCGACGACAAGGAGCTGCCACTGAAAAGCTCGACGAGCCACTTCAAAACGAAAAGGAGGTGTCAGTCCATCAACAGCCTCCACCTCAAGGTAGAAAGACCGCTCTCGTTCTCCCTGTCGATAATCAACGTCGACACGACGCGCGGCATGACATCGAAGAAAATTGACGCCGCCGCCACGGAGACGCGGAAGAGCGAGGTTACAGTGCACATCGCGGTGGAAGGTACGACAGCGACGAGGACCGGGTGGCCCCCGAGCTACCGGGCCCACGGATGTTCAGTAGGGCGATCCGCAGCACGCCCCTGCCCAGTCCATTCCAACCCCCAACCAGCATCGCGAAATACAATGGAGAGACCAAACCAGAGTTATGGCTGGCTGATTTTAGGCTAGCCTGCCAGCTAGGTGGCGCTCGAGGGGATGATCGAGCCATCATCAGACAGCTACCACTCTTCCTCTCCGACACCGCCCGTCGATGGCTCGAGGAACTTCCAGCAAATCAAATCCACGACTGGGTCGATTTGGTTAAAGTCTTCGAGGGAAATTTCAAAGGGACCTACATACGGCCCGGAAATTCGTGGGACCTCAGCAAGTGCAAGCAGAAGTCAGGAGAAACTCTTCGAGAGTATGCTCGAAGCTTCTTGAAGCAGCGCACTGAGCTGCCACACATCCCCGACCATGACGTCATCCTGGCTTTCGTCTCTGGTACCACCAGTCGAGACTTGGTGCGGGAACTGGGCTTAAATCGCCCTCAGACCGTCGATGAGCTGATGGACGTAGTGGCAAACTACGCGGCAGGGGAGGAGGCAGTCGGCGCCTTCTTCAGCTGTGAAGGGGGGAAAGGCAAGCGGCCTGTCGATGAAGATGGAACCCCCAGTCGAGGGCTCAAGAAGAACAAGAAGAAGCAGAAAGTGCGGCAGTACAAGCAGGAGAACTTCGACGACGATCTCGTCGCTGCCATGGAGTGGAAGAAGCCTAGAGGCCCCCCAGACGGAGGTATTTTCGACAAGATGCTCGAATAGCCATGCCCTTACCATAAGGGAGGCGCCAACCACAAGCTCAAGGACTGTCGAATGCTGAAAAGGCATTTCGACGGTCTGGGGTTCAAAAGGGATGAGCGTGACGACTCGAAGAAGAAGAAAGGCGGTGACAAAGGGGGCAGCAAGGACGATGATGGCTTCCCCGCCGTCCACGACCGCTACATGATCTATGGTGGGCCTTCGACACAGTTGACCATGAGGCAGCGCAAAAGGGAACACCGTGAGGTCTTCGCGGCAAGGATGGCGGTGCCCCAGTACCTCAACTGGTCGAGCACCCCCATTACCTTCGATCGAGAGGACCACCCATTACCTCAACTGGTGCTCCTCGACATGCTCCCACTTCTCGGCCTCTTTCTTGTCGTCGAGGAATATGTTGGGCTCGGACGGATCGGTGGAAGCCCGGATACGAATCCGATCGGGGCACCAGTTCTCCGACTCTGCCCGGATCGCGGCAGGGGCTCCCGGGAGGAGCCACGCTGGGGTGGGAGGGCCGTACACCGGCAAATTTTCCCCCTGATCGTCGGGCTCTTGCGGCGCTGGTGGTACCAGTTGGGCTGGACCTTGAGGCAGGGGCTCGAGCGGCCTTTCCTCTTGGCCCCCTTGCTCCTGCTGCAGTTGTTGTTGCTGTTGCTGTTGCTGCCCCTCGGGCATTTGCTGCTCCTGCTGCTGCTGCTCCTCCTGCTGACGTTGCTGCTGCTGCTGCAGCTCCTGTGGCGGCCGCGTCGCCTCGAGCTCCCGCTCCTCCCCCTCTTTCTCTTTCTCCTTCTGCTCCTCGAGGGCTCGAAGGCTAGCAGGCAAGGGAGTCCGTCCCGAGATGAGAGAAGTCGACGCCTCCTCCTCCATAGGTTGGGCGTCCCCAGACGCCTCGTTACCACCCGACGTGTCGTTGATGGTGATGGGGTCCGCCTCGACCCCCAGTCGGGGGGGCTCGGGGACTCCTTCCTGCCCCTGAGTTTGGGGCGCCTCGTCACGCGTCGACACCGTCGGAGTAGGCTCAGGACGAGACGGAGCACTCTCAGCGTAGGCCGGAGGTTGAAAGTCGGAGGAGCCTGCGAAATAAAGAGTAAAGGTCGATCACTGTAATAACCGACGCGAGAACGTCACAAGTCCCAGAAACAAACAACAAACCTGGCTCCTTGGAGGCTGCTCCTGCCTTGAGCCTCTTCGCCATCGAGGGCTGGGCCTGCTCGAGCGTCCGCTTTAGCCTAGAAAGAAGGGAACGAGCATAAAAAGACCAGAATACAAGGAAACGCAAGGGAATAGGAGAACAAAAGTCGCAACGATGAAGAGCTTACCCCACGGGAAGAACAGCTCGCCTCCTAGCGCCCCGACCGGTGGGCCTCGAGCCACCTCGTGCCAAGGCTCCAGGCCCCTCGAGTGCAGGCACTGGCCTTGGCGCAACAGCTCCCGCTTGACGAGCACCGGGGCTGGCGCTCCTGCGGTCGGCCTCTCCCTTCTCGGAGGCCGCGGCCCGACCGCGAGTCAGAGGCCCCGTCGCCTGGAGCCTAGCATGGTCACTCCCCCTGGGCGCAAGGGGAGGGCGCGGCGCGACCTGACCGGCCGTGGGCGCAGGGGGCGTGACGGCCCGTGGGCGGTGGGATCCGCTCGGGCCCTCCATCGGAGTCTCCGTCCGGGGGACATCAACGTCACCTCGAGGTGGGCCCTCGAGGATCCGGTCAAGACGTGACGCCATCCCCTTGAAGTCGTCGCTGCCCTCATCATCATCATCTTCGTCGCTAGGGGATTCCTCCTCAGGCTCCCCCCTCTGCCTGGATTTAGCTCGACGCGCCTCCAATGCTTGACGATCGAGGTTCTTTTTCTTCTCCCCTTTCTTTGCGGAGTCCTTGGCAGACTTCAGCTTTTCGGCGGACTGGCGCCGCCTGTCACGATCGACCACATCCTCCCTCACAGGGGGCCTCGAGGACCGGACATCAATACGTCCCTGCTAGAATAAAGGAAAGTTAAAAAAAAATACCAAGTCGAGGAAGATCCAGAATCAGAGCTATGTGCGAGAAGAGGACATACCAAGTCGATCGAGCCTTCGTCGGGCCTCATGGGGAAGCCGTTGACGTGCTTCGATTTGAAGTCACCAGCGATGGCCGCCCTAACTCGAGCGGCAGTCTCGTCGTCTACCAGAGCCTCGTTGGACATCCAGCAAGCCTCGTGATCCCGGGACGAGACGCCCGGCCCCATCTCGTCCATCCTCAACGGCCGAGACATCAAAGGGAGGACCCTTCGACGATGGACGGCCGAGAGGACGAGAGCGGCGGACAAGCCCTCCAGGCGCAACTTCTTCATGGCGTCGAGGAGGGGGTCGAGCCGCGACTGGTGCTCTTGGACGACGCCGTACGTCCAGTTGTCCGGGCGCTCTGTAATCAGACGGCCCGTGTAAGCGGGGAAGAGACCGTCATCGTTCCTCAAGTAGAACCACTGGGAGTCCCACCCAGCGTGGTTCGACGACAGCCCCACCGGGATATACTCGCGCGGCCTCTCCGTCTTCTTCGTCTTCAGCACCAGGTTGAGGCACCCGGCCCGCACGTGCTTCCTCACGCCGGTGGTTCCGGTGGGGGCATTAAAAAGCTCGCCCCTGTAGAGGTGGAGCCACAGATCCCAGTGGGGCATCATCCCCAGATAGCCCTCACACACCGCGGCGAAGACCGCCGCGACGGTGATGGCGTTCGGGGAGAAATGCTGGAGCTCCACCCCATAGTGGAAGCAGAGGGCCCGCATGAAGGGGCTCGGGGGAGCGCCCAAGCCGTGGCGGTGGAACTTGGCGAACGACACCACGTAGCCCTCGGGCGGCTGGGGCTCCCTGTGACTCGCCGGCGGCGCGATCCACTCTGGCGACGACAGCAAGGTGCGGCGGCGCAAGAGTCTCTCACTCTCCAGCTCTAGCAATCGGTGCTCCGTCATCGACGACGGGCGCCAATCGTCGGCGGCGACAAGTCTCACAGGCATCTTGGTTGGAAGGACGATGGATCCGCTGCCGCTCGAGGGAGTGCACGCGCTCGTGAGGCAGCAAGAAAGCAAAGGCAACGAGAGGATGAAAGCGAGAAGGCGGAAGGAAGAAGAACGGCGGCGGCGCCACGACGTATTTATAGGCAGCAGTCCGCCAACGGACAGATCCGAGAAATAAGGTAACTCCCTCCCTTAAATGCACCACCTAACCGTCTCTTTCCCCACACAAGTGGAGCGCTCCGAGTTCCACGCCGACGCAGTGTCGAAACGTCACCCACCTGAAAAGGCGCGCCCAACGGGCAGAAAGGCGAACCGCCACGGCTAATTCCTTCCCTTGTAAGCCAAAGGGCGTACCCGCGAGAGTCTCGAGAGGTCGATGGCTGGCCCGCCGAAAGGGTTCGACAGCCGATCTCGAGCGCCAGAGTTAGGGATCCCCAGCGAGCGGTCGAAGATCGAGGCCCGCATCGAGGACTCGCTGGCGATATCCAAGGTAGGATCGAGACAGTCGAGAGGAATCCCCCCGACGGGAGGCATCGAGCCGCCGGACTCTATCGAATGAGACTGGTATCCCCGACCACGTCGATCCCGCTTTATGAGAACGCCTCCGGGCTACAACTGACCCCCTCGAAAGGGGCACAGGTTCTCACTTGGACTACCCGCTAGGAACTCAATCTGGGGTAGGAGACGCTCGCTCTATCGAGAGTACGTCGAAACCCCCGGGCAAAATGAGCCCATCGGAACCTTCCACCACTGGTGTCAAAAGCGCTTCTGCGAATTAGACAATATAACCCTCGAAGGAGTCAAAAAAACCTCCGAGGGCTCGGGGGCTACCCCCACGGGGTCGCTCGCGCGCCCCCACGGAAATTCGACCGCAAAACAAAGCCTCCACTCGAGCGCTAGCGCTCAAATGAAGGCTCGGGGGCTACTGTCGAGGGTATCAGTAAGGGGTACCCTCACCGATGCGCATTACGAGATTGCCCGTACGTAGGTCGAGGCCCTCGATTCGACGCTCTGGTCATACGTGTGCGCTGCCGTCGACGACCGCAACCTCGAAGACGGAGATAGCGTCGAGCGAATCGATCATGGGTCGAACGCTAGTTACCGTCGAATACGGAAACAGGCTCATACGAACCGGGAGGCATCGAGCGCAAGGACGCCGCCCGCCGCGTGACGCGCGCACGCGAGCCGGGGCATTAAATGCGCCTGACGCTTCCCCACCTAACACACGGGTCACGGGAGGAGTGATAGGGAACAGGCATCCGTCCCATCAATCTTTTTGCAGCCTTCCCACCGAACGACCCAGGGCATGTCAAGACGCGGGAAACAAGGATGGGACGTCTAATCGGGACCCCCTCAAGACATTCAAGGTCAGCGCTCCGGATATCGCCACGTTACACGGCATCCGACCCTCGACCGAACAGGGTTCCTTCCAAGGGACGAGTGGAACGTCGACTGATAACACCACAACCACCCCGCCGGATCTGCCGCTCTACCGTACGAGCATGCGACCGTAGAACCAGCACAAGACGGCGCACAGAGCAGAATGCAGGGGCACGCGTAATCATCACCAGGCTGTTAAGACGGGACAGCTCGAAGCCATGCCGGTACGGAAGCCTCGAGTAGGTCAGCGCTCCATGCTGCTATCGACCCCTACTCTGACATCTATACATGTACCCTGAGTCACTCCTTGGAACTATAGAAGGAGGGATTCAAGAATAGAACGACAACAACACTACGCCCATACGCAGTAGAACACACATACTCCATACCACGCTTGTATTCACCCCTGTACAAGCACTTAGGTGCAAGATAATACAAATCTCCCTCCCCCGCTGGACGTAGGGCCTTCTCTTGCCCGAACTAGGATAAATCTCTGTGTCTTCTTGCATCACCATCTGGAAAAGGGAGCACGCATACAAATTTACTCGTTGGTGTGACCCCCCGTGGGGAAAACACCGACACGACCATTAAATTCGAACAACCTTGGCCCGATTCTTTCGCAGACTCCTAGAATTTCTCAACCTCCCAAACTGGATAGTGGACATCCCCACTTTATTCGCCTATTGGCAATATGACCGTTAGAAGGATCTGCCGATGGACTGACCAAGAAATCTCGCACAATGACGTATCTCCTAAATTATGACCGCTTGCTGTCAAATCACCTGTACAATCCCTTGATTACCATGCGAACAGTTACCATATCCACCTGAGCACCCTCGGATTTCACGGATGCGACAAAGAGATAAGTCAGATTTGCCCCTATAAATAGATCCTTCTCAGGTACTCCTTCCTCATCCAGTCATTCTACAATCTAAAATCCTCTTCCTTGGCGGCGGCACCGTTCGAGGACTCCAAGAACTCTAGCAAGAACCTCCTTCAGCAACTCGCAAGTCTTCGTTCCTCTCCCCTGCAAGGAGATGGCCATCAACTTCGTTGTCCCTGAGGTCAGCGCACTGTCCTTTCTTGTATTTTTACTGCACTCCTGTTCATCCACAGTTCATCTTACTGAATACTATTCATTTTTTTCTTTTGCTCTTCTTTTTACCCCCAAAAACTTCTAGGATCTGTCCAATAGAATCGTCATCCCTACCGATCAACCACACCTCCAATGTCTCGGTCCGCTAGGGAACCCAGATCCTACCGATCTGATCAATGCAGAGACAAACAGAATCCCCTTTAGAGCCGAGAATTTTTCTCTAGATCTGTGGAAAGATGCCTTCCATTCCTGGCCCTGTCCCACCAAAGGATGGAAGGATTGGTTTTTGAGAGTCAGCCATTCAAACGAGGTTCAGTGGGGTGAGCGAAAACTAGATCAATGCATCAGGTTGTCCCTTGCCGATATGCATAGGAATGAATCACTGTTGATTGCTGCATCATATTTCTGGTCAGACACACTTAATGCTTTTGTTTTCGACCATGGCCCTGCTTCTCCCACTCTTGTCGATGTGCTTATGCTCACCGGCTTAGATGTATCCACTGCCGATAGTAGTCACATATTTGACACCACACCTAGCGCTAAAGTGGAAACCCGCTTTATCGGCGGCTGGTTTGGGTACATTTAGAAGTACCGTAGAATAGGGCCTGTCAACATAAAGGAACAAACCACATTTCTGAACATGTGGCTGGACTTTTTTGTATTCTGCGGTCGATCGGCAGGACCAACCTCTGTCTACCTATCGATAGCGGAGAGATTAGCTAATGGTGGCCGATTTCCTCTCGGCCGATACCTGCTTGGCTCTGCCTATCATCTTCTCCACCAAGTAGCCAGGAAACTTCTACTCGGCCAACCCATCGGCAACTTAGGGGGTCCATGGTGGTTCATCAATATGTGGCTTAGCCTCCATATGCACAAGCGTCTTGAGTTCGACCTTTTTGCACAACGTTTCCCCAGGGATATAGCCGAGGATTATGAACTGGATGAAGAAGAATCGGCAACTCGTCCTCCTCTAAACTTTGGTGAAGCTGCCATAGTCTTGCCTGGCACAGGGGGTAACGCAGATCAGGTTAGCCAATTCTTTCAGACTCTGTACGAGGGCCTGATTAGAGAACAACGAGCATGGATGCCCTATGAAGACCCACACACCAGATTTCCTTTGGTCTTCCATCCCTTCAACGATGCTCTCAATAAGGATCATGATGTGATGATGGCACTTATCACTCCAAGAGCCATACCAGTAAACTTCTTTGGCAGTGGGAAGGCCTCCAACCAGACCTATGAATTCTACAACCCATCGGCACTAGCCCGTCAACTGGCCTTCGGTCAATTACCGATTGCACTTTGTTATGCCGATGTGATAAAACCCAGGTAAACCATCACTAGTCTTCTCGAGTGGACCAGAATAGCCCAACTGCCACCAAATGCCGATACAGATGCTGACTTATCAGATTGGATCCCGGCCCTCTTCATTACTCAGGCATATAAACAATGGTGGGAAGAATGGAAAGAGGACCTGTTCTGCAGATCGGCTCTTACGTACCGTGGCATGATTGACCCTCAATACAAAGTCCCCGATAACACTGTAAGTATCTCAATACCGATGTTTTAATTTTTTCACTCTCTTTCAATCGGTAACCTCCTTTCTTTATCTCATACAGGTTGATGATACACCACCATCAGTCAGCAGGAGTGGCAAGCCGATTGAGCTCCTTCCATCGTGCCCGATCTCCTCGATCGGCAACAATGCTCCCACTCTGGCTGCTATAATGCATCGAGGTGTGTGTCTCAAGAAGGTCACCACCAGGCGAACAAAGACATCCCCATCGGTAGTAGCCACTGCCTTAGCGCAAGCCTTCAAGGTAAAGTTTTTAATTCTTCAACTTATACCGATTCCATTCTTATATCTCGGTATACCTGTACTCACAAAACTTTTCACTGTTGTATCAGCATACTGGCACATCAGCAAAGACCAGAAGTATGACTGCTGATGCCCCTCAGTCCAGCCAGCCGAAGAGAAAAGGCCCCAAGAGTACCGGAACCTAAGCGAAGCGCCAGAGAACAGCAACACCTCCCCCTCCTCCGAGGTCACCGATCCCGGTGGAATCTTCCCCCTCTTCTCCAGAAGTCCAGATACAACAAGCATCATCTCCTCAACCACATGAAGAACACCAAGTGGAAGAGAACCAGCCAGAAGTACCTCAGCCAGAAGAAATACCAGGTATCATACACGAGCAGACCACCGATCCAGCAGGCTCAATCATAGCATCGGTAGTTTCCTCAATCTGGACAAGCACTGCATCCCCTCAAGGTAACATACTCTTATGCAAGTACTGCCGATGAACCCACTTTTTATTTCGTATTTAGCTCTGCTAATCTTTCAGCCGGCATAGCTTCATCGGCAATTCTAGCCGATCAACCTAGTATAATCTCATCGGTAATTCCAACTGATCAGCCTGTAGCTCCATCGGCCTCAGCTAGCCAGAGGTGAGAGATAGCTCTGAAGCAAGTAAGTTACCTGATCTTCATTTTATTGTTATCAGCACTTGACCTCCAAAAATAACTTAATTTATTTTCTTTTTCAGGAACAGGACTCTCCTGACAGCTTGTTCTCCTTTGCCATCGACATCTCTGAGGATGAAGGCGAGGAGGCAAGTTCTTCTCGAGCAGTTGGAATCACATCGGCAGAAATCAAGGCAAAGTTAGAAGAACTATCTGCCCTCCTTCATCAAGACATGGCCCAATTGGTCGATGACTCTGACCCAGCCAAGGCCTTGTTCAAAACCCTCAGAGGCCAATTCCCTACCGATGCCGCAGAGATCCTTTTTCAAGCTGCACACCTAGAGAGTCACCAGCTGCAGTATCAAAAGGCTGCCCAGCGTCTTGCCGATAGAGCTGCTCACGCTCAACTTTCTGAAGAGATGATGAAAGTAATGTTCCTTGCCGATGAGAAGCACAAGAGTATCGGCATTCTGACATCTTCAGGAGATGCATTAAAGTAAAAGATTTCTGATCTATCGGCGAGAAGGGAAGCCCTGTTGGCAAAACTCAAACAGGTAGAAGAAGCCTTGTCCCAAGCCCAACAAGAAGAAAGCCAGCTGTCCGAAACGATCAAGCTCCTTGAACAAGAGCGAAATGTCCAAGCCCGTAAAGCACTGCAGATGAAGAAGGAGCTAAAACCAGTGGAAGGTTCTGCCGATGATGACGTGAAGGAAGTAGAAGAAGCCAACCAGATCCGTCTGCGCGCCATATCAACGATCCAGGCGTTGTTGAATATGTGAACTCTTCATCGGTGGTGTTCTTTGCTTCTTTCTTCTAATCATTTTGGTCTAGCCGATAGGACTATTATCAGCATCTTTTTAAAACATTAAGTCCGTTCCCAGATACATTTTGATCCAGCCGATAGGAATGTTATCGGCACATAAACTTTTATGCATCGACCCACATGCTTGGGTAATACTTCTTTAAATATTTTCCATTTAATGCTCTGGGAAATTCAACCACTTCGAGGGTTTCTAAGATATAGGCATTGCCAGGAGCAGATCGATTTATCTGATAAGGACCTTCCCAATTAGGAGACCACTTCCCAAACTTTGAACTTTTAGTCCCGATCGGTAAGATTAGTTTCCATACTAAATCTCCATCGGCAAACTCCTTAGCCTTCACCCTCTTATCATACCATCTAGCAACCCTCATCTTATTTTCTTCTATACTTATCAGAGCCCTTAGCCGATGTCCTGCTAAATCATCCAACTCGTCTGTCATCAATGTAGCATAATCATCGGCAGCCAATTGATCCTGAAAAGATAGTCGCCTAGATCCAGTCTTAACCTCCCAAGGTAGCACTGCATCGTGCCCATACACCAACTGATAAGGTGAAACTTTGGTCGATCCATGACAAGCCATCCGATAGGACCACAAAGCTTCATTTAACAACGTATACCACTTCCTAGGATTGTCTTCAATTTTTCGTTTAATAAGCTTGATAATTCCTTTGTTAGACGCCTCGGCCTGCCCATTAGCTTGAGCATAATAAGGAGAAGAATTTAATACTTTGATTCCCATACCGATTGCAAACTCATCAAACTCTCTTGATGTAAACATAGTACCCTGATCGGTAGTAATCGTTTGAGGAATTCCAAATCGGTAAATAATATGCTCTTTCACAATATCAATCATATTGGCCGATGTGACTTTCTTCAAAGGAATAGCTTCAACCCACTTGGTGAAATAATCGGTAGCAACCAATATAAACTTATGTCCTTTGCTAGATGGCGGATAAATCTAGCCGATCAAGTCGATAGCCCATCCTCGGAATGGCCAAGGTTTAATAATGGGGTTCATGGCCGATGCGGGTTGTCACAGAACCGACCAAATTATAAGAGTTCAAGTGTAGAAACGATCGGCAAGCAATCAAGTTTCCAAACTGTAACACCCCAGTGTTATGGTTGCATTAATCATGTGCATAGCATGAGCATTATCATCTACTCAAAGCATATCATGATCATCCTCTATCTTGAGCCATGTCATTCTATGCAAAAAAGTGATCTAAATTGCTTAAATAGGCTTCCTATGCTTATGTTTGAATGAACCTTGCTTGTGTTTGTGCTCTATGCCTTGGTAATTAGTTTATCTATGCTTAACTTACCTTGGGAACAATGTTCATGTTGATCACTTCTCCAAAATAATCATTTAAGTCATACTTATGCAAATAGGCTCTAGAAACCTCTTTTGCTTAGGCTTTTAAAAAGTGTTTCATAAAATGTTTGCATGTCAAAACTTTCTACAGAAAAGTTGTAGCAAATTTTATAAGGAATAAAAGTTGTTTTATGGCCATCTCATGAAAATGATCACAAAGGCAGACTTGGGGTTGTTTCCAACACTTGGAAAATTTTCTAAGTCCTGGAACGAAACCAGTTTGCTTGATCAGTTTTGAAAACTCTATATCTCTCAATCCAGGCCGATCTGGCTCTTGCTCTAGTTGACATTGTTGTAGAACTCAGTTGGAACTCCAACTTTGTCAACTGCATCATCTTCTAATTCGCTCTAGTTTGGGAGATAATCACCGTCGAAGTCGCTCTGTCAGTCATTGATCACGTCGCCTGAATCAGAGCCGAGCTCGCCGTCGGGGATGTCCCGAGCGACACCTGTCCGCCAGATGGCGCCCGTACGCCGGCGATGGCCCCGCCCGTCAGCTCCCAGCGCGCGCATGACCTCCACGGCGACGCCCCGGACGCAGTGGACGCGTCCACTCTCTCCTTCCACTCACTCTCTCGCCAGAACGTGGCCGCAGTGAGCTCACCGTCGCGAGTTCACTCTGGCGAGCTCGTCCGCGTTCCTTGCTGCGCCATTGCCCACCAAACTTCACCCAAAGCTTTGCCGTGAACCGCTCTCCATTCTCCACCCATCATCTCGCCGTGAAATCCACCGGTGAGCCGCCATTTCCTTCTTCCCCCAAATCGGGTCGCCGTGACCTTCTTTTCCGGCGAACTCAATGCCGAGCCCTGTGAAGCCGCCCGTCCTCTCTGGTTAGGTCCTAGAGGTAGCTTAGGTCCTTAGCGAGCGTTTGCGCCACTTGGTGGACACTCTACCGAACCCACCGTCGTCGGACACGACGCGCAGCGCCGCCGTGTTTCTGCCGGAGATGGGCGCTCTCGTGGCCAGCGTGTTCTGTTGACGGTCCTTAAGTATCAAATTTAATTATCAAATAAATAAAGAAAAGGATCCAAATGAAATCAACATCTAGACTTAGGGTTTTATCTGACAGAATTCCACGAGTTTTGGTGTTTGTCTATTTCTGCAGGGGGTTATCAGGAAATACGGAAGAAAGGCCCACTCGTCGGGATTACATAGAGATATTAACGTGCCGCGCAATTATCTTACATCTAGAAGACTCCAGAAGCCACGAGACCGAAGCGGAGGCGAAACGGGGCCAGAGGCAGGGCGCCCGCCCTGTTCCCCTGGGCGCCGGCCCACCTCTAGAGTCCAATCAGGACTCTGCTTCGTGGGAGATCTCCACCGACCTAAAGGATGAATCTAAACCATACAATCTATGTCGGTTTGATCCAACGGCCCAGATTCACTTGAAGGGACTATAAAACCAGACCCCCTGGCCCCTGGAGGAGAGAGCCTCTCAACCCTAATTCATTGTTCTTCAAGGGAGAAGAAGCCTCTGATCAAGATTAGAGCCACCACATCAATTAGATATCTAGATTAGCATAGCTACATAGGATTAGAACTAGAAGGAGTCAATCTTCGATTGGTTTCTGGATCTGTCAAGAGGATTCTTGGTAATTCTCTAATTGTGCTTCTAATTGTTCTTCTAAATCTTTGTTCTTCAATATTATGAATATGACTTTGTGCTACTTCAATATATTGCTTATGACTTTGCTCTACTTGCTTATATTCAAGATTATATTGTTCTTAGTTTTTCATAGTTATGTACTTGGCTTAGTTAGATTGGATCTATATACATGCTTAGGATCGTATAGCGTTTATCCATCGGATCCATGGGTAAATGATAGATATTGTGTAGGCGTGGTGCTTATACCGTATTTATCTGCGATTGTACCCAATATGCCAGATCGTGGGGTAGTTCGTGATAGTGATAGCTTCATTGATTCTTATATAGTCCTCCTCTTGTGTATTGGGCTGGCAGAGCAACATTATTACAGGGGAGTGATTGCTATGTTTCTCATATTCCTTGCTAATATCACTATGCATAGGCGTAGTCTTGTCTCGCAATGATTGCTAAGTATGCTTGCACTAACTATGATAATGCTAGACTATATAGTTAAGAATAACTTAGGGAATATTCTTGTAGTTCGTTCTAATACCATGCTAATGACTTTCTAGAGTATCTAATTGAGGTGCTTATCGTATTTATATGTGGCTGATCAGATCAATTATCCTTGTCACTATTCATTAATTCATAGATCTTTTATGTGACACTTATCCCTGTATGAAGAGTTAGATAAATGTTCTCAATTACATATGCAATGATAGATGCTCAATCTCATATTCTATTCTGTAATCACTATTGATGATTGCTAATCCCTTCCCAGTGGTAAAAATATAAATAACGATACCTAGAATACTTCCCGGTTAAAATGCTACATCGGTATTAATCTGTGCGCTTGCAGATCCCATTCATTATTTATTTAGAAGAGCAATTGCATATTTCAATACCGCGTCTCTCATGTCATGCTGGGGATGACAACTTGGCTTAAGTGGTAAGAGGGATAGGTTTGGCATTTTTGGCACCGTTACTAGTATTAGAAAACTAAGTCTACTTTTGGTAATGATGTTAAGAATACCCAACATGTTCCACGATGTTTCAAGCCAAGCCGCTTACCTAGGAAGCTTCGCCGTAGTCCGCTGGTGCTGTAGGAAACCCTAGGTCACGCTCTACCGGCCTGAGAACTCCGGCGTAACGCCGAGCACCTCCGCCGAGCCGCCATGATCGACGGCGAGCCCTTTCCGGTGGCTCCGCCGTGGGGAAAAGGGGATCAATCGAGTCGCTAGAGTCTGGGGATCACAATGGTGCCCTTGGTTTGGTCGGAGACCTCGCCGTCGCGGAGAATCGCCGGCGAGAGTCGCCTCGGTGGTGATGAAGACGACCCTGACAGGCGGGGTCCACTGTCAGTGTCACCTCACTTCCCTCCTTTTCTTTTATTCAAATCTAGATTTTTGGCTTTCTTGCAAAAATCATATCTCTAGTTCTGGTGATCCAAAAATGGTGAAACCAATTTTGTGATGTTCCTTGAGATGGCTATTTTTTAATAAAAATATAAAATGAACCATGTTTTCTGGGAAAAATATTTATTAGGATTTAATCTTGTTATTCATGAATAAATTCATATCTCTGGTTATACTATATAGTTTGGCATGAAAATTTTATGGTAGTCTCTGTGTGGTACTAGAGTGCTTTGATAAATATTTCATGATTTTTGGAGTACTGCAGCTTTGTTATGTAATTTATGATTGAAATTTGGCTTGTTTTCTTGATTAAATCATATAAAATAATTGGTGCTTATGCTGGTGTTCTACTTTGGTGGTATACTTGTTTATGACATTCATAATATGTAAATAATCTGAAATCTGTTGTTTGACATCATATAAGTCATGTTTCTGAATTTATGAAATAAACACCTTGTCATATGTTAAATGCATATCTTTAATTTGGTATGTGCAATTGCCCTGAAATTTTTATGGTGATGCTTTGATGCTATACTTGTGCCTCTGTAATTTTTGTAGATTTTTCTGAGCACTTTGACTAGTATCTTGTAATTATGCTCCTTTCTAGAATTAATTAATAAATGCCTTGTTAAGTAAATGTTTGAGGGTTATCATCTGATCTTCTGGTTGTCTTATGATATGCTTGTGCTCATAAGCCATGTGGCTGGCATGGTTTATGTTTTGGTTATGTCATCAAATAATTAATTAAAGGGTTAAAGGCTGTTCTGGACAGCAAGGGAGTAAATTAACTTTTGCTTAATGATAACTTGGCTTTCTGGGAAACTTGTTTAAATCAAAGTTGTTGTAAACTTATTGAACTAGCTGTGGTTTAAATTTGGGATCATTTGGTCTAGTAGTTTTGAAGTTATGATCTTTCTAAGTTAGGTTCCAGAAATAGGTGTTCTCTGTTTTTCTAGGACAGAACCTGGAACCTTGTTTAAATGACTTGTTTAATGTAGGAATCTTGCTGTGATGTTTAAAGATGATTTGTAGACAATTTCATAAGCTTTCCAGATTGTCCTCACTTAAGTTTGTTGGATCTTTGTGGCAATAGTTATGACCTGTTTACTGAGCTAATCCTGCTGTTTGTTGCTTCCTGTTATAGGCTATCATGATAGGTTTTGGGCTAAGTTAACTTGTTAACTTGTGTGAACTTGTTATAACTATTGCTCCGTAAATGAGTGTCCAGTGGGTCACTTATGTTGTCAAGCATTCATTCTTTTATATGCATACCTTCTCATTCACCGAGCATGCAATAGGTGCATCAGACGTGGCAGCCTCCTTCGATCTGCAAGTGAACCCCGAAGGCCAGGAGGGCAGCCAGGAGGTGGAGGTCCAGCAAGTCGGACTCGAGGAGCCCGAAGAAGAAGTTGAGTGCCCGAGTCATGAGCCAGCCTCGTTCGTGAAAGGCAAGCCCCGGAGCATTCTAAGTCTCCCTTTATTTTCGAAAGTTTACTTAAATATGTTATATCTATTGATGCATTAAGTATAGGAGTTGTGATGACACTCTTGTTGCATTTTACTCCATCCTTGTCCAGATAACTCACCACTACCTGGTTATAGAGTTAGGATCGAGTAGCAGCTTAGCCATGCTTTAAGCGGTAGAAGTCGGGTGATTTCCTATCACCTGCGCGATATAGGGTTGTGTCGGATCACGATGGTCTATATGTGCTATCGTGGATGGAACCTGATTAATTTGACTTAAGCCGGGCGGAGTTTAGTAAGGTTGTAGTAACTCCGTCTGTGGCAGCTAAGGACTGATCGTTGTACGTCCTCTTGTCATGTTGAACGCATGCCTAACACTTAGTTGGTCGGATAACTCGTTCCGACCGCGAAGCCGAGTAGTATGACTCAGGCCGGAAGACCGGCAAGTATAAAGTGCGCACTACCGGAGGAAGTGCGGTGTGCGGGGGACCATTGGCGTAAGCCCAAAGGCAGGTGAGTTAAAATTCCTGACCTCCCTGGCAGAGTGGTAGCCCTGGGAGTGCGGCGCTGATCGGAGCCGCGATTCCTGAGTTGTACCAAAGGTGACCCGTTGGCTCTCCGACGGGGGATGCTTGGGTGAGTGCTAGGAATAACCCTCCAGCTGGATAGGAATTCGATTCGAATCGCCGTCTCTCCTGGTTAGTGAGAACTTGACAGAGCAGCGGCAAACGTAGCATTCACTAATGAACTTGGTTCATGATAATGATGATAGCAAAGAAGAACATATGATGAATTTGATATGGTTATTATTGTTTGTAATAATCAAGTGAAGTGCTTAGTTCAGGTGCTAATCTAGTGGTAGGCTGATGATAAATAAATATGATGCTCTTACAATGGGTTAGTCATAATAAAGGCTTTTGGCAAAATGTTGAGTCAACCAGCTCTACTTTTATATTAGCCTTGCATGATCCTTGGTGTCTTTTATGTTTTACTAGACGGGTAAGTCTAGCTGAGTACATTCTCGTACTCAGGGTTTATTCCAACCTGTTGCAGATGACATCTTTTATGACGGCTTCTGCAAGACCTGTCTCCATCCCGCTGGGGATGAGGACTAACCGTTGAGCACGGTTCTCCAACAATCTCGCACCTGTTGCTTTTGGAAGGATGATGTAGACTCTGGCAGTAACTCGAACTTATGAACTGAACTTTGGAAAGTGTGTGTGTAACTATTTTGCTTCCACTACTTCAAACAAGTGTTGTAATAACTTAATACTCCGATGTGGTGCCGCTTCGACGGCAATGAATGACTATGTAACATTCGCTGTGTTGTGCTGAATTATTACGATCTTGGTTGT